>NC_079379.1:22363025-22689275 GCF_021018895.1 Seriola aureovittata | reverse complement strand
GAAACTTTTAAGAGGAACTCAACACTAAATCCACTTTTTTTTTTTTTTTTTTGAATTAATTCGTTTCTCAAACTTTTTCACATCAAGGTCCCTTGAACTGACCCGTCTGATAAGATTTTTGCTTTTAGATGTTTTAGTACAGAAGCACATTCTGTCATTGTGTTATTTATGGATGGAAATATAGTGAAAATAAACCCCTGAAGGACCCAGAGTCTCTTTATCATACTGTCAATTGATTCTGGTCCCAGTCCATAGTGTTCACACCAGCAGCTGATCCTCGTCTGTCCTGTACATCAGAGACAATCTAAGAAGTCATTGTTGATCTGAGCCCCCCCCACCCTTTATTAATTTGTTAACTTGATCATTTTATTGAATCTGAATCCAGTTCATTTCAAATCTTTGTAGGCAGTTTGTTTGTCAGAGGATGAAGACGTCTCTTCGTTAACATTTTGTTTTCGTGTCACTCGGTATCAGATGCTGCTGCGCTGAAAGGGTCCTCTGTGATATTAACCCAGTCTTGACTCTTTCTCTTTCTTTCTTTTGCCTCATGGGAAATGGAGTTTGCTCCTCTCTTGGAAGTAAAAACAACACAGTTGGAAATAATCTAATAAATTCTGCTTCTATCATTCAGCGAATATCAACAAATCATTGATTTTCTCTTCATGCAGGATGCACGGAGGTCTGACGGGTCACAGATTCACCCTCAGGTTCTTACTTTAACATGACGGATAGCAGATAACTATTTAACTAATATATAATCGGTGGTTATTTACTGTGGTCTGGAGGTCGGACAGGATTCATAGAACCGTAGTTACAGAGATCTTGAAATCTGTGAAATATCACCTCTGCCTCTGTGTGTGTGTTTGTGTGATGGGTGTTTGTTTCAGGCGAGGTGGTTCCTCCTCTACTGCAAGACAGTGTGTATGATTTTTAGATCAGAAATGATGTCATCAAATAATAAAGTATTCAACGCCAGTTTGTGGCGCTTGGCAGTTGACTTCAGCATAAGAAAATAAAAAGCGTCTTCGAGCCCTCGTGTAGTCTGTACGAGCTAATCTAACTTTGCTAATTTCTTGTAGATTTTTACTCATTCTGCTTAAATGCCCCCGAGCGCCCCTGGAGTGCCCCAGTTTTTAAAAGGCTGTTGTTTATTTTTTTTATTTTTATCAGCCTCATTTAAACTTCCTTGCTCATGTCATGACTGAAGTGTGTACGTCTTGTGCAGCCGCCCCCAGTGGCCTCCTGCTGAGATGTGACTCCTGGGTTTAACTCCAGGAACTGACCCCTGACCTTTCTTTGCACTGTGGTCTGAGTGGGGGGGGGGGGGGGTGTAAGAGGTTCTTTTTGTTGGCGAGACACAGCTCTGGCACTTTGAGCTCTTTGGCGCGATGGTCATCACGGCGGCCCTCTCGTCAGATGACCGGTCTTGTGATTTTGGAGTGAAGGTGGGGTGGGGGTGGTGCCGGTTGGGAAGAGGAGAGGCAGGGGGGTGGGGGGGTATGGGGGGGTGGTGTAGGTCAGCTGACAGTGCTGGCTGCTGGAGGAAAAAAAAAAAAAGGATCCCGCCATGGTTGTTTAAGCAAGGAATGTCATGCTGTTTGATCTCTGCTCTCCACTCCGGAGCGTTAAGATCTCACCGCTCCGTATCACGTCCTCACGCAGCGTGGCTTCGCCTTGTTCTGACCTGTTCTTACATTTCGCGAGCATTAATTGGGCATCGGCCAATGAAACGCTTAAGAGTGTGATACTCGCACATGAAGCCCCTCCCGCTGGCTTGTGCACGGGGTTTTTTTTTTTTTTTATAGCTGCCACATCTCCCGTGTCGGTCAGAAAAGGCCCGGGTGTGTTGCAGCCGCCGACGTAAGAGGAAGAGATGTAGGGAGGGCAGAGGGAACAGGATGGGGGTGGATTGAGGGGTGTGTGTATGTGTGTCTGGGGGGGTGGGGGGTGGGGGGTGGGTTGTATTCTGAATCAGCGTTCTCCTCCTGTCACTCCCTCTGGGGTTCCTCCATCAGGTCATGTCCCAAAAATAGCAACGGGCGCTGTTTCAAGTGCAAAACCGCCGGCTTCGGGGCTGCAGCCAGCCTGTGAGTGTGAGATTTCTATGGGAATAGTTGGCCACCTTCCAATGAGAGCTTTTTTTTTTTTTTTTTTTCCACCCCTCCTCCTCCTCCTCCTCCTCCTCCTCCTCCCATTTTTTTTTTTCCCTCCTCCGATGTGACTGGCAGATGAGCTTGCATTTCTGAGCGAGCACATGGGCTCCACGTGAGTGGCCAGTGTGTAAACATTCACCTTCCCACAAACATAATCATCGCCGGCTGCCTTCCTGCTTTCCTGCCTGCCTGGCTTGTCTTTGTGTCACAGCCAGCGAGGCTCAATAACAACACCACATGGCACCGGAGCCTGTGCCCAGCACCAATTATTTCAACTGCCTCCCAAGATGACTTGCTTCAAATATTTTTTTTTTTCTTTTTTTCCCCCCACTCTTCTTTCTCTATGCAAGCCGCACAAACAGAGTCTTCCTCGCCAAGATGGATCATTATCAGCATTATGGGAGTGATGTGGAGTATTTTTAAAAAAAGGGAGGCATTGTATCTGGGTGTGTTTTTGCACTGTAACGGGGCGGCAGGCATGTACGAGAGAATAACAGACACACCCCGTTGGAGGCAAAGATTGCTGCAACGCATCGGTGACCATTTGAATTTCCTCCCACTTGATTTGACTTCACTTGACTTTGATACGAGTCTGAAATAAAACGCTCTCACCCTCCTCTTACAAGTGTGTTCAGGAAAAAAAAAAAAAAGCCTGAATGTGATTCACATTTCTCCAAATGCAGCGACTGTCTTCTCCAGCTTTTTACATTTTTATAGTCTGAGCCAAACTGGGCTTTATTTACATCACCGCGATCACACACACACACACACACACACACACACACACACACACACACTCACACACACACACACACACACACACACACACACACACACTGATTTGCCTTTGATATCGCATATCGGGTTTTTCCACTTAATTTCCCACTTTCCATCATAACTGCAGCTTCCCCCCAAAGGGTTGCGGAGGATTATTTGTTTGATATTTTATGTCTTATAAACAGTGATTCTTATAAAACTGTCCCCATGAAATTGTCAAATTGCATCACAAACAGTTGAAATGGTGCATAAAATAAAATTAAAAAAAGAAAAAGAGACTTAAACTTGGAAAAAAAAGTTTAACTCATGTCTCTCTTCTCGTTCCAGGATCTGTCGGGCTCCATCGACGACCTGCCCACAGGCACGGAGGGCGCCCTGAGTCCGGGCGTCAGCACTTCGGGGGTGTCCAGCAGTCAGGGCGAGCAGAGCAACCCCGCCCAGTCGCCCTTCTCTCCGCACACTTCGCCCCATCTGCCAGGCATACGCGGACCCTCGCCATCACCCGTGGGTTCCCCCGCCAGCGTCACGCCCTCCCGCACCGGCCCTCTGTCCCCTGCTGCTGTGCCAGGTAAAGCATGAAGTCAAGACACTTTGTTGGAGGTCTTTTATTTAAAGCTCCGTATTTTACACTTTCCCTGTGTTTTATTTGAAGAGTTGATCCATAAGAAGATATATTTGTGGTTTTAAGAACCTAAAACCATCTTGACCTAGTTTTACATCTCCTCTCTCAGGCTTCTCTCTGCAGCTCTAGTAACAACAGGTCAGTGAGCCAATCAGAAGAGAGGAGGCTCTGAGCCTCTCCTCTGATTGGCTGACTGTTTTCTGGGTGATAGAATAAAAATAAAGCAGATATAAGGTAAAAATACTAAGAGAAACCAAATCCTGTAAAGGTTTGGATGGTGGGTCCAGGTGGGCGGGGCTTGGTGACTTTTTTGTTGTGACATCACAAAGTTACAGGAAGTCCTGACGGCTGGTTTTAAGGCTCAGTTTCTGAATACAGGCTGTGTGCATTTCTCTGTGGACTGAGGCTTTGATACTTTCACAGTATTAATATAGAAACTAGACCTGATCTATAATCAAAAAGACATGGAAATCTACCTTTATATATAATGTTCAGTCACAAATTATGCTTATGTATTTATTTAATTATTTTTTTAAATGTGTGAAATGCAGTGTAGCCTACTAGAGGGAACAACACTCTTATATTCATGCAAACACAAAATGTTTAACTTTAAATTTTCAGTGTAATAAGATGAAACTTTATGGCATTATTTGGGAATGTGAACTAACAGGACAGAAACTTACTGACACAGGACAAAAAACTAAATATTTACAGGACAAACAACCAAGAGCAAGTAGACTTATACAGTTTGAAATAACTGAAGGCAGTAATTTAGATTCACCTGCCAGAAGGTAAGAAATATACCTGCTAAAAATACCGAACCGGACAAAATAATTTAAATCCATTTTTCATACAAGTGTCACCTTCAGTATGCAGAGAGTTGGATGCTGTGTGAAACATCCAGGACACAAACAGGGAGACAGATTTAGAGTTTTAATTCAGAACTTCGGCTCACTCACAAAATACAGTGGCTCATATTTGTAATTCATGAAGCGACTTGCCAGATGGGAACGTTAAGTTTTCTCCTAACATGACGCTCGTAAACTATCCAGACGGCAGAGAAACACAAGCTACGCTGCCGCCGACAGCTCACAGAGGAGAGCGCGGTGACGGGCAGCTGACAGGACGCTGTGTTGTTGTTTTTTTATTTAATTTGCTTTGTATTGATTGGCGTGTTGTGATGTGATGGACAGGATTTCAGAGCTTCAAAGTATTTTCAACTTCCTGAGTCCCTGTGTTGTTGTCGTCCTGCAGGTAATCAGATGCCTCCCCGGCCGCCCAGCGTCCAGTCGGACAGCATCATGCACTCTTCCATGAACCAGTCAGCCATGGGCCAGGACAGGGGTGAGTGTGGGGGGGACGGAAACCCCTCGCCGTCTGCTCAGTAGTGCAAAAGAAATGTGTGCCACATCCTCAAGCAGCTTTTTTTTTAAGGTGTGATTGTTTGAATTTGTACGCGCTCCTCCCTCCTGTAAACTCTCCCGCAGGCTAAATCTTTAAATAAGAATAGTGTGCTCGCCAGGTCCAGTGAGGGTAAGAGCAGACAGACGCTGTACCGCTGTGTGTCTGAGAGGAAGTAAAGAGCGAGGCTCCTCTCGCAGAGACATATTGTGTTATGTAACATTATGTTTAAGCAGGTGCAGGTTTTTTTTAAATTTATTTTACAAATGCATCTAAAGATATTCTCTCCCAATCCTCTCCAGTGTACATGCGTAACCCTCAGATGCCTCCATACGGGTCCCCTGGACAGCCTGGCTCCGCCTTATCTCCACGCCAGTCTTCGGGAGGCCAGATGCACGCCGGGATGGGACCCTACCCCCAGAACAACTCCATGGGAAACTACGGGCCTCAGGGGGGCCAGTACGGCCCACAAGGTAGAAATAGTAGAGGAGGGGGGGGGGGGAGTACAGTATTGTATGAATGAGTTTACAGTTGTCATCCTGTGACCATCACAGTTTCATAGATAGCCTGGATTTAAAAAAAAAAAAGAAAAAAAAGAGGCTTTGAAGTTTCCTCTCACTTCGTATATTTATGAAATTATATCACTTCACTTTGAAGTCTCAGATGGTTTCCGTGGGCTTTGAAGAAGTTCTGCTATGAGTCATAGTGAGGGCCAGATAAAGCCTGCCTCATCAGGCTGCTTGTCAGAACAGGCAGCGCGGAGGTAAATTTAGAGCCGGACGACCGAAAAACTCTTTATCTTGTCAGAGTAGAAACGAGTAGAAGTTGTTTCACACTTCTCTGTTTCAGACTGAAACACAGCAGAGCACCATGAACTAAATGTCCGTCCATTTGTGACTCTTCCAGGTTACCCCCGGCAACCCGGCTACACAGGGATGCCCAACGCCAACTACCCCAGCGGTCCCGGTATGGGCGGCTCCATGAACCCCATGCCCGGCCAGGCCAGCGGCGCTCCGTACGGGAACATGCCGCCCGGTAGAATAGGCCCCGCGCAGATGGGCGCTCGGCCCTACGGTCCCGGCATGGCCGCCAACATGGCCGGCATGCCTCCTCAGGTGGCGTCCGGGATGTGTCCCCCTCCAGGCATGAACAGGAAGGACGGCGGCCCCACCATGCACCACGGACCCACTAACTCCATACACAACAGGTGGGTGTTACAGCTGCATCGGTCTCAATGAGACGTAAGGGAGCACTTGACGGTCGAGGGTCAGTGTGACTCATCGTGTTAAGACTCTAGAGCCTGGAGAGGTTTTTTTTTTGTGCGTGTGCGTGCAGCGGATGCATCTTTGCCCGTGTGACCATGAAAAATGATTGGTTCTTCCCATGTGCAGGCCGCTGCGTTGTGCTTGTGTGTTTTTTGGTGGCTGAGTGTGTGCTGCAGAGTAGATGGCAGTCGACCAAACTTATCTGTGAGAGAGAGAAAAACGGAGAGAATGAGAGAGAGAGCCGGAGATGGTCTCTGAGATCAGTGAATCACATCCTTCCCCAGCGAGAACGCCAGCTCAGCCCACAGAGAGACACCCAGTGCTAGAATCATATAAAGTAAATTGATGTTTCCTACAGAATAATCTGAACCCAGTGAACACAAGACAAGAAGCAGGGATTTGTTACAGCATCAAACAGCGAGGCATGAAAAGGAACGACGGCCTCTTTAATCCTTTTACTTCTTTGTGATAATGATGCAACTTTATCAGGTAGTTGTATCTCAACGAGCGTTCTCTTTCTCCAGGCCACCTGGTTACCCTAACATGTCCCAGGGCATGATGGGAACAGGCTCTCCGTACGGCCCCGGCATGAACAGCATGCACGGTATGATAAACCAGGGAGGGCCGGGGCCGTACCCGATGGGAGCGAACATGGCCAACAACACGCCCGGTGAGTAAAAGCTACGCTGAGGCCGTGAGCAGGTGGTTGTAGCGCCGAGAAGTTTAGTCCATAAAATGGTTTTATAGACTGGTAATCTCTTATTTTTATGCCCTCTCTTTATTACCCCTGAACACCCAGGAATGGCTCCCAGTTCGGAGTTCGCTATGGACAAGATGAACCCTGCCCAGAAGATGAACAACAAAGTGGAAGGGACTCCCAAGCCGGAATCCAAAAAGGTAAAAAGTCCACACGATTAAATTCTTGTCCCTCCATTAGATCTTTTTTTTTTCTTCTCCCCCACCCCCCCACATCTCATGATTTCCCTCCTAAATCTGTTCTGCAGAAGTCGAGCTCTTCCACTATCACCAACGAGAAGATTACTCGTCTGTACGAGCTCGGCCCGGAGCCGGAGAGGAAGATGTGGGTGGACCGGTACCTGGCCTTCGCAGAGGAGAAGGCCATGGGCATGAACAACCTCCCCGCTGTGGGCCGCAAGCCTCTGGATCTCTTCAGACTCTACGTGTCCGTCAAGGAGATTGGCGGCCTCACCCAGGTGCGCCGCGGATTCCGCCCCGAACTCTCCAGATCAGAGCAGGCAGCTTTTGTGGTTCTTAACGCGGCTGTTCTGTGCAGCTTTCTCTAAGCCTCCTCCTTCCTCTTTATCGCCCACCAGGTGAACAAGAACAAGAAGTGGAGGGAGCTGGCCACAAACCTGAACGTAGGCACGTCGAGCAGCGCGGCCAGCTCGCTCAAGAAACAGTACATCCAGTGTTTGTACGCCTTCGAGTGCAAGATCGAGCGAGGCGAGGACCCGCCCCCGGACTTCTTCAACACGGACACCAAAAAGAACCAGCCGAAGATCCAGCCTCCCAGCCCAGGTGAGCGCCGTGAGCATCATCATCAACAGCTTATTTCATCCTTCAAAATAAATTGCGCTCGTATCGAAATGAAATTAAAGCTTATTTCATTTCCTTCCTTTCTCCCCTCGGTGCTGCGTGGTTTCCATGCAGTTCATCACATCCTCCTTGCTCTATTTGCCTCGTATCATCTGCCTATAAACCGGTGTATTTTATGGTAACCTATTAATTGCAGTGTTAACAGCCGATCATAGACCGTCGTTTGTCATCTCCTGTATGGGGCTGCCATCCTCCATAAATCGCTGCTGTTTTGGCGTATATTGGAGGAGTTGTAAATGAGGGCAGTGTGGCTGTAAGTCACAGACGCACACTGCGTCCTCTGGACAGTTCCACAATCAAGTCTCCTGGGGAGGGGCGGGGGGGATTACTCCCTGGCATTTGCACAGAACATGACGAAAGATTTGTCCTTTCAGACTTTTTTTTTTTTTTTGTGCGAACAGCGGCGCAGCCGGCATGCCAAAATCTTTCAATGAACTCTGAATGTTGGGTAAAAGTCAAGTCAGTGTGTAAACTGGCAGTCAGTCATACCAGAGGTTTTTTGGGGGAAGTGGGAGGGGGGAGTGGGTGGGTGGGTGGGGGGTCTCGGGACCACGCTGTCGCCTGGAAGCTGTTTGTTTTGGAGGGGACTCCTGCTCTCGCTGTAGCTGCCAGGAGCAACCACACCAGGATCGACCACGTGCTGCTTCAGTCTGGCCCAGGCCCAGGCTGTCAGACACGGGGCACTGAGTCAGCGCCGGGGTGTTGTTACAGGAGACATCAGGGTGCTTGTCAGCTGGCATCAGCCCTCTAGTTAGTACGAAGGAAGAGCTGAAGAGAGGGGGGGGCAGGGAAGGAGGGAGGGAGGGGAGGGGAGGGGGGGGGGGGCGGGAGGTGATTTGGCGATAGAAATGCCCCGTCAGTGTCGTGTCCTCGCTGCCTGGTGCCTGGCCGAGGGCTACAGAGGCAAGGCAACACTCCCTGGAGATTAGTACTGAGCCAGAAATGATGAATGGGGGGAAGAGGCTCGTGTGTGTGTGTGTGTGTGTGTGTGTGTGTGTGTGTGTGTGTGTGTGTAAAAGTCACACAATTCCCTCTCTCTCTCTCTCTCTCTCACTCACTCTCTGTTTCTACCATGCAATTTTTTTTCCATCCTCACGAGAACTCCCCCCCCTCGCCCCCTCCTCCTCCCCTTTCCTCCCTTCATCTTTAGTAGAGGGAAATCCCTGCCCAGAGGGAGGAGGAGGAGGGAGGAGGGGGGGAGGAAGAGGAGGGTGATCCGGTTAATGTGTGAGAGCTACAGAGGCGAGAGGGTGATGTGAGAAAATGTGAATAAATGTGACCTGCCAGTGACCCCAGTGTTGTGTGTGTGTGTGTGTGTGTGTGTGTGTGTGTGTGTGTGTGTGTGTGTGTGTGTGTGTGTGTGTGGCAATTTAATGAATGGGAACCTGTGAGTCATCAGACTGGCGTGCTAATAGTGAGAAGTCCTGAGCTGAAGTTAGGGATGAGCGCTACTATGTCTCTCTCTCCCCCTCTCTCTTTCTCTGTCTCACACACACACACACACACACACACACACACACACACACACGCACAATACAAACAAACAATCACTCACTCTGCACACACACACACGCACACAACTTGCTGTCTCCTGTCTCTACAGGCCAGGCAGTAATCTGTCAGAGTCAGGGTTTAGATCATTGTTTCCTGGTGACTCTGAGAGCCCAGCAGTGGTTGAGAGAGAGAGAGAGAGAGAGGGAGAGAGAGGGTGGTGGGAAGAAGGGGGGGGGGGGGGTGTTGGTGGTGAAGAGGTTGGCATGCTGCGATGAGCTGGAGGATTCAACATTTTTCGCTGGCTGTGCACTCGAAAGCCAGTCAGCTTGACACAAACTGTGTTCCTCTGTGCAGCACTCAGGAATTTCTTAATGGGATTTAGGATTGCCAAAAGCAGCATGTGTTTCCGAAAGCCCCCAGCAGCGCTTAGCCCATCCACAAGGCCATCCCGCCTGACTATCAACTATCAACTCTCGCATTTAGGAGGGGAAGAGATGAGGATGAGCGAGGAGGGAGGGAGGAGGGTGTTCTTTGAATTCTTAGGAATCTTTGGATTTTACAAACCGGAGGACTCGATCGGTGTTTCCGAAATACTCAGTGTGTGTCTTTGTTTTGCAGCTGGTTCTGGATCCCTGCAAGGACCCCAGACTCCTCAGTCCACCAGTAGTTCGATGGCAGAGGGGGGAGACCTGAAGCCCCCCACCCCAGCGTCCACCCCGCACACACAAATGCCTCCAATGCCTGGCGTCAGGTACGACGAGTTAGAGGTCACAATATTGCTGTTCTGTGACGCTAACAGCCAATCAACTTGTTTATAAGTGTTATAGAAACTGTTTAGATTATGTGTTTTAAGTTTGGAAAGTGACTGTAGTAAAACACTGAAACCATGACAGCTATATAAGATAAAAGTTCAATATTATCACTGCACATGGTCCCTACAACTTTGAATGTTTTGAAATGTATGGAAGGAAAAAGAAACGATGTAATTGGCTGTAATTCTTAGTTAGCAATAGTTTTAGAGCGCTGTTATTTCTCATATCTTGAACTTATAATATTGGATCCTTTTGGGCACCAAGGCACAACGTTCAAAACAAGAAATTGACAATACTTTCAGAACAAACTGTGCAGGAGTCGTGATCGTATCGGAATTTAAAAAATCTATATGAACCAAAGAGTTCAACATCAACATGTTACTAACGAGCCTCCCTCCCTCCTCCCTCCCGTAGGAGTAGCGTGAATCTGCAGGACCCTTTTGCTGATGGCGGAGACCCAGCGTTTTCAAGAAGGAACGCCATGACTCCCAACTCTCAGGGCTACCAGCCTGGGATGGGTGGCCCAGAGATGATGGGTCGGATGGGTCCCTACGAGTCCAACAAGGACCCCTTCGGTGGCATGAGGAAAGGTGAGAGCGTCCGCCAACCCGCTGAATCAGACGATGTGAGGAGGTTCTGTTGGAGCGGAAACCAACAATGTTCTGTGTTTGTTTTTGTTTTAAAGCTGGAGAGCAGTTCATGCCGCCAGGCCCCAACAGTGGGATGGGAGAACAGTACAACAGAGGCCCACCAGGCCCCATGGGCAACATGCAGCTGGGCCAGAGGCAACAGTACCCGTACGGCTACGACCGAAGGTAAACGTGCGACGCTACTCTCCCAACATCTGTTCCAGTCTCCTTTTTTATTTTTTTTTTAAAGTCAGAATCAACTGATGAGTGTTTGTTGGGTTTACAGACAGGAGCCAGGCATGGGCCCTGACGGCAGCATGGGACCGGGAGCTCCCCAGCCCAACATGATGCCTTCTGGAGCTGATACAGGGATGTACTCGCCCAGCCGCCCTCCGCCACAGCAACGGTCAGTAACGACTCTGCGCCGAGATCGGTCTGTATTAAGCAGAGAGTGATGGAGTCTCATCGTTTTGAACTTTATACTAAAACTGTCAGTGCACTTACTGAGAGGAAGAAAAATGGTGTGAACTTTTTTGTTATTGTTCTCAGGCATGAGTCCTATACCAATCAGTACCCTGGCCAGGGAGCTCCCCCTGGTGGCCCATATCCAAATCAACAGCCAGGGATGTACCCACAGCAGCAACCGGTGAGAACATTTTGTTCGGCGTTTGCAAAACTCCTATTTCAACTTGATTTCCTCTTTATTTTTTTACATTTCCCGAATGCAGAGTAGATTTACTCCTTATAGCAGAGTTTCTTATCTGTGCTGACATTAAAATTTAATGTATATAGGTTCTGTTTTATTGATTATAACGCTGAATGTCGTCTGTTGACAGAACTACAAGCGTCCGGTCGATGGCGGGTACGGTCCTCCTGCAAAGCGCCATGAGGGAGAAATGTACAATGTCCCGTACAGTGGTCAGCAGCAGCCAGGACCACAGTCAACTGGGCCCCAGGCCCAACAGGACATGTATAACCAGTATAACGCGTACCCAGGAGGGGACCGCAGACCACCAGGCCCACAGAACCAGTTCCCCTTCCCTTTTGGTCGGGACCGAGGGCCGTCATCTGCAGGCCCAAACTCCCAGTCTCCGATGCCTCCGCAGATGATGGCGAGCCCCATGCCCCCGGGCCCTGATGGCCCCCAAGGCCCAATGTGGCAGGGCCGCACTGAGATGGGATATCCCAACTACCCTAACCGACAGGGACCTCCCGTACCAGGCCAGGGCCCCGGCTACCACGCCATGAACCGCTCAGAGGAGATGATGCCGTCAGACCAACGCATGAACCACGAGGGCCAGTGGCCTGGCCATGTCAACCAGCGGCAGCCGCCATTTGGCCCCGGTGGTTCCGGACCTCCCATGACCAGACCCCTGCCATCCACCTACCAGACTTCCCAGAACCACATTCCTCAGGTGTCGAGCCCAGCGCCCATGCCCCGGCCCATGGAGAGCAGGACGTCGCCCAGCAAGTCCCCTTACATGCATCCGGGCATTAAAGTGCAGAAAGCCGGACCTCCAGTTCCCGCCTCGCACATCGGCCAGGCCCCCGTGCAGCAACCCATGATCAGACGAGACGTGGCCTTCCCTCCGGGCTCGATCGAGGCCTCCCAACCCCACCTGAAGCCCCGCAGGCGGCTCACCATGAAAGACATCGGTACAGAACCTTTGCTTCAAACCTCTCAACATATTCACTAGATCTAAACAATAAACGGAGTGCTGGACTAGAGGACACAGCTGTACAGATACAGATCAGATACAGGCTGAGTCACTGACGGATTCTTGTTTTCGTCTTTTCTCAGGCACTCCCGAGGCTTGGAGAGTGATGATGTCACTAAAGTCGGGCTTACTAGCTGAAAGCACCTGGGCCTTGGACACCATTAACATTCTACTGTACGATGACAGCAGCATTTCTACTTTTAACTTATGCCAGGTGAGTCTCGTACGTCTGTTTAGTTTGCATTAACACAACTTTTTTCCCACGCGACTGTTTTGGTGACGTGGTATCGTCTTTTGGTTTTTCTCAGCTGCCCGGATTCCTGGAGCTGGTGGTCGAGTACTTCAGACGCTGCCTCATCGAGATCTTTGGCATCCTAAAGGAGTACGAAGTAGGGGACCCCGGCCAGCGCACCCTCATAGACCCCAACGCTGCTGAGGACTCTGACGACGAGATTCCGATGCCAGACGACGAGGAGATGGACACGGACGAAGAGGACGAGGACGAGGAGGAGGCGGAGGAGTCAAAGGCCAATCCCGACAGCTCTTCACTGGTCCAGGTGAAACAGGAGGAGGAGGGCTCCCAGAAGGACAAGTCTTCAGAGGATGAGGAAGAGGAGAAGGAAAGGGAGTCTTCTGTCAAGGAACCCAATACCTCTACCTCAGGGTCCTTCCCGGACCCCAACCTCCACTCGGAAAAGCCCAAGCAGGCGAGCAAGTTCGATAAACTCCCCATCAAGGTGGTGCGGAAGAAGAATCCCTTCCTGGTCAACCACTCGTCCAAGCTTGGGCAGCGGCAGAGCTTTGACAGCGGCTTGATACACTGGAGCATCGGCGGGGGCGACACTACCGAACACATCCAGACCCACTTCGAGAGTCGGATGGACCTCCTCAAGCAGCGGAAACGCACGCCGACAGCCACCGAGAGCCGCAAAAAGGTCCAGGTGCTCGAGATGGCAACGGAAAACCCTGAGAAATCCAAGTCCAATGGGGAAGATAAACCTCGGCAGCAGCCACCCCAGTCCTCCGAACCTCAGAAGTCTCCGGCGGAGAAGACCTCTCCTCCTCTTCCCATCGGCGCACCAGTCACTGCCACCATCGATGACGTACTATCTGCCCGCCCGGGGTCAGTCACAGAGGAAGTAGTTCGTGGAGGCGCGGAGGAGCAGAAGGAAAACGGCAAATACCTGTTCAGCATCAACCCTGAGCTCCAGAGCCGCCGCAACATCAAAATCCTGGAAGACGAGCCTCACAGCAAGGACGAGACGCCGCTCAGCACCGCGTCCGACTGGCAGGACTCGCTAGCTCGGCGCTGCATCTGCATCTCCAACATCGTGCGCAGCCTCTCCTTCGTCCCGGGTAACGACCAGGAGATGTCTAAACACCCAGGCCTCCTGCTGCTGCTGGGCCGCCTGGTGCTGCTCCACCACAGGCACCCCGAGCGCAAACAGGCGCCGGTCACCTACGAGAAGGAGGAGGAGGAAGACGAAGGCGTCAGCTGCGAGAGAGACGAGTGGTGGTGGGACTGTCTTGAGGTGTTAAGGGAGAACTGCTTGGTCACTCTGGCGAACATCTCAGGCCAGCTGGACCTTTCTATCTACCCGGAGAGTATATGCCTGCCGCTGCTGGATGGCCTGCTCCACTGGGCGGTCTGCCCCTCGGCGGAGGCCCTGGACCCCTTCCCAACGCTGGGGCCCCACGGCTCACTTTCCCCCCAGAGACTGGTTCTCGAGACCCTCAGCAAGCTCAGCATCCAGGACAACAACGTCGACCTCATTCTGGCAACGCCGCCCTTCAGCCGCTTGGAGAAGCTCTACGGCTCGCTGGTGCGTCTGGTCGGCGAACGTAAGGTGGCCGTCTGCCGGGAAATGGCGGTCGTCCTGTTGGCCAACCTGGCCCAGGGCGACAGCTTGGCGGCGCGAGCTATTGCTGTGCAGAAAGGCAGCGTGGGTAACCTGCTTGGCTTCCTGGAGGACAGCCTAGCCGCCACGCAGTACCAGCAGAGCCAGAGCTCCCTGCTACAAATGCAGGGCGCGCCCCAGTTTGAGCCCACCAGCGTGGACATGATGCGGCGGGCGGCCCGGGCCCTGCACGCCCTGGCTAAAGTAGAGGAAAACCACTCAGAGTTCACTTTGTACGAGTCGCGGCTACTGGACGTCTCAGTGTCCCCACTTATGAACTCTCTGGTGTCCCAAGTGATCTGTGACGTACTATTTCTGATTGGCCAGTCATGACAGCCGTGGGGAGGTTTCAGCTCTGCCTCTTTCCGTTCCCCTCACCCCCTCCCCTCCCTTTTTTTTTTTTTCTTTTTTTTTGTGTGTGTGTGTGAGTGTGTGTGTGTGTGTGTGTGTGAGTGTATGTCTGTTGCGTGTGAGTGAAAAGAGCAAAACTGACTGTCCTTTTTTTTTTTTTTTTTTTTTTTTTAATTTATGCAAAATCACCTCGGATTCCACTGTCTTTCTACCCCTGCTTCTCACTAAAAGGAAGGAATATCATGAAGTAGCTGTGGATTTTAAAAAATAAAAAGGCGTCTGAAATGGAAAGATTACTGGCAACGAAGAGCAGATTTGGGACCCAGGCATAGGACAGAGTGCGCTGCCCTGCGGGGGAAAAAAAAAAAAAAAAAAAAGGACTTGTTTTTTAATGAAAAGAAAAATCTCCAGAAAAAAGAAAAAACTGTAACCAAAGTTGCTGTCTCGTTTACAGTGAGTTTTGGGGGATACGTGTGCTCGCTTCCTCCCTCTGGGGGTCGGCAGGGAGGGGAGAGGGCACGGACTAAACAATATTATGGTTCATGTTCGGAGGCTACATAGACGCGCGCACGGACTGTGGTGTGGTATAATTGCTGTAACTTTGGATGCTATATACTCAGCCCCACAGGAACCACATTATTGGCTGTGAACAGACATCTGTCATGGGAGGCCTGTGCAGTAGATTGTAGGACTTTTTTCTGTACTGTACACCTTAAAAACTGTAAACATACTGTAATAATACTGTTTCACACTGAGATACGCTGGCTTGGCAGCAAACTGTAGTTTTTAAAAACAGTTTTAGTTAATGTCGAGAGAGAAAACGGCTTTCCCCCCAAAGTATGGTGAACCTACAACACCCCGACCTCTTCTCTTTGTCCCTTGATTGTATGACTTGACCCTTATATTAAAAAGTCACCTCTTTAGGACTGGTCCTCAACTCTAGATGCAGTCCAAGCTGCAGTGTATATATGATGTTGTACATTACACTTCTCTCTCTCTCTCTTTCTCAACTTCTGTTGCTCTTCACCATTTTTAATCTTTGACAATTACAAGTCCCCACCTACCCCCCCCCACCCCCCTCTCTCCCACCCCCCCCACCCCCCCCTTCTTTGCATCAAGTATGCCATGTGAATACTTGACGCCCCATCCTCTCCGTTACTTCGGCGCCTCACCCTGCTCGTATCGCGCTCCGGCGGGAGGGAGGGGTGGGGGGGCGGGTGTTTAGCTGCTGTCCAACGCCACCACACACCCCCCCCTCCCCTCCCCTCCCCTCCCTCCCCCCCAACAAACACAACTTTCAAGTTTCAGTTTGTCTCCAGTCTGGGTGTAGAGAATATAACAAAAATCATGTCTGCGGTTCCATTTGAGCTCCTTCATAAATGACAAACTAGACCTTGATGAAGAAACCATTTTAATTTTGTTTATTTTGTTTTTTTTTTTTTTTTTTTCCAGTGATGCGGATTCTGCATATTTGTATTTCAGATGATGTAGCTAAAAACTTGATGTAAATTCCTCTTTTTTCCTTTTTTTGGCTTAATGAATATCATTTATTCAGTATGAAATCTTTATACTATATGTTCCACGTGTTAAGAATAAATGTACATTAAATCTTCGTAAGACGTTTGCTGTGGATTTATTTATTATTCCCCTCATACACGGTGGCGGCAGCGGTAAATAAGGTCCTGAATTTTTCATTTGGCTCGCACTTGCACTCGCACAGAGACAATTTGATACGAACAAAGCGGAGTCGATTTTGCTGACGATTTTGATATTTACACATGGATGCAGAGACACAACTCGCAGCGCAGCTTCTGCGGAGTGTGCTGCTTATCGAATGCACAGCCATGTTTCCCCCGTCCCTGCGCTGACTGACACCTCGTCCCGGGAATCGCACGTGCTGATATTTACATTAATATTTACATTAGTGGGGGGGGGGGGTGTGCAGAGGCCAGGTCTGTTTGATGCCTACAGATAAGATGTAGGAGATCCGATTTACATCTTCTCTTTTTGTCTCTGAATTTTATTTATTTTTATGAAATGGATTAAATCAAAAACCTGCTCATAGAAAGCCGTGTTTAATTGAAATATTTATTTCCCTTTGTCGTCATCAATGGAGAGACAAAATAGCATCCACAACAAACTAAAAAAAACAGCATGAGCTAAATGTGGCTCCAGCTACATTTTCAAAGACTCCTGCCACCTCTTGATGTGTCTTTACTTCGTTAAGCTTTGTTTAATCAGGACGTCTCGCTGAGATCAAGATCTGTTGTTTGAGAGACACAACAACAAAGTAAAGACGTTGACTTTAGGAGGTTTTCACTTGCAGAGATGCACATAATATTTAAGTTGGCGATAGACATTTACACTGCACTTTTTACACGGGTGAGTGCTTTAAAGGGCAACTCAATAAAGTTAGGGGAGTCACAAGAGACACCTCTTTTTATTTTCTATTTTATTTTATTTTTTAAATGACTCGAGATATCTTTAGTTTCTAGTGCCAGTCAAGCTTCAAAAACACTGGATCCTACATCTCCCACGTCTCATTTCTTTAAAACCTTGCACCTTTAATTTATACTGCAGGATAAACTGTGATGACATCATCAGGGTTATTATTTTTATTTTTTTAAATGCTCGAAAGCTTCCTCTAAAATCATCACACGACTGTTTCCACGGGACAAGCGGCGCTTCTCACGGTGAGTTAAACTTCATGTGAGAGATTGGTGAGATGCTCCTTTAGGAGAAAATCAAACATTTGATATGGAGGGCAATTTTTAAATGCAAACACAAACAGGAGAAAGAGGGGAAAGTAGTGAAGAGATGATGGAGTGAAAGCAAGATTTTTAATTTGAATTAATTTTAAAAGGTTGAGTTTTGGAGGTTTTTTAGCAGGAAGTTTAGGTCCAAAACTTCAGAGAACGGCTTAATTTTAAGTTTTAAAACTCTGAATTCAACACAACTTATAGAACCAGGAGACTGTGTCTTATTATAATGTACCAAACACTAGCTTTTAACTCGGCTAAGTTCGCATTTGTCAGTCCAGTTATGAGTTCCCCTTTGGCAGTAGGTCATAGAGGTGTTTTCACTGTCTGTGCCGTTGCGCCCTCTAGAGGTCATTTGTAGGTAATGGCACAGTGATACAGGCCATTACAGAGGAAGCAGTTACTCATTCACACTGCACTACCCTAATGCAATGTGTCAAAAATGAATCTGGAGAGAATGATTACAGCACAGCTCAGCAGTGAATAATTTAATGAGTGAAGTAGCTGAATGTTATTTGCTGATTTGATGCGTTGTTAGAGACAAAATCCTGTTTGTTTTTTTTTTTGAGAACATGAAACAAATAATAAAACTGTGTTTCTGTTTGCAAAATAAGCAAAATCACATAGAAAAAAAAAAAAATCACATAGAGAGAAAGAAAATACTATGATGAAAAACCGGAGTCAAGATAACGAAGAGAAACTTCCTTTAACACATTTTGTTATTATCTCAGGGCCATTGAGGAAAAGGAAATATTTTGAGAAAGAGTCTGAATTTTAAGAAAATATTAACCAACGGAACAGACGAGATTTCCTTTCTTCCTTTTAAACTTCCTTCTTGTATCGACAAAAAACGTCTTTATCCATGTAGTACATTGTTAAACGGCTCCTTTTCTTGGCCTCAGAAAACACATCTGTTCCCATCAGCACCTGGAGCCTGAGCAGCAAGACGACACTGCTGGAGCAGGCAGAGCAGGCGAGATGGCTGCCGTCCATAGACCTGGGCCTGTTCCGACTCCACTTCCAGCTTGTTAAACATCGACCTGTCGGCTTTATTTTACATACGTTTCTTGGCCCTTGTTAGCTGCTAGCTGAGTAACAACATGGCAGGAACACAGAGTTTAACAAAGTTCCTCGCACCTCTCCCCTCCTGTCCTGTGTTCAGTAGCAGCAGATGCTATTAGATGAAAATGCAAAAGAAAAAGAGGAAGACCAGTGTTGTAATAGTTACACATTAGGTAAGCTTTCGTCGCATCAGGGATAAAAGAAACTTTAACAATATTTTTTTGGCCGCCATCTCTAGCCTCTGTTATCTGCTGCCTAAAATATATTGCTTCACACAGTCAGATACAGCGGTGTTGAACTTGTGTATCCAGTGCGACACTATATTGTTGGTTATACATAAGCTGACTGGCGAGATAAGCACAATTTCCCACATAGGTTCCCAGTTTCACCTTTTAATGTAGTCTAATAAGTCAACAGCACCGTGACCTTTAACAGCAGAAACTTGTTTCTAAATATTTGTATGTGCAAACAATATCAGTAATAAGCAGCCTCTCTTTGTGTTTTATCTAGTTTCTTTGATAGCTCTTATCCTGCAGGTGTTACCATGTATTTGTACTGTTTGTATCCGGTGTACTACAGAAGTTGTATCCCTCCGCTAACCAATCACTTTGCAGGAAAAATTCAGGGGCTCCATCCTTTGGAGGCTGCATCTGAAGACCGATTGCATCACTCGTCCGCACCATTTCAAAAAGCTTCCTTCGAATGCGGCCTTTTCTTTACCTGGGCGACGAAGGCTGGATCTGTCATGGCGCAACCTAAAAAAAATGTATGTGTTGTCAAGGTTGCTAGGCAACAGGGGCCGTGCTTTGCAATGCCACAGTAAGGGCAGAAACAGCTGGTGACACAAAGGGAAAATCCTCCATAGGCCGGCTCGGTTGGTTCGGTTCGGCCTTCGCGGTCTACGAACGGGTCACGCCTTCGTCAAACGTCTGATGTCCCTGGATTTGATGGTTCAGTCTCTGAGGTTCATTATGAACGGAAATAATCAGCGAGAATCAACGGATAAACCTCACGATTTGGTGTGAAGACCCTGCGAGATCAAGTCATGTAGCAAGCACGTATGTATGTCAATGAGTTCCCTCAAAGCTCTGCGCCTATCTTGAACTGATAGAAGTATTTTCTGTGCCTGAGATCATGAACAAATCATTGAAAGCAAATCATCTACTTCCTGTCACCTGTGCAGTAAAAGGTAGCAGGTGCAGTTGTAGTCAGAGTGGTCTACAGTAGCTTCCGTACCCTCTGAATAAGTGTCTTTTCTCGGGTAAGATTTCTGTGCTGCTTCGTGGAAACTGGCTGAAAGGATTTGAAAGATGCTACTTGCCAATCAAGCGTTCCCCAGCTGTTCTGGAGGAAATTTCTTTCTGGGGCAGAGCACACTGACCCGAAGATGAGCTTTCTTTATTTTGTGAGCTGCCAAGAGCAGGATGTCCTCGGGCGCGCTTCAGATGAGTTTCCCTCCGTCGACGTTGATGACCCTCGAGAAAGTGCTGAACACAGCTATGAATGCAGGAAGAGGGTCACCGCTGCTACTCCGCCAGAAATCTCGGAGGAAATATCTCAGAAAAAAAACCAAAACAACGTTTTTTCATCGACTGCTCGGAGGGAGATCACACCGCGGCCACGGACGCATCTCAGCTCTGGGTATCAAAGAAAGAGTTAGGGAAATTAAACCTTTCCTACGGGGTGGACATTAAAGGAAGCAGAGGTTCCCAACAACTGAGAAGACGCATCAGAGACCTGCCTGAAGAAAAGCTTGGAAGATCGGAAACAGAACTGTTTTTGTCCCGGAAGTCACCTGTGAAATGTCCCACATGACTCCTATCTGTTCATTTGCCAAACTGCATCTGTAAACAAAGCGTAAAGGTCCATTTGATTTCCACACAGGAGCAGCTGCATTTCCCTGATAATGCTGTGGACAATCCCCCACGACTACCTCAGGATTACTGTTAGCGTTAATATGCCTCCATTCACATAATGTGATGACTAAATCAGTCATTAATTACAATGCCAGACAGCTATTGTTTATCACAGGGATCCATATGGTACAGTATAACGCTCTGGGGGCCTCTGCTGGTGTACTGTCAATGTCAAGAGACGCTTAATACCAGTTTCATTGTTTCTTGAGAAGCTACAACACCTCTGAGAATAACTCCGCAGATGTCACCACCTATAGCTTTGAACTCAACCACCGTCAGCTATTTCTGCTATGCAAAGTATTCGGTGCATTACCTGCAGTAGATTACGATGAGCGCGGCCCCAGTTAGGAAAGTTAGGAAACTTTTAGAAACTTTTAAAAAACGCCCACAGAAACAATCCAATATCTATTTAAATGTTGCTTCATGTAGAATATTTTCAGCGGTTAATCTTCCCGTGAAAACAGCACTTTCCTTTGGCACTACATTTTTTTCAACCACTGAAGTACTGTATCCCTCCGCCACAAGTGCTCGCACTAGCTGAGTGAATCGGTGCACGCCGTCGTTAATATGTTTATTAGAAAACATGGCACATGGTAAAAAAAAAAAAAATTAACAACATCTACAAAATAACTTATAGTGTCACAGAAAATAGCAACAAGTCAACAATGATGTAATAAAAGTTTAGTGTATTTCCCTGAGGCAACAAGCCATGCTGTCTTGGGTTTTTAAATTGTACAATCTGAAATATAAACAACTTTAAAAGTGAAATAATTTCAAATAATATAAACAAATAAAATAAAATAATCACTATATATATATAAAACTAATAAATAAACAAAACAAAAATTTAAAAAGTTTGAGTCCTTTCTGTCCTAGTTCCTTTTTGATTTAAGAAGCATCCCTTTGCCCTTTTCCCTTGTTATAGTTATTCCCACTTTGTTTACCTTTCTTACCCTCCTTACCATCTAATAAATTTAACTTAATCAAACCCAACGGGTTATGTTGCTTCTTTACTTTGCAGCCAGTACATGTGGTTCATCTTATATTTCAGTGGGCTCCTTCCTAACCTGAAGGTGTGGCGCCCTCATGTGGTCAGAACAGCAAAGTACAGCCAATTAACTGACTATGGGTCTTAGATATGTTCAGTGGAGGAAGTCGCTCATTTGAAACCATTCAGTGTAGTTTTCTTTCATTCATTAGCCATACTGCTTTATCCTTTCTTTATCCTTTTTACACACTGTTTCTTTCAATTTGAGGAGTAAATGAGTGAGAGGAGGGGACAGGGAAACGAGAGGTTTAAGAAATGAAATCTAAGAGGGAAGATCAAGGTAGAAAATTACTACTCCTGGACTACCTTTTCACTTAATATAAATATTGAATTATTTGTGTACTAATTAATTTTTTTATTACTTTATTTTGTTTTGCTTTCACTTGTTCACCTTGGATAATGTTCACATCCCAAGGACAAACATTATACTGTCATATCATGTTTTTATAAACATGAACGTATATTGATTATGAAAATGAGCAGTGGTACATCAGTTTTCTTTTTGCTCAATAAAACAGACGGGATGATCATAATCACAGCAGATTTCCTTATAGCTCAAGCTTCAAGAACTGTAGCTCCTACATTTCCCATAAGGCATCTTGATTGTATCTTTTATTGGAACTGTCTTGACTATAAATACCCACGTCCTCTGAACCCTAGGACACTAATGTAGTCTAAATGAACTCGACAGAACTTCTTCATACGGAGGCCAATAACTGACAAAGTGAAGTAATCAGACAAGTAAAATATATAAATTAATATGTCAATGAATAACAGGCAACAGATTCATTTTTAAATGTTCTTAAATGTCAGAACTCAGCTGTCTGCAGTGTCTGCACAAAATAACATCTTCTACGTTTCTGACAGTTTTAACGCAATGAAAAACATAAAAATTGAATTAATTAAAATTATTTTACATAATGTGGAAAGGTTAAAAACAAACAAGAGGTGAGGTTCATTCTGAAGTGGCAGCTAAAGATGAAACTGTGTTGTGTCCTGTTCACTGCGAGATGAATCATCTCTCCACCTCAGCTCTGACAATATGATCATAAATACAGGAGACAGACGGGACGTTCCCCCCCAGGTCTGCTTTGAAGGAAGCTTCATCACACCTGTACTGCTGCTTCTCCTTTCAGGTGCTTTACTTAAAAAAAAACCAAAAAAAACAAACAAAAAAAAAAAACAAACCTCAGCTGGCACCACCATGTGTCACGCTGATAGGAGCCGGGGAAAAAAGAAACGACCCTGAAATGAACCTGCTCCAACACCTGAGCTCTCGCCATTCACATGACATGGAAAAAAGGTAAGTACAAGACTTGCATGTGATACATGTTTCTCTGACCCATTTTCTCCTGAGGTGAAAACTTTATGTAAATCAATATCAAAACAATCCTGCATGTTGCATCATTAGTGATTTGGTGTTATTTAATCTCTTTCCCCCCCAAGAAAGGTTTAGAAATATTAAGACAAGTCTCCTGTGAAGTTTATCACTTTGACTCACTTCCTGCCAGTGCACACCAAGACCCCTCCCTGCAGCGCCTCCCTGTGGTGACACATGGTAACTAGAAGAGTGGTGTGCTGGTCCACCAGAGAGAGAGAGAGAAGACCGACGTTCCTGCAGTATGCACAGGGTTTGATCACTATATAAAACATGTTTTTAATATCAGAGCAGAGACAGCCAAGGAAATATTTTAACTGTAAATCAAATTACATGAAGTTGTGCAACATTAAAACTGTCTTTAATTACATAAATTATGAAGATCTTTTACCCAGTCAGTGAACATGAAGCGACTTGAATAAACTGCAGGTGTCTGTTCGTAAGGGCTGATGTTCTTTGAGGACAATGTCACCAGGGACCCAAGTTATCTGGATTATCAGATACAATAAATCTTAAACAGACCAGCACAGAGTCAGGGATTTAAGATTGATCTCAGAACTACAGCTCATACCACGATGTCTGTCCAAACACTTGGTTTAAAACCTTTTAAACTAAGTGTTTGGACAGACATTAAGTAATTTATCCAGCCACTTGGAAGCAGTCATTTAAACTGAGCATTGCATCATTTGTCAGGCTGTTTTTCCCCCCAAAAAGTGTTTTAAATGCCAGAGCTCTGGAGTCGTTTTAGCTTGATGCAGTTCTTGGAGACATTAAAGGGCGTTTGCCAGGCTACAGTCAGGATGCTACATTAGGTAGTAACAGCCATGATTTTAAACCACATTTGGCCCAAAGCATCAGTATTGTAAAGTGGCATTTTAACCTTCCCCCAGTTAAACACTGGGAAATGATACAACTGCAGCATTTAGTGTAAGTCACATTTAGCAAAGCAAGTGTCTGCACTTTTGTAACTTTAGCAAAACTTGACAAATGACCATTTGGTTCCAGGTAGATATGCAAACATTGTTCAGACCTTCATATTTGCAGGAGGCTTGCAAAGCAATGTGCAGGTTCAGAGCAACCATTAAACCTTTTACACACTAGGTGGCACCAATGCTACATTCAAGCTTTGGCCTGTTACATCCCAGCACCACATAACTGGGATATGTGAAGTCAAGACAGAAGCCAAGATTTAAATTAATAACTTTATTTGAAAATACAAATACAGTAAGTAGTTACTGATCCTCCTGCACCTATAAGAAGAAGAAATGGTTAGAAACTAGACTTCAAATCATGTAGGATAGAGAAATAGTCAGATACTCACCTGGTTGTGTCCCTGACCCGGCCGGATCCTCTTCCATTTGCTCGCCTGGTGAACACTTGGAGCCTGTGGCTTGTAAGGCACAGCCTGTGGCTTGTAAGGCGCAGCCTGTGGCTTGTAAGGTGCAGCCTGTGGCTTGTAAGGCTGTGGCCTCTGGACACCAGCTTCCTTCTCGTCAACAGGATCCTTCAGACGTCGGATGGCGAACCCGCCGTAGCGATGAGGGATGTCGTGGGTTCTGGTCGGGGCGAAGAGCTGAGGGGAGGTTCCCGCTCTGCTGCTCCCAGAGGCGGCCAGGTTTCTGCTGGGAGACTGTTCGGTGGAGGTGTAGCTGGGTTTGTAGTTCAACCTCTGGCTTGCGGGCGCTTTGACACTCCGCGGTGCAAAGCCCACAGGAGCGTTTTGTTTGTAGGCCGCTGGAAGAGACTGGGTATAACTCACACGGTTTGAAGTGGGGTTGTAGCTTCCTTGGGCACTTCCTCCAGCAGCAGGAAACAGCTTGCTCTGGTACGGGTTTCCAGCTTCAGCCTGACTGGGGTTATAGCTAGCTCTCGCATTCTGAGTGGAGGAGAAACTGGAGGGTTTTGACGCCTTAGAGCGACGCTGTGAGGACACTCTTCTGGCAGGGCCAGTGGCTGATGTTTGCATCCTCTCAGAGTACTGCAGCAGAGGAGGAGGAACACCTGCACTGAACAGGCTGGAAGATGAAGAGAAGCCTCCCTGTCCATAGCGGGCTGGTGTTTTGGCAGCAGCACTTCGAGGTGTCTGTGCTGCAGACTGGTGGGAGGACGACGAGTCGTAGCCTCTCTCCCTAGAAGGACTCTGACCAGATACAGAACTGCCGGGAAGATACTGGCTAGTACGTTGCGTACCCTGCTGAGCTTTCCAAGCTCTCGCACCACCATTCTGGTTCTCATTGTACTTACTCACAGAGGTTCCACTAGCAATAGCAGTAGAGAGGCCAAATGAGTGTTTCGGAGCATTCACCTCTTTCGTGTTTGTCGTTCTCCAGTTTGGTCTTGAGGCCGAGCTGCTCTGCACCAGCCTGACTGAAGCGTGGCCGCCCTGCGCTGGCTGCGAGACAGTTTGTGCGTAGCCACCACTGGAGAGTCTCTGGTTATTGTAACCGCCGCTAGCTGAGGTCTTTGAATTGAAGCTGCTGCGGGCTGGAGAAATGGAGTCTTGTCTGAATTGATCCTGGGGATAGCTGCCACCGAGCCTTCGCAGGCCGCTGTCCTGTTGCAGGAAGCCAACATATGCGTCGCCATTTTGTCTCTTGGAGCTTTGAGCTGCAAAGAGAAAACAGCAAGTTTAGATCCACAAACTAATAAAAAAATCAGAGTTAAATGATGGTGACGCACTGGTGTTTCTGCTCACCTTGTGTGGCCCATAAACAGCGTACATGCTCTGCTTGAACTAAACAAATCAGCAAGATCCTGCACAGAAAAAACAACATCAAGGTCAGAAGAAATTGGGTCAACAGCAACATTACAAACACTTAAAATAGCTGTTAAAAAAAAAGAAAAAGTCTTACCCCAGATGAACTCCACAAGCCATTTCTGTTTGAAACACACACACAGCTTGGTCAAAGCAACGGTAGCCCACCTGCCCTGAAGCTACTTGCTCTGCATGTGTGTGCAGCATGAGAGGCAGCATTTATTGCAGCCTGCATCCAATCACTGCTTAATGAACTGATTGTCTGCAGGCCGTCGTTAATATGTTTATTAGATAACATGGCACATGGTAAAAAAAAAAAAAAAATTGACATCTTCAAAACAACTTATATTGTCACAGAAAATAGCAACAAGTCAACAATGATGTAATAAAAGTTTAGTGTATTTCCCTGAGGCAACAAGCCATGCTGTCTTGGGTTTTTAAATTGTACAATCTGAAATATAAACAACTTTAAAAGTGAAATAATTTCAAATAATATAAACAAATAGAATAAAATAAAATAATCACTATATACATATATATAAATAACTAATAAATAAACAAAACAAAAATTTAAAAAGGACCGTTTGAGTCCTTTCTGTTCTAGTTCCTTTTTGATTTAAGAAGCATCCCTTTGCCCTTTTCCCCTGTTATAGTTATTCCCACTTTGTTTACCTTTCTTATCCTCCTTACCATCTAATAAATTTAACTTAATCAAACCCAACGGGTTATGTTGCTTCTTTACTTTGCAGCCAGTACATGTGGTTCATCTTATATTTCAGTGGGCTCCTTCCTAACCTGAAGGTGTGGCGCCCTCATGTGGTCAGAACAGCAAAGTACAGCCAATTAACCGACTATGGGTCTTAGATATGTTCAGTGGAGGAAGTCGCTCATTTGAAACCATTCAGTGTAGTTTTCTTTCATTCATTAGCCATACTGCTTTATCCTTTCTTTATCCTTTTTACACACTGTTTCTTTCAATTTGAGGAGTAAATGAGTGAGAGGAGGGGACAGGGAAACGAGAGGTTTAAGAAATGAAATCTAAGAGGGAAGATCAAGGTAGAAAATTACTACTCCTGGACTACCTTTTCACTTAATATTGAATTATTTGTGTACTAATTAATTTTTTTATTACTTTATTTTGTTTTGCTTTCACTTGTTCACCTTGGATAATGTTCACATCCCAAGGACAAACATTATACTGTCATATCATGTTTTTATAAATGTGAACGTATATTGATTATGAAAATGAGCAGTGGTACATCAGTTTTCTTTTTGCTCAATAAAACAGACGGGATGATCATAATCACAGCAGATTTCCTGATTTTTAGTCCTTATAGCTCAAGCTTCAAGAACTGTAGCTCCTACATTTCCCATAAGGCATCTTGATTGTATCTTTTATTGGAACTGTCTTGACTATAAATACCCACGTCCTCTGAACCCTAGGCCACTAATGTAGTTTAAATGAACTTGACAGCTTTTTCTTACGGAGGCCAATAACTGACAAAGTGAAGTAATCAGACAAGTAAAATATATAAATTAATACGTCAATGAATAACAGGCAACAGATTCCTTTTTAAATGTCCTTAAATGTCAGAACTCAGCTGACAACCCCATCAGTGTTGTTTGTCAAAAAAGAAAAAAATCCTGAGTGTCTGCACAAAATAACATCTACGTTTCTGACAGTTTTAATGCAATGAAAAACAAAAATTGAATTAATTTTAAAATTATTTTACATAATGTGGAAAGGTTAAAAACAAACAAGAGGTGAGGTTCATTCTTCTGAAGTGGCAGCTAAAGATGAAACTGTGTTATGTCCTGTTCACTGCGAGATGAATCATCTCTCCACCTCAGCTCTGACAATATGATCATAAATACAGGAGACAGACGGGACGTCCCCCCCCAGGTCTGCTTTGAAGGAAGCTTCATCACACCTGTACTGCTGCTTCTCCTTTCAGGTGCTTTACTTAAAAAAAAACAAACCTCAGCTGGCACCACCATGTGTCACGCTGATAGGAGCCGGGGAAAAAAAGAAACGACCCTGAAATGAACCTGCTCCAACACCTGAGCTCTCACCATTCACACAACATGGAAAAAAGGTAAGTACAAGACTTACATGTGATACATGTTTCTCTGATCCATTTTCTCCTGATGTGAAAACTTTATGTAAATCAATATCAAAACAATCCTGCATGTTGCATCATTAGTGATTTGGTGTCATTTAATCTCTTTCCCCCCAAGAAAGGTTTAGAAATATTAAGACGAGTCTCCTGTGAAGTTTATCACTTTGACTCACTTCCTGCCAGTGCACACCAAGACCCCTCCCTGCAGCGCCTCCCTGTGGTGACACATGGTAACTAGACGAGTGGTGTGCTGGTCCAGAGAGAGAGAGAAGACCGACGTTCCTGCAGTATGCACAGGGTTTGATCACTATATAAAACATGTTTTTAATATCAGAGCAGAGACAGCCAAGGAAATATTTTAACTGTAAATCAAATTACATGAAGTTGTGCAACATTAAAACTGTCTTTAATTACATAAATTATGAAGATCTTTTACCCAGTCAGTGAACATGAAGCGACTTGAATAAACTGCAGGTGTCTGTTCGTAAGGGCTGATGTTCTTTGAGGACAATGTCACCAGGGACCCAAGTTATCTGGATTATCAGATACAATAAATTTTAAAACAGACCAGCACAGAGTCAGGGATTTAAGATTGATCTCAGAACTACAGCTCATACCACGATGTCTGTCCAAACACTTGGTTTAAAACCTTTTAAACTAAGTGTTTGGACAGACATTAAGTAATTTATCCAGCCACTTGGAAGCAGTCATTTAAACTGAGCATTGCATCATTTGTCAGGCTGTTTTTCCCCCCAAAAGTGTTTTAAATGCCAGAGCTCTGGAGTCGTTTTAGCTTGATGCAGTTCTTGGAGACATTAAAGGGCGTTTGCCAGGCTACAGTCAGGATGCTACATTAGGTAGTAACAGCCATGATTTTAAACCACATTTGGCCCAAAGCATCAGTATTGTAAAGTGGCATTTTAACCTTCCCCCAGTTAAACACTGGGAAATTATACAACTGCAGACATTTAGTGTAAGTCACATTTAGCAAAGCAAGTGTCTGCACTTTTGCAACTTTAGCAAAACTTGACAAATGACCATTTGGTTCCAGGTAGATATGCAAACATTGTTCAGACCTTCATATTTGCAGGAGGCTTGCAAAGCAATGTGCAGGTTCAGAGCAACCATTAAACCTTTTACACACTAGGTGGCACCAATGCTACATTCAAGCTTTGGCCTTTTACATCAGCACCACATAACTGGGATATGTGAAGTCAAGACAGAAGCCAAGATTTAAAATAATAACTTTATTTGAAAATACAAATACAGTAAGTAGTTACTGATCCTCCTGCACCTATAAGAAGAAGTAATGTTAGAAACTAGACTTCAAATCATGTAGGATAGAGAAATAGTCAGATACTCACCTGGTTGTGTCCCTGACCCGGCCGGATCCTCTTCCATTTGCTCGCCTGGTGAACACTTGGAGCCTGTGGCTTGTAAGGCGCAGCCTGTGGCTTGTAAGGCGCAGCCTGCTGTGGAGCCTGTGGCTTGTAAGGCACAGCCTGTGGCTTGTAAGGCACAGCCTGCTGTGGAGCCTGTGGCTTGTAAGGTGCAGCCTGTGGCTTGTAAGGCTGTGGCCTCTGGACACCAGCTTCCTTCTCGTCAACAGGATCCTTCAGACGTCGGATGGCGAACCCGCCGTAGCGATGAGGGATGTCGTGGGTTCTGGTCGGGGCGAAGAGCTGAGGGGAGGTTCCCGCTCTGCTGCTCCCAGAGGTGGCCAGGTTTCTGCTGGGAGACTGTTCGGTGGAGGTGTAGCTTGCGGGCGCTTTGACACTCCGCGGTCCAAAGCCCACAGGAGCGTTTTGTTTGTAGGCCGCTGGAAGAGACTGGGTATAACTCACACGGTTTGAAGTGGGGTTGTAGCTTCCTTGGGCACTTCCTCCAGCAGCAGGAAACAGCTTGCTCTGGTACAGGTTTCCAGCTTCAGCCTGACTGGGGTTATAGCTAGCTCTCGCATTCTGAGTGGAGGAGAAACTGGAGGGTTTTGACACCTTAGAGCGACGCTGTGAGGACACTCTTCTGGCAGGGCCAGTGGCTGATGTTTGCATCCTCTCAGAGTACTGCAGCAGAGGAGGAGGAACACCTGCACTGAACAGGCTGGAAGATGAAGAGAAGCCTCCCTGTCCATAGCGGGCTGGTGTTTTGGCAGCAGCACTTCGAGGTGTCTGTGCTGCAGACTGGTGGGAGGACGACGAGTCGTAGCCTCTCTCCCTAGAAGGACTCTGACCAGATACAGAACTGCCGGGAAGATACTGGCTAGTACGTTGCGTACCCTGCTGAGCTTTCCAAGCTCTCGCACCACCATTCTGGTTCTCATTGTACTTACTCACAGAGGTTCCACTAGCAATAGCAGTAGAGAGGCCAAATGAGTGTTTCGGAGCATTCACCTCTTTCGTGTTTGTCGTTCTCCAGTTTGGTCTTGAGGCCGAGCTGCTCTGCACCAGCCTGACTGAAGCGTGGCCGCCCTGCGCTGGCTGCGAGACAGTTTGTGCGTAGCCACCACTGGAGAGTCTCTGGTTATTGTAACCGCCGCTAGCTGAGGTCTTTGAATTGAAGCTGCGGTCCGGAGAAATGGAGTCTTGTCTGAATTGATCCTGGGGATAGCTGCCACCGAGCCTTCGCAGGCCGCTGTCCTGTTGCAGGAAGCCAACATATGCGTCGCCATTTTGTCTCTTGGAGCTTTGAGCTGCAAAGAGAAAACAGCAAGTTTAGATCCACAAACTAATAAAAATCACAGTGTTAAATGATGGTGACGCACTGGTGTTTCTGCTCACCTTGTGTGGCCCATAAGCAGCGTACATGCTCTGCTTGAACTAAACAAATCAGCAAGATCCTGCACAGAAAAAAACATCAAGGTCAGAAGAAAATGGGTCAACAGCAACATTACAAACACTTAAAATAGCTGTTAAAAAAAAAAAAAGTCTTACCCCAGATGAACTCCACAAGCCATTTCTGTTTGAAACACACACACAGCTTGGTCAAAGCAACGGTAGCCCACCTGCCCTGAAGCTACTTGCTCTGCATGCGTGTGCAGCATGAGAGGCAGCATTTATTGCAGCCTGCATCCAATCACTGCTTAATGAACTGATTGTCTGCAGGTGCGTGTTGTTGAGGTGTCTGGGACTGTGTGTTATTTCTTTGCTGAAATCCTCTTCCCGCCCTGCATGAAAGCCCCCCGACCTCGCGCGAGTCTTGATGGCCTTGTTAACATTATTAATGACGCCACACTTCGGTAACGATGCAGTCACCGTCGGAATATAAATCACACGCACGTCACAACTTTATTATTATAATTCTGTCGTTCAAACAAACGCGTGATTATCCACATTTCAGCAGCTTCCTGCGTCCGTTTGACTGACCTGTGGCCATGTGGGACGCTCCACGTGAACACGACCCTTTACAGGACACACACACACACGCGTGCGCGCACACACACTGAGGCAAGGATACAGGACACACTCCCTGGTAGTCTGGCAGGTGTTAATATTCATGCCAGACTGTGTTTGGTCGATAGCGTTCATTAATGACAGTCCCCCGCTGCCAGAGGAAGCGCGGTGCAGGTGCACGACAACTGAATCTGTCACTCTGTTCTGCGTCTCCCTGGTTCTGTTTGCGCCTTCATCAGGTTCTCTATATTATTCAAACTTATTTGCCTTATTTATTTATTTTATTTTATTTTATTTTATTTTATTTTATTTTTCAGGACATCAAGTGTTTGACATTCACATGGGCATCCTGCACGAACCGGAGCGGCGATGGCTAAATCTCCCCCCTCCACCTCCTCCTCCTCCTCCTCCTCTTCCTCCTCCTCCTCGCTGTAGGAAAGAGTGACACCTCGCATGCGATGACCAGATGAGTGTGGTGGCTTAGATCAAAGACACAATTTCCTGTCAGAGGAAATAGCACAGAGGGATTTTTTTTTATTTTTTTCAGGAGCAGTTTCCTCCTTTCTGAATTCTTTCCATTACGCCCGTCAACTTTTTTATATGAGCAAGAAAGCAAGAAGTGAAAGTCCCCTCCCCCCCCTGCCCCCCTCCCTGCTGGAATCAACAAAAACATTATTGATGACAAAGGCGTTAAAAATAATAATAAATCTATAATTGAGATCAAATCTGCTGTAACTAGAGGAAACACACTGTTCGATCCGCACAGACCCCTTGACCTGTGGACAAGTGGAGCACACACACACTCTCATTGGACAGACCTCTCCTGAGTAAAGGTTACACTCACGCTCATCAGCTGCTTAGATAGAGTCGTTTCTGCATGTGCATGAACACAAATGGGCTGTGATGGAGGAGAAGAGAAAATGCAGCATCGTCGTCTGATTTATGTGCAGAGCTTTGCAGGATTTTACCAGCTGAATCTGGAAAATGTATTTGTGTTGTGGCCTTTTATCTCCACGAAGCCAATGATTCTTGACTTTGCTGCCATTTAAAAACAAAACAAAAAAAACAGCAGTTTTGGTTATTTTCATGTGTTAAAAGAAAAACCTGACATTGCTCTGTATGAAAAAGACCAAAACCAACAAAAAGCATTAGTCTGTCTCTAAATGATTTTGTTGATTTCCTGTCTCATTTGTCCTGAGACAAGATGTAAATCTACAGTATAAAATAGGTCCATAACATTTATTTAGATTTTAATTAAAAGGTTGAATAGTCTTCTTGACACCCCAGTAGCAGACGTTACCTGCTGTGCTTTTGTTCGGGACTATTTTCAGCGGTGGATCAATACACATTTGGTGCTCTAGTGAGTATTTGCAGCAGCAGGACAGTGTATGTGAGACTCACTCAAATACTTTACAAAACCCAATCAAAAAATAATATTGCGGGTTTTCTGCAATACTGGTATTACATGGTTTTGTTGGGAGGGGCCTACATTATATCTGAAATCTGATACTACACTGAGAGAATTTATTTATTTATTTATTTATTTATTTATTCAATCTTGCATTGCTGTAACAGAAAGTCCTCGTCCAACGTGAGCAGCATCATCTCCTCAAAGTCCTTGATGTAGCACGATGATGTAAAGTCAGAGAGAGAGACAGTCAGCAGATGGTGTCTCCTCTCCGGAAGAATCTACCCTTTGGCCTCCGAACCGCTCTTCCTCCTCCTGACCAATCAGGTGCCTCAGATCCCTGTTGGGTGCACTGGGCCCCCTCCCGCTCCGGCATCTGGTCCTGCATTTGAAATAATGAAGGTAATAATAATGAGCTTTAGGTCTCCTCCCATCAGGAAGGCAAGAGGTCAAACTACCTATGGAGAGTTCACACTCAACACATTCCACGAGCAGCTCGAGGATCCATCATCATCATCATCATCATCGTCAGAGAGGCTGCGCTCCTTCCTCCTCTGATAAATTCTGACATTGTTGTGGAGCTGAAGTTAAGGGGCATTTCCAGTTTATTGCAGCTTTGCAATAATGTTTGGTTATATTTCTGTTTTCACCCATGAGTAATTGCTGAGATCTGGGAGCACAGCAGCATCGCTACAACAAACATTATCTAAACTACTTTATCTGGAGGTAAAACTGAAGGTGAGGGCGACTTAAAACTGTACAAAAAACTGTTACGACAAGTACAGTAGGTGAAAGTTGAACCAGGAAATTGGTCTGCAAAGACTTGATTTATTTAAAAGCGTTTTTTTGTAAGTTTTCTCTGCTGCCAAACGTGGTTTCTTGCTTGAGGTTATAATACGTCTTCAGGGCAGATTCGAGGCTACAGTGAGTTGCTATTGGGCCAGGGCTAGCTGGTTAGCACGGTAACTTCAGTAGAAGAAAAGATGTGATAGAGACAAGAGTTAACGTTGGTGTTGCTCTCTACCACTGGAGACAACTGTTGGCAAGTAAAAGGATGAAGTTTGATGCTGAACTCACAGTTTTCTTCTAGACTGAGACATAAACAGCAGTTAATGCTAACGTTAGCTATGTAGCGATAGCAAAACATACAAATAGCTCTGGCCAATTAATTTTTCTTCCTCCTTTTGACTTATTTTTAGCAATGTTCTCATTCCCAAATCTCAACAATGAACTTGGTAAAGATAGTGTTATTATTGCTGACATATATAAAACAAAGTTGTCATCAAACCGCTGGCCACTTGGGGGCAGAACTCCAGAGCAAGCGCAATAACAATATTGACCATCCTTGTAGCTCCATTTTGTTCTACACTGTGTCCTGAGAAAAATATCTGGCTCTTAAGCTGCTCCACGACATTCAAAGCTAGTCGCTAATTAGCAAATTAATTGTTTAATCAAAACAATCAGCTGAAAGAAGCTAAAATGCTGCAGAGAACTAAGAAGAACTGCAGAGTTCCTCCTCAGGCTTCCTCACTATGAGCAACAGTTTTAATATAACACACATTCGACCCATTAATCATATAAAAATATTAATAGGCGCAACTTTAATCTTATTAAAAAAATGTAACTAGATTAAAAAGTGGAAGAAAACCATAGCCAACAATAAATTAAACTGTATATAAACCATTGTGGGTCTACTGAATGGGGATTTCATCCCAAGTGTCTTCAAATGACTTCAGTTTCCAGCCTATTGTATTTGTTTTCTGCTCAATTCCAGAACTCATTGATGCATGAAGCGGATGGTGAAGTAGTTCAGGAGTTGTGAGTATCTTGTCTCTTCTTTAAAAAAGGGCCATTTATAATCAACCAGCAGCACAGGCCTTATTCATTTTCTCTGAGAGGACCAGAGGAAAACTGTTTAATAAATCATAGGGGGGTTATCTCTCTGGTTTTACTCAATCGAGGGGCTTCATCACGTTTGTTTCACCATTGGAGCAATTAATCTTTATTCCATGTTATTGTCCATTCAGAATCTTTGGAAGAAGATAAAGCAGAGAAGAAATGTGTCTCTTCTTAAAATCCTAGTACATCAAGTGAGCTTCAGAGAGTGAGGCAGGATGGGACACAGAGGGAAATGTGAAAACTCCCAAACTCATCCTCCTGTAAACAACCACAGCAACAAAACAGAACTTCTGACAGGCCTCATGGTTCGAGAGACTGATCGCGGCCAAGTGGAGGACAGCAGAACCCACAACAAGGCTTAGGACACTCAGAGCACAGAGGCCCAGCAGAGGGGATGTGTTGGGGGTGGGGGGGCTTTCAGGCCTGGGAGAGTCATGCTGTTGCTCCGTTTACAGTTGTAGTCAATTCAGAGATCAATGGAGACTTCAGAGGGAGGCTGCATTGTTGCGGTGGAGTGTTTTACATGAGCCTGCCTTTCATACGGGACAGGACTTTGTTGAAAGCATTTGTTTCTCATTTTCTGCGGGTCCTGGGGATCCATTGCGGTTGTGCACCAAGAGGTTTTTGTTTAAATTTCAAGAGCATAAAGTATTCCATTATGACGTGTGGACACATACATGTTGTACAAACTCTGTGGCGAACATACCCAAGTGAAACTGATAAATTATGCAATTAAATGCAAATCAAATCCATTTGAAATGTTTGTTTTATGGAAGTTGAACTGAAATTTGAGTAATCCTCAGTTTTTCTGTAAAGAAATATTAACTATGATGATATGGTGATGATATAGCTATTGTGCCAGTCTTTTCATCTAATGTATATGTGTGTGTTGAATTTCCATATATGAAATATATGTATATATGAAGTAAAGTCATGTGTGTGTATAGCCTATATATGAAATAAAAATGCACATGAAACCTGTTGTAAATTGGAACAATATCATGTATTGACAAATACGTCGAGTTAATAGAAATCATGTCTTTTTGTATGTCTATTTATATTATAGGTTTGTATTATACACATATGTTTTGTAAAATTATATCCATCCCAAACCCTGCCAGTGTGTGTTCATTATAGATGTAAATATAAAGATAGACAGGTATGATTACATTTAATGAGAAATTTTTACGAAAATCTGATTTGAATAAGCTGCATTTTACTATGAGTATAGTCATAGTATAGTAAGGCATAAAAATGTCACAAAATACATCATAATATAGTAAGGCATAAAAATGTCAAAAAATGTCAGCATAGAAAGGCATAAATTGTTAAAAAAAAACGTTATAGTATAGTAAGATATAAAAATTGTCAAAAAAACGTCATAGTATAGTAACTCATAAAATGTCATGGTATAGTAAGGCATGAAAATGTCAAAAAACATCATAGTATAGTAAGGCATGAAAATGTCAAAAATGTCATAGTATAGTTAGGCAAAAAAAAAAGACAAAAACACGTCAGTATAGTTAGGCAAAAAAAAGTTTAAAAAAATGATAGTATAGTAAGGCATAAAATGTCATAATATAGTAAGGTATAAAAATGTCCCAAAAACATCATGGTTTAGTAAGGCATAAAACGTCATAGTATAGTAAGGCATAAAATGTAATAATATAGTAAGGTATAAAAATGTCCCAAAAACATCATGGTATAGTAAGGCATAAAACGTCATAGTATAGTAAGGCATAAAACGTCATAGCATAGTAAGGTATAAAAATGTCAAGAAATATCATAGTATAGTAAGGCACAAAATGTCATAATATATTAAGGCATAAAATGTCATAGTATAGTAAGGCATAAAAATGTCAAAAAAACGTCATAGTATAGTAAGGCAAAAAAAAAGACAAAAAAACGTCATAGTATAGTAAGGCAAAAAAAACATCAAAAAAACGTCATAGTACAGTAAGGCATGAAAACGTCATAAAACGTCATAGTATAGTAAGGCATAAAATGTCATAATATAGTAAGGTATAAAAATGTCAAAAAAACATCATAGTACAGTAAGGCAATAAAAAAAGACAAAGAAACGTCATAGTATAGTAAGGCATAAAAAAGACAAAAAAACGTCATAGTATAGTAAGGCATAAAACGTCATAGCATAGTAAGGTATAAAAATGTCAAGAAATATCATAGTATAGTAAGGCACAAAATGTCATAATATATTAAGGCATAAAATGTCATAGTATAGTAAGGCATGAAAATGTCAAAAAAACGTCATAGTATAGTAAGGCAAAAAAAACGTCAAAAAAACGTCATAGTACAGTAAGGCATGAAAACGTCATAAAACGTCATAGTATAGTAAGGCATAAAATGTCATAATATAGTAAGGTATAAAAATGTCAAAAAAACGTCATAGTATAGTAAGGCATAAAACGTCATAGTATAGTAAGGCATAAAATGTCATAATATAGTAAGGTATAAAAATGTCAAAAAAACGTCATAGTATAGTAAGGCATAAAACGTCATAGTATAGTAAGGCATAAAACGTCATAGTATAGTAAGGCAAAAAAAACGTCAAAAAAACGTCATAGTATAGTAAGGCATAAAATGTCATAATATAGTAAGGTATAAAAATGTCAAAAAAACATCATAGTATAGTAAGGCAAAAAAAAAAAGACAAAGAAACATCATAGTATAGTAAAGCATAAAACGTCATAGTATAGTAAGGCAAAAAAAACGTCAAAAAAACGTCATAGTATAGTAAAGCATAAAACGTCATAGTAAAGTAAGGCAAAAAAAACGTCAAAAAAACGTCATAGTATAGTAAGGCATAAAATGTCGTAATATAGTAAGGTATAAAAATGTCCCAAAAACATCATAGTATAGTAATGCATGAAAACGTCATAAAACGTCATAGTATAGTAAGGCATAAAATGTCATAATATAGTAAGGTATAAAAATGTCCCAAAAACATCATAGTATAGTAATGCATAAAATGTCATAATATAGTAAGGTATAAAAATGTCAAAAAACGTCATAGTATAGTAAGGCATAAAATGTCATAATATAGTAAGGTATAAAATGTCATAATATAGTAAGGTATAAAAATGTCAAAAAACGTCATAGTATAGTAAGGCATAAAATGTCATAATACAGTAAGGTATAAAAATGTCCCAAAAACATCATAGTATAGTAAGGCATGAAAACGTCATAAAACGTCATAGTATAGTAAGGTATGATAATGGAAAAAAAAAGTCATAGTATAGTAACGCATAAAATGTCGTAATATACTAAGGTATAAAAATGTCCCAAAAACATCATAGTATAGTAAGGCATGAAAACGTCATAAAACGTCATAGTATAGAAAGGCAAAAAATATTTTAAAAAATCATGATATAGTAAGGCATGAAAACGTCAAAAAAACATCATAGTATAGTAAGGTATGATAATGGAAAAAAAAAGTCATAGTATAGTAACGCATAAAATGTCGTAATATACTAAGGTATAAAAATGTCCCAAAAACATCATAGTATAGTAAGGCATAAAACGTCATAGTATAGTAAGGTATAAAAATGTCAAAAAACGTCATAGTATAGTAAGGCAAAAAAAAGACAAAGAAACGTCATAGTATAGTAAGGCATGAAAATGTCATAATATAGTAAGGTATAAAAATGTCCCAAAAACATCATGGTATAGTAAGGCATAAAACGTCATAGTATAGTATGGCAAAAAAAAGTAAAAAAAACATCATAGTATAGTAAGGCATGAAAATGGAAAAAAAATGTCATAGTACAGTAAGGCATAAAATGTCGTGATATAGTAAGGCAAAAAAAAAGTCAAAAAAACGTCATAGTAAAGTAAGGCATAAAAATGTCAAGAAATGTCATAGTATAGTAAGGCATAAAATGTCATAATATATTAAGGTATAAAAATGTCCCAAAAACATCATAGTAAAGTAAGGCATAAAATGTCATAATATAGTAAGGTATAAAAATGTCAAAAAACATCATAGTATAGTAAGGTATGATAATGGAAAAAAAAAGTCATAGTATAGTAACGCATAAAATGTCGTAATATACTAAGGTATAAAAATGTCCCAAAAACATCATAGTATAGTAAGGCATAAAACGTCATAGTATAGTAAGGTATAAAAATGTCAAAAAACGTCATAGTATAGTAAGGCAAAAAAAAGACAAAGAAATGTCATAGTATAGTAAGGCATGAAAATGTCAAAAAACATCATAGTATAGTAAGGCATGAAAACATCATAAAACGTCATAGTATAGTAAGGAAAAAAAAGTTTTAAAAAATCATAGTATAGTAAAAAATGTCATAATATAGTAAAGCATAAAAATGTCAAAAAATGTCATAGTATAGTAAGGCATGAAAATGTCAAAAAACATCATAGTATAGTAAGGTATGAAAATGGAAAAAAAATGTCATAGTATAGTAAGGCATAAAATGTCGTAATATAGTAAGGTATAAAAATGTCCCAAAAACATCATGGTATAGTAAGGCATAAAACGTCATAGTATAGTATGGCAAAAAAAAAGTAAAAAAAACATCATAGTATAGTAAGGCATGAAAATGGAAAAAAAATGTCATAGTACAGTAAGGCATAAAATGTCGTGATATAGTAAGGCAAAAAAAAAGTCAAAAAAACGTCATAGTAAAGTAAGGCATAAAATGTCAAGAAATGTCATAGTATAGTAAGCATAAAAATGTCATAATATATTAAGGTATAAAAATGTCCAAAAAACATCATAGTATAGTAAGGCATAAAATGTCATAGTATACTAAGGCATGAAAATGTCAAAAAACATCATAGTATAGTAAGGAAAAAAAGGTTTTAAAAAATCATAGTATAGTAAGGCAAAAAATGTCATAATATAGTAAAGCATAAAAATGTCAAAAAATGTCATAGTATAGTAAGGCATGAAAACGTCAAAAAACATCATAGTATAATAAGGTATGAAAATGGAAAAAAAATGTCATAGTATAGTAAGGCATAAAATGTCGTAATATAGTAAGGTATAAAAATGTCCCAAAAACATCATGGTATGGTAAGGCATAAAACGTCATAGTATAGTAAGGCATATATGTCATAATATATTAAGGTATAAAAATGTCCAAAAAACATCATAGTAAAGTAGGGCATAAAGTGTCATAATATAGTATGGTATAAAAATGTCAAAAAACGTCATAGTATAGTAAGGCAAAAAAAAAAGACAAAGAAACGTCATAGTATAGTAAGGCATGAAAACGTCAAAAAACATCATAGTATAGTAACGTATGAAAATGGAAAATAAATGTCATAGTATAGTAAGGCATAAAATGTCGTAATATAGTAAGGTATGAAAATGTCCCAAAAACATCATAGTATAGTAATGCATGAAAACGTCATAAAACGTCATAGTATAGTAAGGCAAAATTTTTTTTAAAAAATCATAGTATAGTAAGGTAAAAAATGTCATGATATAGTAAGGCATGAAAACGTCAAAAAACATCATAGTATAGTAAGGTATGAAAATGGAGAAAAAAAGTCATAATATAGTAACGCATAAAATGTCGTAATATACTAAGGTATGAAAATGGAAAAAAAATGTCAAAAAACATCATAGTATAGTAAGGCATAAAACGTCATAGTATAGTAAGGTATAAAAATGTCAAAAAACGTCATAGTATAGTAAGGCAAAAAAAAGACAAAGAAACATCATAGTATAGTAAGGTATGAAAATGGAAAAAAAAAGTCATAGTATAGTAACGCATAAAATGTCGTAATATACTAAGGTATGAAAATGGAAAAAAAATGTCATAGTATAGTAAGGCATAAAACGTCATAGTATAGTAAGGCATAAAAAAGACAAAAAAACGTCATAGTATAGTAAGGCATAAAACGTCATAGCATAGTAAGGTATAAAAATGTCAAGAAATATCATAGTATAGTAAGGCACAAAATGTCATAATATATTAAGGCATAAAATGTCATAGTATAGTAAGGCATGAAAATGTCAGAAAAACGTCATAAAACGTCATAGTACAGTAAGGCATGAAAATGTCAAAAAATGTCATAGTATAGTAAGGCATAAAATGTCATAATATAGTAAGGTATAAAAATGTCAAAAAAACGTCATAGTATAGTAAGGCATAAAACGTCATAGTATAGTAAGGCATAAAATGTCATAATATAGTAAGGTATAAAAATGTCAAAAAAACGTCATAGTATAGTAAGGCATAAAACGTCATAGTATAGTAAGGCATAAAACGTCATAGTATAGTAAGGCAAAAAAAACGTCAAAAAAACGTCATAGTATAGTAAGGCATAAAATGTCATAATATAGTAAGGTATAAAAATGTCAAAAAAACATCATAGTATAGTAAGGCAAAAAAAAAAAGACAAAGAAACGTCATAGTATAGTAAAGCATAAAATGTCATAATATAGTAAGGTATAAAAATGTCCCAAAAACGTCATAGTATAGTAAAGCATAAAATGTCATAATATAGTAAGGTATAAAAATGTCAAAAAACGTCATAGTATAGTAAGGCATAAAATGTCATAATATAGTAAGGTATAAAATGTCATAATATAGTAAGGTATAAAAATGTCAAAAAACGTCATAGTATAGTAAGGCATAAAATGTCATAATACAGTAAGGTATAAAAATGTCCCAAAAACATCATAGTATAGTAAGGCATGAAAACGTCATAAAACGTCATAGTATAGTAAGGTATGATAATGGAAAAAAAAAGTCATAGTATAGTAACGCATAAAATGTCGTAATATACTAAGGTATAAAAATGTCCCAAAAACATCATAGTATAGTAAGGCATGAAAACGTCATAAAACGTCATAGTATAGAAAGGCAAAAAATATTTTAAAAAATCATGATATAGTAAGGCATGAAAACGTCAAAAAACATCATAGTATAGTAAGGTATGATAATGGAAAAAAAAAGTCATAGTATAGTAACGCATAAAATGTCGTAATATACTAAGGTATAAAAATGTCCCAAAAACATCATAGTATAGTAAGGCATAAAACGTCATAGTATAGTAAGGTATAAAAATGTCAAAAAACGTCATAGTATAGTAAGGCATGAAAATGGAAAAAAAAAGTCATAGTATAGTAAGGCATGAAAATGTCATAATATAGTAAGGTATAAAAATGTCCCAAAAACATCATGGTATAGTAAGGCATAAAACGTCATAGTATAGTATGGCAAAAAAAAGTAAAAAAAACATCATAGTATAGTAAGGCATGAAAATGGAAAAAAAATGTCATAGTACAGTAAGGCATAAAATGTTGTGATATAGTAAGGCAAAAAAAAAGTCAAAAAAATGTCATAGTATAGTAAGGCATAAAATGTCATAATATATTAAGGTATAAAAATGTCCCAAAAACATCATAGTAAAGTAAGGCATAAAATGTCATAATATAGTAAGGTATAAAAATGTCAAAAAACGTCATAGTATAGTAAGGCATAAAATGTCATAATATAGTAAGGTATAAAAATGTCCCAAAAACATCATAGTATAGTAAGGCATGAAAACGTCATAAAACGTCATAGTATAGTAAGGCAAAAAATATTTTAAAAAATCATGATATAGTAAGGCATGAAAACGTCAAAAAACATCATAGTATAGTAAGGTATGATAATGGAAAAAAAAAGTCATAGTATAGTAACGCATAAAATGTCGTAATATACTAAGGTATAAAAATGTCCCAAAAACATCATAGTATAGTAAGGCATAAAACGTCATAGTATAGTAAGGTATAAAAATGTCAAAAAACGTCATAGTATAGTAAGGCAAAAAAAAGACAAAGAAACGTTATAGTATAGTAAGGCATGAAAATGTCAAAAAACATCATAGTATAGTAAGGCATGAAAACATCATAAAACGTCATAGTATAGTAAGGAAAAAAAAGTTTTAAAAAATCATAGTATAGTAAGGCAAAAAATGTCATAATATAGTAAAGCATTAAAATGTCAAAAAATGTCATAGTATAGTAAGGCATGAAAACGTCAAAAAACATCATAGTATAGTAAGGTATGAAAATGGAAAAAAAATGTCATAGTATAGTAAGGCATAAAATGTCGTAATATAGTAAGGTATAAAAATGTCCCAAAAACATCATGGTATAGTAAGGCATAAAACGTCATAGTATAGTATGGCAAAAAAAAGTAAAAAAAACATCATAGTATAGTAAGGCATGAAAATGGAAAAAAAATGTCATAGTACAGTAAGGCATAAAATGTCGTGATATAGTAAGGCAAAAAAAAAGTCAAAAAAACGTCATAGTAAAGTAAGGCATAAAAATGTCAAGAAATGTCATAGTATAGTAAGGCATAAAATGTCATAATATATTAAGGTATAAAAATGTCCCAAAAACATCATAGTAAAGTAAGGCATAAAATGTCATAGTATACTAAGGCATGAAAATGTCAAAAAACATCATAGTATAGTAAGGAAAAAAAAGTTTTAAAAAATCATAGTATAGTAAGGCAAAAAATGTCATAATATAGTAAAGCATAAAAATGTCAAAAAATGTCATAGTATAGTAAGGCATGAAAACGTCAAAAAACATCATAGTATAATAAGGTATGAAAATGGAAAAAAAATGTCATAGTATAGTAAGGCATAAAATGTCGTAATATAGTAAGGTATAAAAATGTCCCAAAAACATCATGGTATAGTAAGGCATATATGTCATAATATATTAAGGTATAAAAATGTCCAAAAAACATCATAGTAAAGTAGGGCATAAAGTGTCATAATATAGTATGGTATAAAAATGTCAAAAAACGTCATAGTATAGTAAGGCAAAAAAAAAAGACAAAGAAACGTCATAGTATAGTAAGGCATGAAAACGTCAAAAAACATCATAGTATAGTAACGTATGAAAATGGAAAATAAATGTCATAGTATAGTAAGGCATAAAATGTCGTAATATAGTAAGGTATAAAAATGTCCCAAAAACATCATAGTATAGTAATGCATGAAAACGTCATAAAACGTCATAGTATAGTAAGGCAAAATTTTTTTAAAAAAATCATAGTATAGTAAGGTAAAAAATGTCATGATATAGTAAGGCATGAAAACGTCAAAAAACATCATAGTATAGTAAGGTATGAAAATGGAAAAAAAAAGTCATAGTATAGTAACGCATAAAATGTCGTAATATACTAAGGTATGAAAATGGAAAAAAAATGTCATAGTATAGTAAGGCATAAAACGTCATAGTATAGTAAGGTATAAAAATGTCAAAAAACGTCATAGTATAGTAAGGCAAAAAAAAGACAAAGAAACATCATAGTATAGTAAGGTATGAAAATGGAAAAAAAAAGTCATAGTATAGTAACGCATAAAATGTCGTAATATACAAAGGTATGAAAATGGAAAAAAAATGTCATAGTATAGTAAGGCATAAAACGTCATAGTATAGTAAGGCATGAAAATGTCAAAAAACATCATAGTATAGTAAGGCATGAAAACATCATAAAATGTCATAGTATAGTAAGGAAAAAAAAGTTTTAAAAAATCATAGTATAGTAAGGCAAAAAATGTCATAATATAGTAAAGCATAAAAATGTCAAAAAATGTCATAGTATAGTAAGGCATAAAACGTCATAGTATAGTATTGCAAAAATTAAATCAGTACGCCAAGTACTGATTTCATGGCAAAAGTGAATATTAATTTCAGATTTATTTTTAGAGACAATGATGACAGAAAGAAGACAGACTATCTGAGTGCAGTTCTAACTGGAAGTAGAGAACATACCTCCACAAAGGCCAAACAATCCCACACATATCTGACGTTCAGATTATATAATACAGTCATACGTCTCAACACCTTTAATATGTTTGATTTTTACATCAATATTGAGAAATTGAAGAATATAAAAAAATAGGCCTATCACACAATGCTTAGGAAAGTTTAGAAAATTTCTGTAACTGCCCTTTTAACTGGATCAGCACCAAAATTTGAAGAGTTCTTCCCTGGTCCATGACGCATCCGTTCACCAAATTTGGTGCAAAATATTTCAGTACTTTTTGTGAAATTCTGTAGTGTTAAAAAACCTAACTGGCAGAGGCAACAAATACTGCTATTCAGGTCTGTGTGTTTACACATACTGCATGCTATATGCTCGTTTAAGTGTGTTGTTAGCTCTAGCCTTAATGAACGTGATAAATGGGAGGCCAGTTGGTTTTAATGGGCAGTTGGGCCAACTGTACCAAGTCCTCCTTACTTACATCATCCGGCAAACAGTCACATTGATCAAGTGAACAGCAGAACAATGGGTAATACCCCACTGGAACCACTTCTGTGGTTCAGTTGCCACCTTCGCTGACATGGTCGGACATGATGGATCGGCGGGACACAGGAAGCTGCGTGAGTGAATTCATTGATCTCACAAATAAGTTCATTGTTAAAAAAGAAGGAGAGAGAGAGAGAGGAGAGGAGAGGAGAGGAGAGGAGAGGAGAGGAGAGGCTCGACTTGGTTTCACTGTTCTGTACTGGGTTTGGTTTTAAAAGCGGACCGCCAAATGTAAAGCAGAATGTATCAGATGACTGTGTAGTATTTACTGATGGTAAATGTAAATGATGACATGTGTCCTTGGCTGAGAGAGAGACAGCTGCGTTTGTCATACTGTGCCAGTGCAAGGGGGTAGATGCCACTTTGTCTCTGTCGTCATGCTGCTGACTGTTGTGGTCTCCTTTTTTTAATATGTTCAATTCCTCGCAGATGTGGTGTTCACTTTTAAGGCATATTCCCTATCATGGCCATTAAATCCATGTAATGGCGCCAAGATGTTCCCAGAGACAAGAAGCGTATAAAAGAAAGAGGAATATACTCCAGAGGAACACATTAAAACCAAAAGAAAACTTTAAATATGCATTTTGAAAAAAAAAAAAAACCACATGCTGCGAGGAATATGCAGCAACATGAAGCTGTTAAAGTTTTTAAAACTGCTTCCTCTAAAGAAACCTCAGCGCTGTAACAAATAGCTTGTGGGAATACAAAGACATGGGAAGCAGAGCCGAAAGAAAGACGTGATCATTTAATCAGATATGTGCAAGATACACTTTGAAAGAACATAGTAGTTGGAGCAATTCTTCTGTTTTTAACAAGCCTCTCTTTTGTAAAGTTGGTAATGGGGAACGTCTGGATGCATTCGCAGGGTTCCTCTCTTTTCATTGCATTCCTGCTGAGACAATTTTGCACAGCCTATAGCAAACAGACCATATATTTTTCAAACAGACAGGCTCATAAAAAGACAAAAAAAAAGGCACCTCCTAATCCACACTTTAATGAGAGGAAACGGAAGTAATGACATCCAGGGAGTAATCTCTCTTCTTTCTGCTCCGCCAATTGACACCAATAACCCGTGGCCGGCTTAATGCCCCGGGTTGTGACACACTGTGTAATAGCAAATGAAAACTTCTCCTCGGGATTTTCTCCCACAGGCAAATATTAAGAATGATGACACTTTAACAAAAGCTGGATCAGAGCGCTCAACTTTGTCATCGTGAGTGAATCCTATTACGCGGCGGCATAATGGGCGTCTGTGAAAGCAGAAAGAGAATGAGTATCACAAGGCATCTTTCTGCGCCGGAGAACAAAGCTTATTTGAAGGCGTCTCGCCATCTGAGCCGCCCCTTTGTGTCAGCATGCGAGCCGCAATTGTTTTCTCCTTGGCGAGTAAATGCCCGGCTTAATGTGGTTCTGCAGCTCGGGAGGAATGATACCTTCACTTCAGTCCAAACATGATCATGATTTACATTCATCTCAGCTGTTTTCACCAACACACAAGATTACATTTGCGCTAAATGACTCTACAGAGATCACGACTTTTCTACAGTTTTATTGTGTCATTCCACATGCGGTAAAATTACTCTCCCATGTTACAAACAAGTTCTGGATTGCATTCACAGGAGCTTGGAGAACATCTTGATGGGATGAAGATGCTACTTTGGCTTCGAACAATGGGAGGCTGTTTCAGTTTATCCCCCAACCAAATACCTAGATAGCTGACAATATGGGCAATAAACACTTGAGGAATGGGCAGCTTGCCATCCCCCTGTTTGTAGCATCAAAAGACCGCAGAGAATTGCTTTTTGTCATGAAGCCATTTAGAAGAACAGAGACGACACATATGATATTTGTCGTGGATTAATTCGCTTTGAAACATGCATGTAAAAAACGGAAAGATTGACAGTTTCTGACAGACATCTCTGGGGTTTCACATTTCCACTAAAAAAAAAAAAGATTGTAAAAGGTGGAGAGGAAGAAAAAAAAACAGCCAAAAAAAAAAGGTCAGAGGAAAACTGCTGAATGAAACAATGAAGCTGGTGTTTCAGAATCATCTGTATCTTATCATTGGAAAAAAAAAAAAAAAAAAAAAAAAATCCCCTAAACAGAAAAACGTGGAGAGTCAGAGAGTTTTCCTTCAAAGAGCCTCCGGAGCGGCTGTTGTCTTTAAGGAGGGAGGGAGATTGCTTTCAGCAGCCGCAGCCCGGGACTGGTTCTCATCATTCTGACAATAAAAAACTCAAGGAGTTAAAACAAAGCAACGTTTCATGAAAAAAAAGAAAAAAAGAAAGAAGGAGGGGGTTTGGAGATTTCCGCTGGTCTGTGCTGAACTGTCACCCCCCCCCCCCCCTTCCTCTTCCAGTCCAATCCAACATCCAGAGAAAAGCAAAGTGGTGATTTTAAGGAGGGCTTTAGTGAAGCTTTTTTTTGGGGGGGGCTTAATTCCTCTCTGGCACCCTGGGGCTGAAGGAAGAAGGGACCAAAGGGCTTGAAATGGTTCAAAGATGAATGAGTGATTGTGCTTTAAATTCCCAGAGGTTTGTTTTTGTAGTGTCAGGATTTTATTGCAGCGTTTTGTTGCTTTTTTTTTTTTTTTTTAACAAGTTAAATATGAGGACACAAAGATCCGACACAGAGAGCTGAATGAAAGTGTGCCAAGTAGAAAGTGAGTTCGGTCCAGATCAGTAAAATGATCAGTAAACAATACCAGGCACTTACTGTTGCTTTTGTGTGAACATAAAGAGCAGGCGAGGATGTGAGAAATTACTGTTCAGAACATTTGTGTCCGTTAAAGCAAAGAAATCCAAGATACTCTGTATTAAAGAAGAGTTTTACATGTGCAATGAGGAAAGACGGGCAGTGCATGCTTTAATCAACAAGGCTGAAAGATTATTAACTCTATTGTATTTATATATTTACACACTAATCTGTACAATTTTTACATTTTCCTACTGATAAATGCATTAGAAAAGAGTCATAAGAAAATACACCGGGGGGTGATTGTCCTGTCACACGTCGGCGCTCGAGGAGACCTGCGATAACCTGGGGTCAGAGTCGATCTCGAAGCGGTAGTGGTAGCCCTCCCACACCTCCCTGCAGGCGTCCCGCATGTCGTAGATCCGCTTCTTGATGCCCTTGCGATTGAGATAAAGTACAAATAGGAAGATGAGGCCTATGAAGCCCAGGACGACACCCAAGAAGACGTAAGAGGTCTGCAGAGCAAGGTCTGCCCCCGCATCCCTCTGGTGGCATCCCAGAGTCAAGGTGCCCACAGCGAGCAGGGATGTGTTCCTCATGCTGGCCGGGAAGGCGCACACGAGGCCGTCGGCGTTGCTGATGCGTTCCTGTGATCTGTTGAGCCACAGAGCAAAAGGTTCAATTCCACACGTGCAGGTGAACGGGTTCTCCCCCAGCAGAAGGTCAGCTGTGGGCAGGGAGTCCAGCTCTCGCAGACCTTCCTCGGGCAACGACTTGAGGGCGTTGAGCGTGAGGTCGAGCTCCTCCAGTTGCTCCAACCCCGAGAAGGTGGAGTTGTGGATGGCCACCAGGGAGTTGTTGGAGAGCTGGAGCCGTCGCAGGCTGGTCAGGTGGGAGAAGATGCGCGAGGGCAAATAGATGAGGCCGTTGTCGGACAGGTCCAGTCCCCGCAGGTTCCCCAGGGAGCTCCAGCGGAAAGACGTGGCCAAGTCCATCACCGACGAGTGGTTGTAGAGGGCTCGGCTCAGGTTGAGCTCCCGCAGGGACTGGTTCAGGACGGTGAAGGCCTCGGGGTGAATGACTGCCAGCTGGTTGTTGCTCAGATCCAGAGAGCGGAGGCTGCGGAGTCCGGCAAACGTGTGGGATTCCACCTCGGAAATTCTGGATTTGAGGACAGCCAAGAGATGGCAAGAAAGTTTAAAGACTTCTGCAACTGCAACTACTCAGAATATTACATACTGTCACTATGATGCATCCCATAAATCAAGAGTCATATAACCAAAACCTTGACATAAGTTTACCTTCAGAACAAAAATAGTTGAGACAAACTGTGGAGACATTATCTTAAAGGCTTGAACTCCCCATGATATGTTTGCTTTGCATGACAACAATGACAAAACGGTGCAGGAGAGTCTTACCTGTTATTACTCAGGGACAAGTTGGTCACGTTATCCAGACCTCTGAAGGACTCCGGGCCGATGCGTCTGATCTGGTTCCCGGTGACAAACAGATTCCGGGTGTATCCGGGGATCCCGGTCGGGATACTCCGCAGGTCTTTGGAGACGCACTTCACGGTGTGAGCCGCCTCCGAGCACTCGCAGCGCGGAGGGCACGACGCGTGAACGCAGCGAAGGAGCGCGCAGAAAACAATGCACCGCGCTAAATCCAGCATGTTGGAAAGTGTCGGAGCAGCAGCAGCAAGCAGTGAGGAAAACGAAACACACAGGAAAATAAAAATGTAAAAAAAAAAAGGGGGGGTAAATGAAACGATCAGCTCCTCCGACACGTCATTATCATCCGTTGTCCCGGCCGGGAATGTTGCTGCTGCTGCTGCTGCTGCTTCAACTTTGCATCCGTGCAGAAAGTGTGGCCGGGAGGCAGGCTCTGATTTCCATGAGAACAGAGGCGGAGGGGTCGTGCTGATCACAGGGGGTGCTTGATCCTTCGCCGTGGCAAAGCGGGGCGTCGCTACTTCTCCAACAATGAAGTTAAAAGGACCATCGACTATAGAGCGATGATCTGCGGGGAGGGGCTTCTCTCTCCCCTCTCTCCCCTCTCTCCCCTCTCCCTGCACCCCTCCACCCGGTCCCGATCCGCGAGCTCTTTCCTCTCGGCTTCGAGTGGAGACTGTAGTGGCACGAGGAGGAGCAAGTGGACCGGCTCTCTCAGCTCTCACTCTCCTCATTATGTGTCATATATAAACACACCTGAGCCCCAGTTTATGATGCTGTTGCAGATGAAAATCAAAAAAAGGGGCAAGAATTCAGTGTTTTCTGCAAAAAAAGATGTTTATTATCCATGTTTATTATCATAATTCAGATTTTAAAATGTTTCCATGTAAATTGTTATTTAAGGCAATGGCTGCCACAGTTTCACTACTAGTGTTTGGAGAATCTGACGTCCTAGACCTAGGTCATTCCCATCCACCCAGGTGGTATGGTAAAGATGGGGGAGGGGTGTTGTTGGGGGGGTGTGGGGGTGCAGACTGCAGACCCTTTGATCCCCCCCCTGTTCTTGAATACCACGATGCTCTTCGGGGATAATGGCCTCTGAGTGGGACTCGGTAGTGGAGTATCAAAGCTGTGAAGGCTTTTCCTTCCTTAATGTTTATTCTGACAGATGATAATGATTATTACAGGAATCACTTCAGAGTGTGTTTATAGAAACTCGCGGAGGAGGAGGGGACTTTGCCTTTCATGGCTCACAGAGCCTTGAAATCCTAACATCATCCCTCCTGCTGACAGGCTGATGAAACACAGTCGTCATAATTCAAGGACGGAAATTCAATTTAAAAGAAAAAAGAAAATGAGAGAGAGAAAAAAACTCCCACAAATTTTCTACAATAATAGACATCTTTATTGGTATTATAGCTGTAAGTCATAAACACATTCAGAGTTCACACAGTCACTTGCAGGAGTCTTAAAATTCCCCAGCGGGCCATATGATCTGCAGCATAAAAGATATTTTTGGGGGGATTAGAGAAACAAAAGAGGGTTTGGAAAATTGCAGACTGGTATAAGTATTGATAGTGGCACTAATAATAGCATCCCAACTGTCTTTTGTCAACGGTCTGAATCGCTGGGACCACAGGTCTCCACATTCCTGGACCTGGCTCTTGGATACAACAAGGCACCGAAGCAGGCCACGTCGAAAACCCATTGAAATTGGTTTCTCCGCTGAATTTTGCATTCTCGCACATGCACGCCGATAAAAAGGACCGGTGTATTATTTATCTATATCTCTCGTCCTAAAGTATACATAGGCCTATATATTTCTGTCAGAAGCGGTGAAATGACAATGTCCATCAGGTGACCCCTCAAAGGGCTTTTCATTCTCAGCTCGACGTGTGATGAATGAGCCGATTCACTGAGGAACAAGTGACGTATTCAAGGACACAGTTTGGCTCCCGTTTTTTTCCTGACACTTAGCTCAATCACAGAGAAACCAAAGGACGTTTTTCACTTTTTCTGTTTGTTTTCTACGAGTGAAAGTTTGGACAGAGATGTGAAACGTCACTGTAGTTTAGGCTTAACGAGAGTATTTCCAGATTTCTTTTTCTTGAAACACGTGCTACTTTTAGTAACATCGCTCTCAATGCAAGGCTACCGGTCGGCTCACTTGTATCTCAAGTCCAAAAATAAAATTTTCCAATAACTTAAAACAGAAATATTTGAGACTCGACACTTCTGAACACTAGTTACTAGTGACACAGCTTTAAAATATTCCCAAAACAATGTGTTTTTACATTGACTATTTCCACTTTTCAAGTTGAGGTCAGGTTCTCCATTTCTTTCCTTGTTTTAATGCTTTGAGAAAATGACTCTGCAGCTCTCGTCTTCCACAATCTAAAGCTACGCACAGACGCAGGCTATTGCATCGAATCAACATTAACTCAAGCCTGTTACAGTCTAATTTATTATTCATTCTTGCAAGGTTTTACCAGCAAATCGCATAAAAGTTGAAAGAGATTAAGATAAAGATATGGAGTAATAAATATAGAACTCAATCAGTAGGCGGGTGCCTGCAATGAAACGCAGGTGATTATTAAGCCACAGAATGAGTCGAACAGTCTTTCTCAAACTCTCATATATTCTTGCATGCATGCAACACGCACATGCTGGCATGCAATCACATGCTCTCTCCAATCGTGTGCATCACAAAGACGCACGCACACACACACACACACACACACACACACACACACACACACACACAAACACACACACACGCACACACAAACTCGCTGCAGAGCAGAGATGATATGCAGAAACAAAAATGACGCTGTAAATTATTCAAAGGATAAATCCGTAGTGAGCGATCAAGTTTGCAAAGTATATAAAGAGCACCTGGTGTACAGTATAATGTGTGTTCAAATATTTACAGGCAACATGGGTGAAAGACGCACAAGAGGCCGGAGAACATCTGCTTCCAACTGAAGCTCAATGAGGAGAGCACAGTGTAGAAAACTGGCACTGTGTTAGCCCTAGCTAGCATCAAACCCTCACTACAGAGAACACACGTGATTTGGGTCGAGACGCTCACACACTATAAATGATCTACTTTGGATTATTGCAGGATGTTGGCCGGTACGTGTCAAAAGCTTTGTGAGACAGCGCTGACATTTCACAGTGACCTTCGAATCTGATCTGCAGAGGTGGAAAACAGCAGGAGCGACGCTGATCAGGCGCTACAGGGTGTTGGTGTTGGTGTTGGTGGTGGTGGGGGGGGGCTGGGGATATTCAGCAGGGGTTGGCGAGAGCGTGAAAAACCTGAGGATCCTGGCTACCTGCTGCTTCTGGCAGCACCGTGGACAAAGAAGAGGGCCCGACACTTTTTTCTGTTTGATTGCAAACAATGAGGGGATTTGAATCTACTCAACGAAAGCCATGGCAACGGATTTTCGAGTGCCAACCATCATGTGGAATTAACGTTTTTTTTTTTTTTTTTTTTTTTTAACGCATCAAAAACAACTGAAAATATAACACATAAAGGATCTGAGAGAGAGAGAGAGAGAGAGAGAGAGAGAGAGAGAGAGAGAGGTCGTTTTTAGGCACTGGCACTTGCTTCTTCCCTTAAGACTCACAATTAGTGATGAAAAACAAAACGAGTACACCAGGTGTCATAACTCTGACATCAACGTAACTTTGGGCTGTTCCACCGAAGAGCAAGTTCCATATTCAAGGACACAGTTTGAGTTGGTCTCGCGTTTTCTCCTACATTTGGCACGAGTACAGAAAAAACCAAAAGGAGCTGCTTTTGCTGTTCTCTCGGTTTCTCTCTCAGGTATTTCCCACAGCCACATTCACTGAGGTTGCTACAATCATTGCTCTGATGATCTGTAGTTAAAGGTATGAAAACACCGATCGATCGTAAACCTACTGAAGTAGTACCATGAGGTGGTCACGTGTGATGCACTCTCTGAGAAAATATTTCTTTTTTTTTTGTTTTTTTTTGTTGTTCTTTTTTTTTTTAGAAGACGCAGACTTTCTGATATCCTCCGGAGTTAGTCTGAATACGAGTAAGAAAATGCACAAAAATACAAACTGCTCCGGCATATTTACGGCGCAGTGCCGTAGAAGAGCTACATTAGATCAAGCATGAAATGCGATAAATTCCTTAGAAAGGCATCTAATTGATTTAACATGTTTGTGCTCCCTGGTAAAAACATGGCATCCTTGGAAGCACTGAATCATGGGATTGCGCTCCCAAATCCGTTACAAAGTAAGACCATCAAAATCTGAAAAGCAAGGCAATGGATGTGTTTCCTGCTACACTGTGCAGGTGGCGGTGGCTGAAACCTGCCGTCAGGCTTCCAGCAATCATAATCCATTAAGTGTGTTTGTATGGTCCTGGTAGTTGTTGTCGTTGTCGTTGTTGTTGTCGTTGTTGTTGTTGTTGTTGTTGTTGTTGTTGTGGTGGTGGGGGGGTGTTCAGTCAATTTCTCTCAAAATAACTGAATTTAAACTTCCAGCTTCGCCCGCTGGAGTAATGCCAGTGACGGGCCGCCTGCTCTCCACAAACGGCGCCTGCCAGCGTTGGTACACGTGTGTTGGACAGTCCTGCTCAACGCTCTCTGCGTGAGGCGAGAAGTCTCTTATCTCCTCGGTTACTTTCGCTCGACACCGTGTGATGCCCCCCGCCCTTTTTTTTTTTCTTTTTTTTTTTTTTTGTTTAGTTTTTTCCCTGTTTAAAAAGGTCAAACCCCGACATCCGACCTGCAGGGGTTCCACTGTGTCCTTAACCTGCCTCCCAGGTCACCGGAGGTTGAGGGCCAGGGCCACTGTGAGGATGACGCCCATCAGCATCAGGAAAGGCAGCCACGTCTTCAGGAAGCCTGCGCAGCTGGATCAGGTGAGGAAGACAGAGGGGTGAGGAAACGTGACCAAAAACAAACAAACAAACAAACAAACAAACAAACAGAAGACTCATCTAATTTTTGTAAAACACCCCCCCTCCTCCACACGTCATCAAAAACTGGCTGTAACCATGATAACGTGTTTTCACATTACTATCCACTGGCCCCCCGCTGAGACGCTGGGGAATCAGACATGAAATGATTTGTACGATGCAACAGAAACTGTGCACGTACGTAGTTTTACGTTAATCAAAAGCCTGAAGGTTTACGGTACAGATGCTCGATTAGTTAATAACAAGGTGTGTCTACATGTCGCTCCGCTTCTCTTTGGTCTGTAAAAACCTGCGTCCGAATTCTCGTCTGAAACCCTGTTTGCGGAGTTGGTTTCATAACTGCAGTTTACAGGAGCATTCAACATGCACGCAACACTCTCCAGAGGCCCTCTGGGATATGTAGTTCATTCCTGTGGCCGTAAAGAGCCTTCGACAGGAACGTCCTATATACTGTTAATACTTGGAAGAATCAGGGCTCTCTCCCTCTCTCTCTCCCTCTTTCTCTCCCCCCCCCCCCCCCCTCTCTAGCCCCTGGGATCTCAGTGAGAAACCTCATTCACAAGCTTTAGCCCTGTTTCATATCGCTGCACTGGCGAGAGCAGCTGGAGTTCATAGGGCTGCTGCTAAAAGCGGCTTTTAAAAAGGTGGACAACATTCAGATATTTTTGGACTGAGGATGACTCAGATGAATTTGTTTTTCTCACAACAAGTTCTACAACACATTTTTGGATACTTCCTGGTGTCGCTCTGTCAGGCCTGCAATCTTTTACCTCTTGCTTGTTTCAGGGGCTTCAGTACGTGAGACACCTCATTAGCTGGACTGAGGTCATGTGACCCGATCAGGCGAAGCAAGAACATTTTACACATTTTACAGTCCAGCCATAAAAACTAACTGGTCGACTGTTTGTGTGTTTAGTATGATTGTAAAGCTGCCACTGTCGACGAGATCAGCCTCAAACACACTTAAAAAGTTCATGCTCAACTCTCATAGTTATCTGTTTTTATTTCATTTCAGTCATAACACCGGACTGGACCGGACTGGACTGGACTGGACTGGACCGGACTGGACTGTGCAGCATCCAGACTTGCCTGTGATTTTGTTACTGTATGTAAAAAAATAAATCAATTTAAAGCGAGTCCTCTCTATGATTCGGTTGAGGCAAGTCTGTTTTCATTTAATGTCTGACACACAGGCTTCGCAGTGAAAGCAGCAACAGCTTCAGTCCTCCATCTGTGTCTACGCAGGGTGCGTTCAGGCTCAGTATTGAGTGTAGGTCAACAGCATTTTGACGGTTACTTTAGCTGCATGTGTAAAATGGGAGAAAATAAACTCAAGGCTTTAAAATATGCCTTAAAAGCCAGTGGGATATGATAAAACTATTGATAAAAATTAAAGCTCATCCGTTCTACCAGACACACGAGACACAAACAATTAAAAAAGGAGACTGAAACCTTCATGTAGACGAGCCTGGATTCACCCAACGACTCAGCCACCTTCACTGTAGTTGGACCGTTAATGTACTGTATGTCTGCGTTTACCCCTTCTTACCTGACATGCTTTCCATGGATCAGAGCGAGGAGGCAGAGGTTGACCATGTTCCATGAGGTGCTGTTTTCGTATCGCATCAGATTCAGAGCCATGGCTACATGTGAGTGACAGTTGTCACAGCAGAGGTTGTGCTTCGGGAGAAAAAAAGCAAGAGTACAAGTTACAACTCCGTCTGTTTGGTTTTATAAAGCGAATAACGGACACGTAAACAAATCTACTCATTACCATCCTGTGCTTGTACTCCTCTGAAGCGTCGTGCACCGCTGTGTCCCAGGCGTTGGAGCCGCTGGCGTAGACTTTGCTAACGTCAAGCATCCAGTATCTACAGTCAAAGAGAAAAAGTAACTGCGCTGTTGTATGTTGTATGTTCACTAAAAATAAATCAGTCACAACACGACATCCCAAAGATGTTCATTTACTTACTTTGTTGGTCTCCCAAAAGCCATGTTGTCTTCCTGCAGAAAGAGAAAATGTTTATTTCTTTCTCTCATTTCAAAACAGTTCATGTGATCCCTGCTCACGTTTAATCCGTCTGAGCTCAATTTACATTCCTTTGTTTATACAACACAAATGTATGATTCAGTTTTCTGCTCAGTGCAGCCGGACGCAACCACCAGCTCCAAACTTTTTCAGTCGGATTTTCAAAAACAACCTGTTACTCACGACGTGATAAACAGTCACATGAGCTCTGACGCATTTCGTGGCAATTTAGATGGTTTAGCATTAAGGATTTAGGAAATGCGCCTCACATCCTGTTTGTCTGTGTTCACCATCAACTTTGTGTGAAGAGGCCGAATGAGTCTAAATGAAGCTGTGAAGCTCCAGGTTTAAGCACCTCTATGTGGATTAAAGGAGCTTTTCAAACAAAGTAGTTTGGATTTGTGCCTTAGTCATGTGCCGAATCAAAAATATTTAAGATAATTTTATAGCATTAATTTTAAAGGATTTTTACGGGAGAAACTTAAGAACTTGTTACTGGCAGGTTGACCTGAAGATGGCTCTATAAAGCATCTCAGTGTCGTCTGTCGTTTCTTCGTCGTGCATCTCATTTGGTTCTTGCAAATCAGAGAATTACAACCACCCACCCAAATCAAATCAGATATTCTGAGTGGTGATTTGATCTTATCTGATTGTGATCTGTTAACACCACCCTGCGAGGCCTTGCAGTGGCCAATCAAATTCATGCAAGTGCACCTTCATGGTGGGGTTCATTTCTAACATGGATGTGTATTTCTGATGTTTATCTTGTGATCGCCACAACAAAAAAATAAAACAGCTGCTGCCATGATAACTTCGAGTCGGAAAAGTGCTTCCTGTCCAGCGTTTTAGTGTCTGTGAAGTCTTCGGTCTCATCGACTTATTACTCAAACTGTGCAGTGTGCGTCCAGTGTTTATGAGATGGATGATTCAACTATATTTGGTCGCGTTGGTTGCGAGACACAAACAAATGTGTGTTGTGTCACATTTTGGGCAAAAAATGTGAAACAAACTGAAAAAATACAAATGGAGAGTGAAGAAGTGATCTAAGCAGCAGGAGTGGTTTGAGAAACTTCTTTTGACATTTGGAAAAGTTTGTCCTGCTGTAAAACGCAGTTACCACCGCAATCTATTGTAAGCGACTGTAACTGCCCTCCTCTAAGGAGCGAGTTACAAACTCTGCGGTGAGTGTTTGATACTACAAAAGCTCATCCACATGAGGTACGTTTACATGTCGACTTTTCTCCAGTTGTGGGAACATTCAAGTGGTTTCCTTCTTTCAACAATTGAGGTCCCGCGTCGGTCTGTCAATCCACACATGCGCTTTTCCAAATCCATACTCCATATTGCAGTTGGTGGCCGTAATGCACTACAACGTTATTTGCCTATTACTAACAAAAAAAAATTGTATTTTTTTAAAGAGGAATTATACAGAAGGTGTGAATTGACCGTGACTTCTCATCCACTGAGTAGAGCCACTGCACTGCGCTTCATTTTGCAACCAATATTCCCTCAAAAATCAACTTATGTAAAACCACGGTCATAACTCACAGAGACGAAGTAAGGCCCAGCAAAGTCCCGGATGACTCCAGTGGAAGTGCAGATTCCCATGTGACCAATGAATGGAAGCAGCCATCTGAATGGAAAAAAAACCCAAAACATGCAGAGTTAACATTAGCACATTAAACAAGCATTTTTGTGAAGTACCACAAAAAGATGAACCACATGTAAAAATCTCTGGCCAAGTCTCTATCACTCTTTAACCTTATTTTCAGATTCAGGTTAAGACTGAAATAAATGTGTAACATAAAAGCGTGAAAGGACAGAGGGAGTAACACTCAATTCTCATTTACAAAACATCCTCTCGTGTGGTTTATGAATTCAAATTGGTAACGTCCACACAACAGTTCTAACACACTCATGTTCTGCAACACATGGAGTCCAACGACCCCCCCCCCCATTTAATCAGGTCATTTAACAGGGACATTATAGAAATGCTGTCTTGAGTCTTGATGTTGCTGTATTGGTGCTGACTGAGGCGCTGCAGGAGGATAAATAGGAAGCAGGAAGCAGGAGCAACACACACACACACACACACACACACACACACACACACACACACACACACACACACACACACTATAAGAACCACTGTTCTGTGATAATCTAATTAAAAAAAATAACAGTATGATTTTGGGACCTTAGCTTGTGTATATGTGTATGTGTGTATGTTTACAACACTTGGATTACAACAATAACAGTATCTTAGTAATACTATGGTAAGAACATTATAACTTTGTAACACTAATAATTTACTCTTTAAACATTAAAAAGCAGAGCCTACAACTTTGAAGTGTGTAAAACCCGTTTTGAGTTGTTTCTTTAGACATTTGTTGTTTACTTTTATGTTCATTTGCTTTCTGATTTTATGTCTAGTTGTGCACTGAAATACATTTGTTTTTCAAATTAAACTCAATAAAACTTAAAACGCTATTAATCCGTTTTCATCACTCTGACTCTTATTAACAGCAAGGACGCTTTAATATAACGTGTTATTCGAAGGAAATCAGCAACAGGATGGTATTGTACGTGTGCTAGCTAGCTAAGCTAGTGGAGCTGTCACTTCGTCCCCTGTCCCGAGGTTTTTGGTCAAAAAGCGACTCCGCACACCGGCGGCGATAACTCACGATAACACGGGGATAGGTGTCCACACAATACAGTAAGGATAGCGGCTGATGTCTGGGTTAATTTTCTCAGACGCTATGTGGTAATTCTTCATGGTGTCTTTTTCAACAACATCCGCCATCATCAGCTGTGGAAAATGAACTTCATTTGTCCCACTTGCGGCTGCGTCAAGTCGGCCACAGACACGGAACAGGATCGGGAAATGTGTGGTGTTAGCTTCAAAATAAATCGCACAAAAAGTCTTCTTTTTGGTCTTTGATTTTTTTAAAAAGTAAGAGATGTACACATTACTAACTATGTTGATACTCGGAGATATATATTTACATCTGGGGTAAATCAAAACATAACATTTGCGAAGGAGTTTTATATGCCTAGTCGAACATACATTTTTACTTTGACAGGCTCAACCGGAAGCCCTCTCTCTTATTCAATCTAGCTTGATACTCTCGTGTTGCTTGGCAGCAGGAGCAGCTTCCGGGGTCTGTGCGAGCCATCTATGGATATATAGCACGGTTGTTTTTTGTATAATAATTATTTTTACTTATTAGAGCTGTAAAAATAAATTATAGTAATTAAATAAATCACAAAAGAAACTTTTTGACTGAACTGCACACAACTCATGTCAATTTTAAGGCAGTGGTGAGGAGTCACAGGTCAAGATTAGCCTCCATTAAAGGGGGATTAAACAGGCTGTGAACCACTGGTGTAGACAACAATTTAACAACACTATTAGTGAACCCTTAACTGCCTCTGGCCCCACTTCAGGAGAGAAAACAATTCTGTACATTATAGGGTATGGTATACTATGGTGTACTAAGTCAAATCAAGTAGTCAAGTCAAGCATATCCATTAAGAAACTTTAGGGAACACTCAGCCAAATTCTTATAGTCCAATCTTGAATAATTTGTCAACAATAAAGTGCAAGTTTTGAGTTTGAACGTTAATCTATTGTTATTATCCAGATTTAATCCTAGCACAAGTGCTTTAATGGGGTTTCTATGCGGTTTATTGCAAAAATCCTCTATTTGTTTTCGTGCCAGCACAAAGAGCTCTCCGGCGCGGTGGAAGTGGAGAGACTGCAGCTACCGAAGGAGTTATCTATGGCGATGGTGGAAATGGAAACAAAGATGAACCCAAGGGATCCGCTGGGGCTCTGTGTACTCCATACTACGTCCTATTAGATGTGACAGGTGATATATTGTGCGAAGGGCAAAAACAAACTACTCAGCAAAAGCAGGCAGACATTGATAAACGAAGGCACACTGGGCTCATGATCAGGGAGCTGAGGGAATTCTCCGGCAAATGCCACCTCGATATCTGGCTGAGCCATCCAGCCCAATTAGGCCAGAGGATGTGCTGCTTTAAGGACTGTAACCCGGTGACGTGTCATCCATTTCAGTCAAAGGTTTGAAAAGTAAAATGTCAAGTGTCTGCAAGTCTCCATGTCCAGCTCCCTAGACTGTGATTACCAAGATAAGAAATGAAGTCAGGGTGTAATTCTGCACTTTTAGAAACACATCTGAGAATGTGGATTTATCAGCAGGGTTGTGTAAAAAAAAAAGTAAAGAAGTTAAAAAGTTGTATTTGTTCCTGGTTAAATAAAACCCTGATTAAAGAGAGAAAAATCACTCCCCAAACAGTCATTTTGAAGCTACACACCACTTTCCTGCATAACGCCATGTCACTTAAAAAGCTCCCAGGGGTTAACTGCTTTTCATTAAAGGCAAATGAAACCTTGTGAGTGTCTGAAAAAAAAACCTGACACGTACAACTCTCATAATGAATCCATCCATTGATTCAGTGTAATTTGTTGAATTGTGATATTGATTTTCTTTTCCCTTCAGCACAGAACACGAAGCTTCAAATTTTTGCATAGCTGAGGACAAGAGGGAGGTCATTACAACTTAACCCAACTAAACTCCCTTGAGGCCCTATAGTGTGTGTATTTCAGTTCATATTGTGGTTATATGGTGCATATTTCAAAATAAAAGCATATTTTAATCAAGTAAATTACCATGCACGAGTAACATCTCAAACTTGGGGTGGTATATTATTACAGAACAGGAACAGAGCTTGGCTTCTGAGGCTCTGTGTAAAATAAAGCAGGTTTCATTATCAATAAATAGCAGGAAACATCTTCACAGCGAATGAACTATGAAACGTTTCATTAAACATCCACCTGTCGATTTTCAAAACTGCTTCTCCCGCTCACGAAGCGAAAACAATCAAATGACATTTGTGCATTACTGCATGAAGTCTGTGAATCCGTCATGGCCGAGCACGGTGGAAACAAAATGAAACACTGCCCCTCTGTGGAAATCCTGGAGAGTCACTGGGCAAGTGCACTCGTGGGCCGTGATAGACCTTTTGTGGTGTCAAGAGAATCCGACTGCAGCTAGACTAAGGTTTCTATTATTTCTATGGTTTTTATTCTATACATAGGAAACGTTTACTCATCAATTATTAATCGGAAGTAACAACAAAATAGATACTGTTGAAAATAAAAACTAAAACTAAACAAATAGGATTGAAATAATATAACATTCAAGGAATATACAAGGAGAAAGAGCTGAGCCATTAACATGATAATTAAATAGAAATAAGGAAGTGAGCAAGGAGCCAGAGTAAATTATATTCAGATATAAGTAAATACTGTTTCCAGGCATTTGACCTTTCATTTTTTAATATATTCGTTAAGTAGAGTAAATTAATTTTTTCATGGGGGATTTAGTGAATTAGCATCTATATATGTTTGTGCTTCAAGATGTCTCCCGATTGGGTTTGAAAAAAGAAGAAATCTATATTCATGGATTTGGAGCTCAGACAATCATACAAGGATTTTCATACGTTTTGGATCCTGTCACCAGCATAAAATCGGGTGCTCTGTTGTTTCGACATATACTGTACATCTGCCAAGGTGTTGTTGCTGCTGCAAGGAATTGTGGGATGGCATTATCTCCTTTCCTTTCATAAATTAAGGTCCAGTGTATCTGAAAGAGATAAGACAGAGACCATTGACCTCCTTTACTTATCATTTAGGGCATGCGACGAGCTCTTATCGTCATGGCTGCCGTTCAGATACCTCTGTGTCATTTCACAGTTAGAAAACCTTCCCTAAGACAAAAAAAAGACATTTCAGTCGCAGGTACAAACAAACATGAGTCACTCTACAGGGGAAACAGGTTGAACAGGTTAAAGAGGTGTTTGTACGACTTGCAGAAAACCAATCAGTCGAAGAGAAAACAAAGCACCTTGCAACGACCTCACCCACCCAGAAACGTGACCAGATCACTGTGTCGGGGTCTCCAGGGCAAACCGACCCCCCCCCCCCCCCCCCGTGCATCGTGTGTTTACCCTTTCACCTTCTAGTTCCTATTAAATACAGAACACACATACACTGCAGTTATCATTGTACACCCAGAGAAAAAAAACGCTGGTTTGTATAATTTAATTGATTTATGAATGTTTTTGTGTTTTTACATCTTATTTTATATTGTCTAATGTGTCTCAAAACATTTTAAGTTACTAGTTATGCGGCTGTGAATAGTATTTAGTATAGTTTTCCATCCTTAAATGTGTGTAAAGTAGATGTTAATAATGTATATAATGTTCTAGTTTTTCTCTTGTAGGTTATCTGTTCTCGTGCGTCTCTCGTTGTGACACATCTTGTGTATAAAAGTGCATTATTGAATGCAAATGAATGTAAATTAAAAAGTAAGAGTAAATGATTGGTGTAATTTACACACACACACCCTGCGCCATCACACATCGGTACTCGAGACAAAGACAATAACAGATTTGATTGAGAGACTAAATGGATGAATGAATGAATATGATGGAAATGAAAAGTTAAAAGGCCTGAAATGGGAAATGGAGTTACTGAGCAAGCGAGTGTGGTTAGCAACAGGAAGTGTGTATTTGCAAAGAGATAAACAGAAAGAGAGAGGGAGGGACGGAGAGAAAACCTCAGACTCAGAAGATCGATGTGTGTTTATCGGAGGCCGTGTGTCTATATTTATAACTGTGAAGAGAAACAGAGTAAGTGGTGATGTGAGTGTAACCTCCCAGTTTACTGACGGTAAACTGACCATCAGGAAGGAATTCTGCTGAAACTAAACAGTAAATTGTACAGAGAATGAATATTTTGTAGAATTACAGACGGTAAAATGGCCTGAACTGAACCTGGTTTCACAGATTACGCTTGTTCTAGACGTATTGTTCATGTGTCAGACTTCTAATCTTAACAGCCTATGATAAATCATTCACTAATCTGAGCTTTACAAATGAGTCTCATCTATTAGTTTAGACGCAACTACAGCTTTAATTTGAACAATTTGTCCTAATTTATCATCATACAGCTGCTACCATCAGCACTTTACGTATATAAACGGGGCCAGTCTTTCACATGTGATGTGTACACACATTCATGAAGTCCTGCCTGCAAAGTAAAACTGCTGGAGCCAAAATTTAGTCCGTGTCACTGTAAGTGGACCAGAGCTTCTGCTGTCTGGTACACTGTGCACTAATTTCCTCCAGGATAGAAGAGGACTGTTAATTACTGCAAACACTTTACATGGACAGCTGGAAAACAGCTAGAATTGCTTTTTTAATTGCTGTTTTTGACGTTATTTCAGTGAAATGTGCAGATGGGGACGATCTTATCTGAGGTGTTGCTATTTCCCTCCTCTTCCTGTCACCCTACAGACGGCTGAGAACACTTTCTCTTATACAAACTACGTCTATAGATGCGAGCATGTCGCTGTCACATGAATCACCCTCTAAACCAGCCGTTCCCAACCTTTTCCCAACTCTAGAAAATCGCAGATATGTTGGTGGCCAGCACCCGACCCCGTAACAATTCAGAGGCCAAATAATACGTTCTCAGAGCACTTTTTATTCTTACAAAAACATCTGAACAATCAGGACTGAACTGAAAGCAGGAGAAGCTCAGTTCCTTATTTTTCTGTTTGATAGAGGAGAGATCACTTGTTGATTCACCGCCTGTTGCTGTAACCAGCTACCCCATTTTGATGCTCTAGTTTTTGCCACGGATGTAATCTTTTACACCCGATCAGACTGAGATAGCAAACAAGTATACACCATGTGGTCCGGCAGCAGCGACATAAAAGTTCTTATCACTGACTTAGGCCTTCATACGAGAAAAAAGAAAAACATTAAAGTAGTTTTTAAACACTTTTAATGCTTTTAAAGATCATTTAATTAAAAAAAAACAAAACAATAAACTTAACCAACCATTTTTAGTTTCTTACTATATTACTAGAAATAAATGTGCAGCTCTTTACTGTATTCTTGTAAATTTAAAACACAATACTGGTCACAGTTTTGTCAGTAAGTTACTGTGTATTTACAGTATGTGGCTGTATTTGAATGTACCTTGTATTTAATGGTCGCTCTTTTCTACAGTCATATCGAACTCTCACAGCTTTACACTACAAGCCACATTCACCCATTCACTCACACATGCATACAGCGCATTTACTGCACTTCTTTATCACACTCGCTCACACACTCGCACTCGGGTGATGAATTTGTGGGCAGTTTGTGGTTCAGTATGTTGAAAGTGTTCACTTTACTTCCCAAAAAACGTCCTCAGTCTCAAGGTTTGACATTAAAATTGACCCTTCACAAAGATAGAAGACGAGATGCTGTTAAACTGAAGAAGCAAATATTAAACTAAACAGATTAGTCATCTGAGAATAAAGCTGATTGTTACATCATTAAAAACACGTGTTTTTCTGACAACATGCAATAAAACACATGCATTGATATGTTTTCCTCAGTCCTCAGTACTGTAGATAAAGCGATCACAGACACTGTAAATGTCTAACCCTGCACTGTCGGAGGCTGGTACGTGCTTTCACGCTCCAGAGGTAAAACTGAAGAAATATGTGGGCAGTCTGGACAGTTTACATTCAGCAGAGCTCAGACCCCAGGGCCAGTTCTCACCAATGCTTCAGGCTAGATGGTTATGTAACAGGTAGCTCTGCTGTCTCGGAGCCGAACAACAAAGGGGATTCTTTGGTGAAAATTGGATTTGATAACATACTGGGATACAGAGCCATTTTCTTTTTATTTATTTACTACATGGGCTGAATTTGATTCAGAACAATTTCCTGAAATAACACAAAACAAACCAAACACAAGAGACATACAGCCCTTTAAAATAAAGAAAACAAAACATGCACATACAGTACATCTTAACAACAGTTCACTGTCTAAAGAGTTCTCTCATTAAAGTTTCCTCTCATTTGTTTGATTCATACAAAAAACTGAAGCGTTAAAATGGTTGTCGTGGAGATCATGCACCTGACTATTTCTTGGTATATTTTCACCAGGTTAGCTGTTCCCCCTGTTCCCAGTCTTTTTGCTAAGTTAAGCTAAGCTAAGCTAAGCAGCTTCAGCCTCATATTTACTGGTGCGATGGCCCCGGTCAGGGTTTGTTGTTTGTTGTATGTCCTGTATATTCATGTTGCCCATTCCTGTTTGGGTGGAGCTTCGTTTTCTATTTAGTTCATTTCTTTTGTTAGAGTGGAGACGGTTCCTTCTGCCAGTCATGTTTGGTTTAATTTTTCTTTCTGGTAAAACTCTCACACATTTTGCTTTATTTACACACACACACACACACACACACGCTTCTATGGTAATCTTCAAAATATTTACCATTAACTGACAATGGCACACTCCAGTGACAACGAAGAACCCTGTAGTTTCACGCCTCACTGTCTTTCACTTCTCAAACCTACGGCAGAGAATCCCACACCTTGGTGATCAATGATATAAGAAGCAGAACAGAAATAAAAGGGTTGGACATTATGCTACATGTGAGTTGAAGAGAGATATGTCTGTGAGAACTTTAACTGCAAAAGGAGTTAGCGTATTAAAAGCTGCTCCACAACAACAAACCCAAACTCCTGGGCGTCACAAATGTTGATCAAAGTGATTAATAATGGAGACCAACAGGTTTTCGAGTCCAGTCAAGGAGAATTATCCACATTTTACCAGAAAAAAGGATCTTAAAGTGAGAATAGGATTTTCTATTAACTCACTAAAATTTGCCCACAATCATAAAATATTGCCTTCTAGGCCCCCCCCCCCCCCCCCCCCCCTAAAATCTGGAAATTATCTGAACTAATTTGGTCAAACTCCTTTCATACTCTGTCATCATACTGTCTGCTCGGCCCATGTCTGTACACATGTCTGTGCATGTAAAAAGAAGAAGAAGAAGAAGAAGAAGAAAAAAAACCTCTCAATTAAAACCAACAGCAGCTCTGGAGCAGACTGTCACTGACAAGTAATGTTCCCGGAGCCCCACGTGGTCTGAATACCAGAGAGTTTTTGTCTCTTTTAGGACAAATGCGCTGATTAAAGTTGTTTTAAATTCTTCACTTTGCATCCACGGAGGGATTCAAGCGAGTGTTAGACGACTCCTGTGATTGGAGGACGTTTTTCGTAAAGAAATCCCAAGTTTACTGTCTGTTTAACGGTGAACACAGCAGAAAATAACTGTCTTCACCACTTAAGCCTGAACGCATCTCTTATGCATACAAATCTGACCGGATTAAGGCAACTCACGTTTGAAGTTTTCTTTCTTTTTTTATTTTTTTTTATTTTTTTTTAAAAAGACATCTTCCTCCTTCTGATCCACCCGGTGTTTCAAGTTGCAAACACAACACGTTTTCCGGTATCCCTTTTCACAATAAAACACAGCACTAGTTGGCAAGGCAAATTTATTTGTATAGCACATCATAAAATATGAATAAAAACAGAAGTAAAAAGCATAATAATAAAGCATTATAAAAACATTATAAAAACAGATTATACAGAACAACGTACAAAACTGGATTATAGGCCTAATTATTGAGGCAGGAGCATCACTTTAATGTTGCATGTGTTTGGCTATTCTTAGCCCAATGCTGAATAGATAAAACTATAATATGCTAATACTAAAATAATTCATTAGTTGATTTTATTTCTAATGTGAATCTGCAAATTAACTGGTAATTAAGTCTGCCAAATAAATGTAGTGGGGTAAAAAGTACAATACTTCCCTCTGGAGAAGTAGGCAGACGTATGGAAATACTCAAGTAAAGTACAAGAACCTCAAAATTGAACATAAAAGCTCAAGTTTATATTTAGACTTGGAATTTGTTTTTTTTTCATACATTTATTTTACAAAATCAAATTTGGTTTAGTATATTTTATCAATTCCAATCTGCTTATACTTTTTCTATACGTTTTTCTCTATCTGTTTCATTCTTGTTAATTCTTTGTTTTTTGATAGTTCTACCATTATTAACGGAACGATGTAATTTTTCAAAGCAAAATGAATCATTGTTTTACAATTCGTCAAAGAATGAGGCTTTTATTTTTTATGGCAAAATCACGACACTTCCGGCCTCGTTCTAACGACGTCAGCTTGATTCTGCTTTCTCACTTCAGAAGGAACGATTCAATCTGTTGAATATTTGTCTCGGCGGGCGGAGGAGGAGGAAGAAGAAGAAGAAGAAGAAGAAGAAGAAGAAGAGGTCATCTCAACCGTGGACACGTGAGGAAACGGGCAACCACCTCAAGGTGAGACGTTCAGGTGTCCGTTTACATAAACAGCAGCTGAATACTCTGTCAAAGTGATGGACACTAGGTAGGAGAAGTTACGCCTTTGTCTCAGGCTGTGGCAGAACTTTTCTGAAGTGCCTCGGGCTGAACCTCAGACCTTCACAGCAGCTCGACGTTAACTGTCGGGTCCGTCGTCATGACTCGGTTCGGCGGACCCGGGTGAAGCCGAGGTCCGTTAGATGCTGGACATTGGGCACAGCAGCAGGTTCTCACAGGGGCGGGTATAGAGAGAAAAAAAAAGACTGGTGGCTGGTTGCTACTGTAAGGAGGGGGAAATTAATTAATCCTAATGTCTTAATGTTCATTTTAAAATGTCATCCATTACTACTATTACTACTATATCTTCAGCTGCAGAGACTTTTTTTTGTAGTTGCATTGCATGACCATGTGTCATCGAGGGTCTATTGGTTTTATTATTTATAATTATATTGTTTTATTATCAGGAATTTTTTTTTATAATATACTTATATTATTGTATTTTATGTTTCAGTTATTCTTTTAATAATACATGATTGTATTATCTTTTATATTTCATGTATACTTTTTTATAATATATACTTATATTATTGTATTTTATTTTTCAGTTATTTTAATAATACATATTTATATTGTCTTTTATGATTCAGGTATTATTTTTATAATCTATAATTATTTATTATTGTATTCCATCTTTCAGGTGTAGGTAAGGTAAATATTTCGATATTATGAGAAATATCGCATATGACAGGAGATATCCTATCATTGAATACGAGATATATTATTGAATATTGGCCCAAGTCTAACCACATTAACTATCTAACCGCAAAGTTTTACATAGAGTAAATATAAAATATATGCAAACACACCTACAAAATACATTGATATAACTGCTTAAGCAGCTTGTATAAATACTATAACAGTATCAGTAAAGTTGTACTTTATTTATTTTATTTATTTAATCTTTATTTAATCAGGCCCCACCTGTGTCCTTCCCCACAGCCAGGTACAGCCAGCCACAGCTTTACGAGCCAGAGGCGTGCTTCTAGCAGAGGGTCTGCAATCACACCATAATTAGATAATTGCTGAGGCTTGCGGGCGCGCACATGCCTCTGGGAGTTTAAAACATCTAGGTCTGTGGTTCAGTGGCCTTTGGGACCCCGACCCAATCAGTTTTCCTCCTCTTTCCAAAACACACACACACACACACACACACACACACACACACACACACACACACAAAAATCAGGTAATCAAGATATTTTTAAAGGTAGAACCTGGTGCGACGCCGACACACAGCCACTGTAAAAGTTTTAACAAAGAACCATAGTGAACCTCTTTTATCTTAAAATCCTTCCTGCAGGAACCATCCAGGAGTGCATCTGTTAACAGCTGTCGACAGCCATGGCGACCATCGTGATGGAGAGAATCGGGCGAGTGTTCATCAGCCTGCAGCAGATCCGGCAGGTTCCTCAGATGCTGACGGAGGCCGCGCCCTCCATGCCCGGCACCGTCAGAGACAGTGAGGTTCCCTCGTACTTCAGGGAGCGTTACGTCTGCACCGGCTACCGACCGCTCAACCAAAACTGGCGCTACTACCTCCTGTCCTTGTTCCAGCGCCACAATGAGACCCTCAACATCTGGACTCACCTGCTGGCGTTCTTAGTGTTTCTGGTGAAACTGCGGCAGCTCTCTGAGACTGTGGACTTTGTAAACGATCCTCATTCGTGGCCCCTGTTGATCCTCATCCTGTCGTCTTTGGCCTACACTGCATTCAGTGTGGCGGCTCACCTACTGGGTGGCAAGTCGGAGCTGTATCACTACACCTTCTTCTTTCTGGACTACATTGGAGTGGCACAGTATCAGTACGGCAGCGCCATCGTTCACTTTTACTACGCCGTGGACGAGAGCTTGCACAGACACGTGCATGGCCTCTTCATGCCCGCCGCCACCGTTCTCAGCTGTCTGTCATGCCTGGGGTGCTGCTATGGCAAATACTGCAACCACAGCCTACCGACCTGGGTGCGGAAGGTGTGCCAGGTGGTGCCCTCGGCGATCGCCTACCTGTGGGACAGCAGCCCCGTGGCGATGAGACTCTTCTCCTGGTCCACAGCCAGCGAAGACCCGGCCTTCTTCTACCACTTCGGCCAGGTGGCTTTCTTCCTCAGCTGCGCCTTCTTCTTCACCTGCCCGCTGCTGGAGCGCTTCTTCCCCGGACGCTGCGACTTCGTGGGACAGAGTCATCAGGTGTTCCACATTTTTCTCGCCTGCTGCACCCTGTGTCAGATTCACGCCTCGCACCTCGATTACCTGGGCCGCAGGGAGCTGTACACGCGTCTGCACGGGAGCGGTGAGGTTGCTCTCTTTGCGGGACTCTATGCCGTCACTCTGGTTGTGTGTGTGCTGATTGGTGCCCTCATGCTGAGGAAAGTCAAACAAGTGCTTGACTGCAAAACCAAGTCCAAATAATAGATTGGATGTTGGAGGAACTGCAGTGACATGTGCCTTTCCTTCCACACGTACTGCTTTGACAGAAAGGGAACAAATTATTTTTGCTTGTAAATGTAAATAGCTGTTTGAGCGTTTCGTAACAGTAAGTCGCAGGTTACAAGAGGGATACATACTGATGTTAGGAGTGAAGTATTTTGAGACTCATCTGTGTTAGAACTTTTGGAATAATTCACAGAATCAGCACAATCAAAATCTCACAATTTGCAAAGATTATCAAAATGTGGATATTGTTCATAAGAGTGTTACTGGTAAAAGAAAAAAAAAATAGCCGACAAGCAGTTAACATGCAGATAAAATAAATCTCTTTTTCTTTTTTCTTTTTTCCCACAACACTGTGATGACGTATTGAACAGTATCTTGAATGTGCAGATATTTATTTTGAATATTTTGAGAGTGAGTGCCTCCTGTGTGATGTCACCCAGGCTAATCGATTGTTGAAATGATTATTGAAATGATGGAAAAAGTGATACAGTAATCACGGCTTGTAGAAGAGAGCCGACATTTCTCCTATGCAGAAATCTACTTCATAAATGAAGTACAGACACTATAAAAAAAAAAGAAAATCTACTATTTTACAACACGCCGGTGGCCTTCGTCATTGTGCCTTGAAAGCCCTGTGTTGCACATTTTATGCTAAGTTTAGCATAAAGTTGCTGCTGATTGAGTATTGCATTAAAAATGTACTGTAACGTGCTTTTCTCAGCCCCTGAGTGCCGTTAGATAACGGCTCAGTGTTGATTCTTTTTAGGATTGAAGTTTCCATCACATGATGAGATGTTTGTCGTTGCCAGTCTGAGATTTAGATGTTTGTTAATGTTTCCGTTGCGCTAGCACAAGCTCGACTCCATAGCACGTTTATATATAATTGAATGTACTTTCTTTGGACTGTGTTTAAGAAAGCTGGATATTTTATGAGCGATGTGTAATATATAATGAAAGTCTTAACTTTTTTTTTTGACTATATCCTATTTTAGACAAGCAGCATCTATAAGTAGACTGTTTTGTATTATGCACTGTATATTAGGATGTCAGCTATCACTGAATATCACTGTATTGTGTCTTATTGGAAATCTTGTCTGAGGCTTTTGAGTCGCTAGGGAAAAGTGAGTGTGGGTGTTACATGAGCGTACTAATTAAAGATAGAGGTACCATGATGTATAATGTATGTCTTTGGGAGATAACAAAGCCTACTACTGAGCAAGATGTAAAAAAAACAGTGGGATTGAGTTAAATAAATGTTTCTTGGAGGCAGAGAAAAATCATTTTTGTTAAACTATAATTTCAAGTGTGTAACACTGACTAACGACGTGACGTCTCATGCAAATAACAACATGCTTGTTGCCTTCATTGTCATCCAACAGGCTCCAGCAGAGAAATGTATTTTCAATGACGGCGATGACAACAGTCATTAAGTAAAAGTTAAACCTCTCTTGCATGTATACTGTCCGAGCTAATACCACTGCTCTGCCTCTGAATAATGTCTGATCACCTGACACTCCAGTTGGGAATTGACTTCTGCCTTATTGTGCCTGTTTTTTTTTGTGTCGTTACGTTCTCTGTCCCTTGATGCACCTTTATTTTTGTTTTTGACTTTCTGTTAAACCTGTAGGATTTTCTCCGTTTTTTTTTCTTGTGATTGTCAAGAAGAAAAATTAAATTAAAGTCAATGGTGTTGTCAATTGTAATTTCTCCGATATATAAGAAAAAAATCCTTTTTATATCATGACATTTTAAAGAGGATTTACAGTGTGTGTTATACAAATGCTGTAAAGGTGTTCATGAAAGAAGGATTGAAAAACACTAGTTTATCGTCACAATCTTTTGTTGCGAAACACAGCATGCCAAATGTGATGGCTGTTTCGTGATGGATGTCCCTGAATGGTTAATTGGTCTCCATAGCAACCTGTTAAACAGTGTTCCTCCTAGCAGGGGCAGGCGGAGGGCCTCAGCTGTTATTTACATACAGTAAGGATACACTTGACACTGTGATGCTGGTAATTTATGAGCTGAGACTAAACACTAGCAACAAGTGAATCTGTGCCTTTATTGTCCTGGGTCAACGTGTAAAATCACAGGTCTGTAGGTAGAGAAACTAGATGCAGTGAATGAGTAAATTAAACACCTTATTTCTTTTTCATTCTTCATCTTACCAACCAGGTGACCCTCACTATCTGTGTCAAGTAGCCATTAAACATACGGAGCAAAATAAAAGGGATTGTCGCGGTGGCAGCGGTTAATTCAGTCAATGTAGGAAACAGATGTTCTGTTTCATCCCTCCCTCGCTCACTGCCAGCGCCAGTAAACAAATGACGCATAGGCTACTTGCCTGGCCGGCTATACCCACATGGAGTCAGTTGTTTGTCTGCATTTGTGGAAATTGGTCTGCTAGATGTTCTCATACAGGTCCTGTTTCCCAGAATTCTCTAACTTGATCTGTGGCCCAACTGTCTGCATGTGACCTTAGGAGGGCCTCATGCTTGGAGATTACCTGTTAGAGGCTTTGGCTCCCCTACACAGCAGGCGAAGCCCCTGAGTTAGGCTGGACCAGACCAAACCCAAACGTGTTAGTGCAGGCTCACGTCCTCCCACTCGCCCATCAGGTAAATGCCTGAGACTCAGATGAGAATGGGATTAAAGCAATATCCACCCAGGGTTCAAACTCTCTCTTTCAAAAGATTGTGAAGGTGCATTTAGCCCTCCAGGGTGATCCATATCCAGAGCTGCAGGGAGCTGAGCCTGCAGATCAAGAGGGGGGGGGGACTTTATTCACTGTAGGGGAAACTGTTCTCAGTCGTGGGGATAAGATTGTGCCAAATAATGAATCAGCTGCTCACCAAGTTGGCAATCCGTAACTTCCCTGGATCACATCCCTCCTGGCCTCACTCATTCCCCTGACCCGTGTGCAGATGTTTCCCGCTGCTGCTGTTGTTGCAGTTGCAGTTGCGGTTGTTCTGAACGACAACACAGTGAGGTGGAATGAGAAGTCAGCCGACGTGGAGAGGAGAGAGGTGTGATATCCTTCACCGACTGGGTGTGAATGTCGGTCAGTCGGTAAGAAATGGTCAAACGCAGTCGCCTCCTCATCCAGTGTCAAAAAGGAGGACGCTGCTCTCTGTCGCCTTGAAGATCAGCAGTTACAGTTCAAAGTTCACCAACTCTACTTGAAACATAAATTGATTTCACCTTCTCAAGTGGATCCTGTGGTTGTGTGGGTTTGTTTTCACATCCTGGTGTGTTACCGTCTTCAGATCAAACAAACAAGATGCAACACGTTAGTAAATGAGCTTTAGAGAAACGAGCTCCCAGTGTTAATGCTAAACTACGCTAACGCTCCTGGCTCCGGCTTTATATTTAACAGTCAGATATGAGAGCGGCGTTGATCTTCTGAATATATCTCAAGTATATTTTCAAAAATGTTGAACTATTCCTTTAATTATTCTCTTTTTTTCATGCTTACTTTCTAGACGTTTACCTGTTTTCTTTCATTCTTTCTTTTTGTAATTGCCAAATTAAACTAATGTTCATCAGCTTTACATGCCCTTCACATGAAGACATATTGGATCTTTACCACACTGCCTTCAAAGCAACAGCAGTCCCTGTCCCAGTGCGTCTGTGTCTGTGTCTGTGGTACATTTGTGCTGCCCCCGTGTGTTGATGAAGGGACATTTATTTGAGGTAAACGCATCAGCAGAAAGGCCTGGTTTTTCATTCCCATGGCATGAATTGTTTTTCTACTTCCTCTGGTGCAAACGTCAGAGATGATACTGTTCACCTCACTTGCAGAATGTCAGATATATCAACCCCCGTCCTCCTCCTCCTCCTCCTGGCCAGCTCTGCGGTGTGGCTCCAGTCCCATCGAGCGCTGGTGTGTGTTGGTCCATGCTGCACGGCTCAGTTACTCACTTAAAACCCTGAATCAGCTGAATTATGGCGCTGTTGGACTCTCTCCCACATTCCTCCTGTCCCACTCACAATAGAAGGGGCCAGTCTGCTTCCCTTTTGATAACTTACCAAATTAAATTTCATCCCTGCTCGTTAGACTTCACGGGGGCTCGAAATACATTTAAAAACATTATAACCGGCAACAACACGCAGCTGGTTTGTCGGCGTCTTGAGTTTGACGTCCTCTAAAACAAAACATGTCATAGACGCATGAATCAAGATTATTTCAAGTGACTAACTGTTGCTGGGAAGTCGAGTGGTCAGACGGAGTGAAGCAGAACTGGACAATCCCCCGTCTGAATCCTCTTGGCAGCCATGTTTCACATTCAAGTATTCTTGAGCAGCTCTACACACCCTCTTATTTATTATATTTTCCTCACAGTGAAGGTTTCTTTTAGTCAGGGGATTTCTTCGTTCATCAGTTGTTATTAACCAAACAACTACAAGTTCAGTGCATTTTGGTACAGAGTGAAATATATCAAATTTTTTGAAAGACATTCATTGTCCCCAAAGGATAAGGCCTCTGATGATCCCCTGACCTTTCCTTTGACATTATTGGATATTAGAAACTTATCTTGACAACTATTTGATGGCCGTGACGTTTGGTAGAGATATGCACGGTGCTCAGAGGACGAACCCCATTGACTTTTGAGATCCTTATTCAGCGAAACATCTCATCATCTACCGGATGAACTGGCACAATATTTTCTACAGACGTTCACGGTCCCCAGACGATGCATCCTACTGACTTCTTTTGTTCCCCTGACTTTTTTTCCTCTAGCGCCTCCATGAGGTTGAATTTGTGATTTGAATTTGTGGATTGTGATAAAATTTGGTACAAACATTCATGTTCCCCTCAGGATGAATTGTAAAACCTTTGATGAGCCCCTGACTATTCATCAGGTCAAAATTTGAATCTGTCCAATCACCAAATACTTGCCAAACTAATTCCTTTCCATCAGCCTCAGCTTTTTTTTTTTTTGTGCTAATTAGCAAAATGTCTGCATGCTAACATGGTAAACATTATATGTGCTTAGCATTAGCATATTGCCATCGTAAGCATGTTTGGTTCAAACCTGTGCTGTACCCGAGAACAGCATCACATGGGTGCTGTAGCGTTGGCTGTGGACTCTGTCTCTGGTTGGAATAAGACAGGACCAGCAGGAAGCTGTAACGAAATAACGAGGAGAATATTTCAAGAGACAGAATCAGAGCATCGCAACTATTTTTAGAAACATTTTCTTACATCTCTAAACTTTCAGAAGGTAGTGGTGAAGACTTGCTGCTTCACCGTTGTGACCACACACATTACAAGGTTCACTGTGTGTGGTGCTGCTGAGTGATGTGGCTGCTGGCCTGCAACACTAAATCTTAGAGGACGAGTGAAGGCCTCCTCTGTGCAGCTGGATCCATTCTCCAGAGGTGTGTGTGTGTGTGTGCAGACCACATGTTCAGGTTAGAGTCCCGTGGTTACAAAAGTCCTGTTGGTTGTAGTCATCTCTTTTGTCAAAATAAGCCGTGCTGCACTGTCTGATCTACACGGCTGCTATATGCAAAATATTCTTGACTTTTGGATTGAGAAACCAACCAGGGGAAAGTATGTGCCAGAGTTAGACCAGTAATAAAGGTCTGTAAATCCTTCTAGCATCTTTACCACTTCAACACGTCTCATATCGAGCATTTCTTGTGGTCTAATTGAACAGCTGATCCAGCAGGCAATTTTTGCAGAAATTAATTTATAAACGTCTCACACTTTGTAGCTGCTATAAAACATGTTGAGACAGCAGGCGACGTTTGTAGATATAAAAACAAATTAATTCCAGCCTGGATTTGTGAGTAAAACATCCAGTGTTGTGTCCACTGTGACAGCAGACAGACTTTGAATGGGGAGGACAGATGGAGGGGGTCGGGGAGGAGAGAGAGAGAGAGATACAGCAGTATATACTGTTGATTGTTAATTGTAAAAGTGAAAATCACAGTTATACCCACAGGTAATGGTCTCCTGTTTAAATGTCAGACTGCAGACTTTGTGTTTAAAGGCTTGTGTGATTATAGATGCCGTGAGAAAGAGTCATGTCTCCCGTGCCGCCACTGATGATGACATGCAGAAGGATGAGGTGGTTCAACATGGCAGCAGATAGAGGAAGCTCAAGAAAGCCCAAGAAGATCCGCCTGCTGTTTCATGCTGAGAAGATATTTTGGCCTGCAGACTCCCTGCAGTTCTTGAAACAGGTTCTTACATTTGAAATCCAAAAAATTTTCATTAAATAAAACTTTTTGGTTCAATTTATGGTTGCATTTCATTTAGCCAGTAACACCTATATTCCATATGTATTTACAGTCTGTTATGTCATTTTTTAATAGAGGATTCATCAGCAAACTGCATTTATGTTCCTCAGTGCAACAGGTTGAAATGTTCTGATAACTCTTACACCCATAACGAAGCTTTATTAAGTTACTACAATACAAACCCACAGTGAAAGCATTTAACTGTAGAGCCAAGTCTTCAAGTCATCAATGAATAATGTTTTATTAATATTAATAAAGTTAGACCGGTTAAGTATTCAAGCTTTTACAGAGCAATCCAGGTGTTGGTCAGCTGGATCTTAGATTTCTTCAGCTAGTTTTTGCAAAAGGGATCCAGAACGGGTCTGGACCGAATCAACCACTTCATGAACGGTTCCAAATCGGATCGATGGCCGAATGAGCTGCTTCATGAGCGGATACAGATGTGGTCTGGATCCGTAATCCTCATCCGTGCAAGTGGACACCGATCCGGACCTGTTTTGCCTATGACACCTCCAGGACGGATCCAGTGCGGAGTCAATTTGCTATCGGGGAGGTAAGGTAGGTAATAAAAGTTCGATTTTGGAAGCGATCGTCTATATGGGGATATAGTGGTAAAGCTTTATTGCAGATCAACTTCTGCAAGTGCATGTACATGTGTGTATGCATGTCTTGCTGTGGTTGTGGGGACACATTTGGATTTGAAACCATCAGTGTGAGTTTATTTTGGCCAGTCGTGACAGCTTCAAAAGGCACCTGCAGTGACTGAGGTCAGTGTCAGGATGAGTCTCTACGACATGAGTGAAACTTCTTTGTGCAGATTGAAACGTGAGGAGTGAAGTAAACGCACCAAGCAGCATGCACGTTCAAACTTTCTCCAGGGATTTTCTAGTTGCAGATTATTATTTTCCTCTGGGTTCTCAAAAAAAAAAAAAAAATTTTTTTATTTGATTTTATTTTGAAAGTATCGTCGCCCAACTTCCTTCCCTTTCAATCAGTAACTGTTCAGCTTGACGCGAGCGAGAGCAAGCTAGTCACAAGCAGATACACAAAGGGTGCGGAAGAAGCTGCAGCAATGGGGATCAAACTGTACTACACCACCGTTACTGCCTCGCGGACGGTGAGTCAAGTGGATCTAATTTAATACGTTTAAACGTTACGTCTTTGTTTAGGGGCTCTAGCGGCGTTAGCTAACAATGCTAAGTCCAACAGACACACCTAGCACCCTATCAGTAATAGCTTCCTCCTGACTAACAGTGCAGTGGGCCTATGCAACTCAGCGCCCACTTATATCTGTATTGTAACGTCAGCATGACTGGGTTGTAAAAGCATTGAAGGTTAAAGTTATTATTGGGAAAAATTACCAAAAAAATCATAAAGGACTTGCAAAGACGAGCCCGGATGCGTTACTCCACCTCATGTCTTCCATCTCGGTAGATGGAAGGTGTTTTTTAATGGAGCAATGTTTGGCTAGCTGTTTTCTGCAGATATCCGTCTTTAAAATATGGAGTGTATTACTCATCAGAAAAACAGCGACACTATCATAGTGTCATTTTGCGACATAAGGCTGGTCGGAATAGCTAGCTGTATCGACATTAATGCATCCGTGTGCGGAAACTGCACGCCAAACTTCATGTAAAAAATATGGTAGTTTTAAGGTTTGTTTGCATATGGCAGAAATGAAGTGTAATGTTATGTAAGGGCCTTTTACAAACCATCTGTTGTAAAAAAAAAAAAGTTTATCATATGCACATACATCAGATAAACCAAACAAACCTTTTAAAAAGAAAAAATCTTTTGTATGTGGCACACCTTCCATTCAATCCTCTTAACAATTACTATAGATTGATGCTAACCAGTAATTATTTCTTAAATGTTTCTGAAGTAACACCTGTCTGGTACGTTATATGTAAGCTGAATTAACCAGTACAGCCTTTAATTTGTTAAAAATCATACATTTATATTCCTTCATTTATTTATCTGTTGATAAGCCACAGTAATTTTTCAGTTTTTGATTTTTGCAATGGAGTTTTGCTATATTTTTCCACACAATACATTATTAGATTGGATTTACTAGAACAGCAAACTGATGCTGTGCGGCACAACATCCCTTGCTAAAATAACTTTTACAGCACTTTATGAAAACAGTGTATGGCGATGCACTGGACCAAACATCTGGTGTCTATTAGGTGAGGGGAATTCATGTAGTGGAAAAGTTTTGTGACTGCATTAGTTTTTAACCCCATGTGCAGCAGTGCTTCTTGGGTAGCCTGCTTTTTGCAATCAATGTATTATTAATTATTTTAATATGTATATCGGTTTCATGTATATCTTGATTGTAACCTGGAGGCAAATTTCAAATTTAATTGCCCCCTTTTAAAAATATTGTGTTTGGTTTTAGTTATTTTAGTTTGTGAACTGCAGAACACAGAAAACTTCATACGATTCAGAGCATCATTAAACTGCTGAATCTGCTGTCACAGTTTCATGAAACGAGCAAAAGCAATTCCCCTTTTCCGTTTTAAGGACACGACAACTTTGTGCTGCCAACTGAATGGCAGCTTGTGTGTTTCCAGTTGGTGTTGTGTTTAGGTGTGGTCACATTTACGAACACCCCCTCCCAACTTCCTCAGTTGACATAAAGATAGTGGAGTGTTCACTGGGTCTATTAATCATCACCCACAAGCCAGATAAAGCTGCAGCTTTTTAAAGCCCCAAAAAGTTTGGTCATTTAGTTTATTTCTTCAAGCTATGGGCTAAAACAGGATAGTAACCATCAGCCTTTTGCTATAAATGTGTACCGGATTTGAAGTTGTGGTGGCAAACGTCTCTATAATTCAGATAATTTGCTCAGGATTTAATAAATTGACTTCCTGTTTGTGGTGTAACTACCTTTCAAGTGGCCGCTGTTGTTCTTTTTTTTCTTCCCCCCTCCCAGGTGAAGTCTCAACAGGCAGAAGTGATACGAATCCTTGACAGTAAAAGCATTCAGTACGAGCTCATCGACATCTCTGTGGGCGGGGAGCTCCGTGATGAGATGAGAAGCAAAGCAGGGGACCCGACAGCAGTCCCTCCCCAGCTTTTCAATGAAGACAACTACTGTGGGGTGAGGGGGGGGGGGGGGGGGGGCCACACACAATCAACTCAAATGATCAGAAATGTTGAAGGCTGGCACATAAACAAGTTTTCCTTCATTGAACTATCTAATTATAAATGGAGGAATCTCTGCCTGTCCTGTTTTTAGATTTTCTTGGCCACCGCTCATTCGATTGACTTTAAACTTTGCGGGTGTGTTGCTGAGGAAGTGCAGTGTTGATTGTGAAGTGTTTTGTGGATGAACGGTTTTTGAGGAACATAAAGAGGAACATTAAATGACAGTCAGTTTGGGATGGGGGGGGGGGGCATTCATGTATCCGCCATCATCGATTATGACAACAGCGCGTCCCAAAGCTTGTAAGCTGCACCCGGAGCGCTCTGTTTAAGATGCAGCGACAGCAAGACAGCACTGTTTTCTTTGCTTTTGATCCCCACCAAGCCTGATATGTTGTTATTGTTATTATTATTAGTAACGGGCGAAACAAGTGATTTATTTAGCGCTGCTGTTATGTTAACCTAACACTACACCACGCATCATCTAACCTTATTCGGCTGTTGTGTACTTTCTGTTTCCTTAAACTAACATTCCTGTCTGTAAATCATATCTAATATTTTTCTTGCAGATGATTTTCTTAACTGCGTATTAGTCCAGTGATTCAGTATATTACAACAGGCCTATATAAGAATTATACTGTTCAGTTTTTTATTGAATCTGTTAGAGAGGATGTTGATCTGTACAGGGTTATAATAAGAGGTGTTCTTAATATTTTGTCAACTTTAATTCATATGAATAGGATGGACTATTTAATTACGAGAAACCTAAAGTTATGAGACTCTGCAACTTTGTTTTCCTGTTCGCTGATTGACTCTCTTCCTCTCCACAGAACTATGAGATGTTTTCCGAAGCGGTGGAAGCAGATACAGTGGAACAGTTTCTGAAAATGGCGTGAGGAGGGTGAAGTGTAAATTCTCCATCTTAACCCCAGCCACCTCCCCGCCCGCCCTCTGCCCTAATGGAGGCTCTTTATTCACACTCTCTGCACCACTGGCAGTGTCCACCCACTTTCAATGCCATAACGAATAATGCCAAATATCTCGTATTCAGCTAATCAGAAGACACACATTCCCCATACTGCACCGTTAGACTCTAAATCAGTCTTAATCTGTTTTATTTTCATGTGTTTTGTTTTTTTTTTTCCTGTTATTTCCTTTGATTCCTTTCAGACTCTTTTCCTGTCTGACAGACCAGTGTTACTAAGTACTCATTGTCCACTTGGAATCAATGGGGTGTCTTAATGTGCGGTAATTAGGTCGACTAATCTTGGCAGCGGCCACATGATCGCTGGAGATTAAAACTAATCCACTGGATGACAACATTCAACCCAGAATCTTCCTGATCCTCTGCAGACCAAACACACATCATCACTCAGTCTTAAATACTTTGTCGTCTTTCTCTGTAGCCTTCAAGTTCCCATGTTGTACATGACGGCACACTATCTGTACTTCACATGGATGCAAATGCACACGGAAGTAGCAAGGACCGCGATGTCCTTAAACCCAATTGATCGTGAATTATACCAGCTAAAAAAACGTTCTTTGTTATTTTTGGTCCATTGGTTACCTTATGCAGTATATGATGAGAGGTTTGGTTCTGAAATGAGAATCCACTGTAGCCCACCGTGCTGATCTGACCTGGTTTGAGGGGCTGTAATGCTACCAAAATTCAGAAAGTGCATTTTTTGCCAGATTTTGGCCAGATATTAAAAATATAAATTACTTTAATAAAGCTAGAAACTAGCACTTGTTTAAAATACCCTGTGGAAAACAAATGTTAAGTTACATTTTGTGTTTCTCGCAAAAATGTATAAATGTGCTGGTCTCTGCAAATGTCAGGAAGGAAACGCACAATTGCTTAAAATATTTTAAAACCTATTTTGTTTACATCTCATTTGCTAGCTCTTTAAACTCATTGGTAACCCAGTTTGGACGTTACCGACCACCAACTGTCGATGTGAGTGGTGTGAAACTGGCAGCAGGAATGTGTGTATGACAGACAAAACAGGGACATACCTATAAAAACATTGCTCTATAGCGCCACAAGTGGTCAAACGCTCCTCAGGGTATCTTTAAGATAAGTTGTGGATGTATGTGGCTTTAAGCAATCAGTGGCGACTAGACCTGTAGCCACCGTTTAGTACACTGTGGTTGTGCCCTGTGTATTTTTGTATTGGGGAGAATTAACATACTACAATTGAAACTTTAACGTGGTGGGTATTTCAAAGGCTGATTCCAATAATTCACTATTTCCCCCTAAAATTGTAACGAGTGTGGAGAAACTTAAAATTTACAGGAAATCTAATGGACAATAATTAAAATACGAAAAATACAAATAATTCAACTATTTTGCAAACTTTGCTTTTGGTGTCTGGTCAAACCTTTCTGAGGGGTAGGGTTTCAGGGAAGGATTTGAACTCTATTTCTAAGATCATGTTTACATCCCTGTAGGATTTGTGGACCAAACGCTCCCTTTAGATATGTTATAATGGTCTCCAGTGAACCAAACGTACTCAAAAGTTGGTGTACTCTTGAACAAATAAGTGGTTAAACATTTCAAGTAGTTGGCTGCTTAATTCTAGCATCCAGTTAGGCAGGATGAACAGCGTCTTCTTAACATCACATTTGGTGCCAATATATCTGCAATGCGCTTTTCGGGAGGTGGTTGTTCACTGTTGTATTATTAGCACTTACCTGACATCTCCTACGTTTTCCGTAATTTTACTGTATAACTTGAAAGCTTCACCAATGGGTGTTCTGCATTGCTGACTGACTGGGGCAAAAGGACGCCAAAAACATTTATAAGGGAGCATTTCGTAGGGAGAGTAAACGATTGGACCGAAAAGATGTGAATCTTCTTCCTTTCAACCACGTAGCTTTTCCTTCCTTCCTCTGTTTATTTTATGTAAGTTTCACTGATTGTACTGGGCATGAAGATGCAGTAATGTGACTATGCACTGAAACCCTGCCTCATTCTGAACAGACATAAAGGTCATAGCTGGTGTGTTTAGATTGACCGGACTCAGTCTTACTAGCCTTAGGGAACAATCACCACATGGGAAAAATGAAGGCTTCACTTATTTGTGCTTTTCTATGTATTTGCATCATACGTTTGATTAATCTCAGTTGAAATGTTTTTTGTATCACTTTCATGTCTTTTTTTTTTTTTTTTTTTATTGAGAATAACATGGTTTACTTCTATTACTCGTAACATCTGTCAAACCCCCATGCTTTCATGATTGTGTTGTTACGGTTTGGGATCCAGAGGAATGACAGCCTTCACACACAATGTTTGTGCACTGTTTTGTAAGTCGGTGGTTGTAGATGTTTGCCTGTTATTGATGTATATTCACTATGAACCATGTTTTAGACATTCCACGTCTCTCTCTGAGCTCCTGCTTTGCTTTTGGACCAATTCCCCTTGGCCAAAAAAAGAAGAAATTAGGGAATAAAATGCTGTTGTCTTCCAAGAAGATTGTGAAAAGTGATTTATGGGTTAAAAAAATAAAATGGAGTTGAATCTAACTGTCTGGATATTTTTTTTATTTGTCAGTGGAACCTAACTTAAACTTTTAATGAGTCATTTTAATGAGGAGGTTTACAAGATAGTGTGGGAATGTTTGTTCACACACAAGAGACTCATTTCTAATTTGCATGTCAGTGTATTATTATTTTTGCCAGTACAGTCACATGAATAACATCTTCCATGCCAAATCAATAGTGTCAGTACATTTGCAGCAATTGCACGGGACACATATTCTCTCAGAACCATGATAAAAAGACTTCATTGTCGGTATGTTCTGTATAACGATGAAATAGGACATCATCTAGTTTGTCGGCCTAAATTTAAATGCATTTCATTCAATTGGCTAATATAAGGTTATTCATACAATAAAGTTATTATAATGATGATTCATCAGTAAGTAGGAAATTATAGTTCATTTTATAATGAAGAATATTACACTCTGAATTAAAAAATACAATATAAAGTAGATTCAAATGCATTATTTATTTAAATTTGCTCTATTGTAGTACATAATTTCTCCTTTAGGCGGAGATGTAGCGCGTTTGACTTTTTACTTTGCAGCAGAAGAAAAAGACGAGCGGAAGCATGAAATTATGGTCCTGGTTTCAAAATAAAAGCCTAAAACAAAGTTGCCGATTATCATCCGTATCTGTGGGAATGTGCTGTTATTGAGAATTGTTTTATTTTGAAAATAGTTACCGGAAGTTTTGCTGTTGATTCGGTGTTGCCAAACACTGGTCCAAAGAAGGAAGCTGCGAAATTTGACAGAATACTGCAAAGGTAACGTGAGTAAACGTTATGTATTTAACGCGTTGGTGTCAAAGACAATTAATTTGACTAAAGCTGACGTTTGCGTTAGTAACCTGTTTATTCCGGTCAGCGTTGTTACTGTTTTACTACCAGGAGCAGTAAAATTCATTGGTTAGTTAGCTAAACTAAGCTAGCTGACACAAGTGTTTTGAGATACAAATATAGCTTAACGTAAACCATTTCTCTTGATATAACATTAGCTTAATACAAGGTAATGAACTGAGGGCCTGTGTTTCGCTACATACATCGTTTTCATCACATCTGACCACCATAAAAATCTTGCCAGCTTGCCACTTTCTAGCTGCCACTGTTTGGTGTTTATATTTAGCTAAAACTGCAGCGCGTGCAGCTTTGAAGTAACGTTTCATTTAGTGAGAAACACACCGCTTTTGGACTGTTGAGGAGTCACGCGGGTCCAGTTCTCCATCCTGTGAATATTGGAGACACTTAGCTGCACTTTTTCATTCAAACGTCGGAAGTTATTTTGGAGTACACTTCATTTACACAAACACAGCAGCTGTTTGGGTGTAGTGTGTTCCTATGCGTGTGTGTGTGTGTGTGTGTGTGTGTGTGTGTGTGTGTGTGTGTGTGTGTGTACACCTGTGCTCAAAACAAAACTGGGTAGAATTCCTTTTGGTTCGCCATTATAGAAGATATTAAGTTAGTATAATTGCATCTATACATCCTTGTTATTCTATTAAATGTATGAATTAAGTTGCATCAGAAGTGCAAAACAAAATAAACAAACAAAAGATATTTTATCATCTACCAGAATATGGTCTGTGGTGCTCACATTGAGAAAAAAAATATATACAGTATATGTAAAAAATTAAACGGCAGCATCTATTTCTAGAAATTATTTTAGATCATTAGTGCTGTGAGAAGTTTTCATTGCAACTACTGAAGAAATATAAAAATAGTCAAATAATAAGGTGCAGATACATGGAAGTTAGTGCGTGGCAACTGATGAAATAAAAATGAATATAATCATTTATTTGTTTTTCTGTCCCGTGAAGCCACATGTGAAGATGAGCGTCCCAGACTACATGCAAAGTGCGGAGGACCACCAGACAGTGCTTGTGGTGGTCCAGCCCGTCGGCATAGTGCCCGAGGACCAGTTCTTCAAGATCTACAAACGGATTGCCAGTGTGAGCCAGGTGAGCATCAGGGACTCCCAGCGCCTCCTCTACATCCGCTACCGCCACCACTACCTGCCTGAGAACAACGAATGGGGTGATTTCCAGACGCACCGCAAGGTGGTGGGCCTCATCTCCATCACCACCTGCGCCTCGGCTAAAGAGTGGCCTCAGACCGCTGAGCGCTTCCACGGCCAGAAGGAAGTGTACAGCTCCACGCTGTATGATTCGCGGTTGCTGGCGTTTGGGCTGCAGGGAGAGATTGCAGAGCAGCAGCGCACAGATGTGGCCTTCTACCCCAGCTTTGAAGACTGCTCTGATGTGGAGAAGAGAGTGGAAGACTTTGTGGAGTCGATATTTATTGTTCTGGAGTCCAAGCGGCTCGACCGGGCTACAGATAAGTCTGGTGACAAGATCCCTCTGCTGTGCGTGCCCTTTGAGAAGAAGGACTTTGTGGGTTTGGACACAGATAGCAGGTGAGTTGTTCTCTTCTCTGCACACTAACCCCTTTTTATAAAAGCACTTTAGTATGTAGAGGCTGGTCAGGGAATGCCTGAATGTTCATTTCAGTTTGTAAATGTGATACTCTGTATTATTATTTTTAATGTGTGTTTGTTCCTGTGTCAAGTTGCTTGTTATATGTCGGCCTCACCAGCTCAAAAAAAACTTCTCCTCCCAAAAATCTGTCTTTTGATTTTTGCTGCGTTCATTTTCGTTTGTTTACCTTGGTTTATTTGTCTTTCTTCTTTTTTTCTTTCATACTGTCCTGTGAGTTTATTGTTGGGTGTGAAAAGGTGAGATGTTAGATTCATAAGTTTAGTTAACCCATACCAACCCCATAAGCTTTAGCTCTGCCCCGTCAGAAACAGCCATGCCTTTGTGCTGTTGTGCATTTGCTCGTGACTCCAAGCCAAACTCATCGCTCCTCCACAGGTTTCAGTTCATTCACAATGTGATTAGAAAGAAGCAGTAACACTAGCAACTAAAATAAAAAAGACATTATTGCATATAAGTTAATGTGTCATATCATAAGGGGTATTTTTAAGGGGGTTTGCAGGACTACATTACAGTTTATTGCAGTAGTTGCACTCATATGTTGTGTCCGCGATCGTGTGTTTGACACTGTTACAGTTGAGAAAGCTCCAGAGTTTTATTCACAGGCTCAGCGACCACTCGTTCCGGTCTTGGCTTGTAGTTTCCATTCTTACACCACTTGTATGATGAAGTCAGAAGGCAGTTAAAGGACCATACCCGTGTTTTTCCGCGCTTTTGCTCATTTACAACAAATCATGTATAATCTTACTACAACCAAGCCCATCTTTGTGTCCTCCAGGCAGCCACTGGTTTCAGAATGTATCTAGGTATCTAAGCAGCTGTGTGCGACTGTCTCTCTGTCTCTCTGTCTGTCTGTTTAACCGTCCGTTCACGTTGTTTAAAGTTAGTCTACCACTGTGATACAGCTGATAGGACACACTGTTTTGTGTTAACGGTCTGTGCCTGTGAATTGCCGACGGAGGCCTCAGTATTTGAAACTTAAGAGAACAGCCCGTCAGCTACCTGGCTATAACAAGAAGGGGCAGAGATCACATTACTGTTGACACGGTGGCCATATTTACAGGAGAGGCTCTGAGGCGCTTTTCCGATTCTTGTGACATCACAAAGTCACAGAATTCCTGACGGCTGGTTTTAAGGCTCAGTTTCTGAATACAGGCTCTGAGCATTTCTCTGTGGACTGAGGCTTTGATACTTTCACAGTATTAATATTGAACCTAGACCTGATCTATAATCAAACGTACCTTTATACTATATGAGACCTATAATGGTAAATTGAATGCTATTTTATTGGTCCTATAATTAGCATCAAACTACATAGTTCTTTGCAGGAAACGTCATGGAAGTTACATGAAGCTCTAAACTAATGCTAAACTTTTTTAAAATTGTTTTGCAATTAAATTTTTATACATTACAAAATTACCTGAAACAAGTGGCCACCTTCACCATTCAAAAAAACACACCACACACTATTTGTGATTTAAATGGAGTAAAAAAAAGGTAATGTGGTAAAAATGTAATTTACTGAAACACAGAAAAACGCTGGTATAGTCTTTTTAAAGGAGGAGCTGATAGTTTGGACTCACTGAACACAGTTTGGCACGGTACCTGCTGCTGAGGTTTGTCCCTGCTTCAGGAGACTTGGTTTGGGAAGGCGCAGTTTGGGATTCACGAGAGCAAACATTATGTTATTCTAACTTGGAATAGCTCTGAATTTGAAAATGACACCCGTGTCCAAAGATCCAGTTTAATTCCTGCGGTTAATTTCTTCATGAATCCCTTCAGAGCAACCTTTTTTGTTTTTTAGATTTTGTTCAAACAGAACGATTTTAATCTGTCGGATGTATGATATAGATTTACTAGAAGAGATGTTTCTGTAGATTTTCATATCCCTGCCTGTAGATTATACAGCAAAGGAAATTTTGTCCATGGCTGTATTTTACCTCGACTCTGCGATCACCTACTGTTCCATGTTGTTTTCTTCACACGACCTTCCCAGCCTGTTGGAGAGCTCAGATGTCTTGCGCAATAGGATCATATTTTCCCTCAAAACAGTTACATTTCCCTGTGCCCCTGTGAAGCTGCTCCTTCCTGAGTACCCGTGTTATTGTGCAAGACTAAAGGGTCGTAGGTCGGCTCATCCTTGTTTTGTTGCTCTCCTTTTGCTTGTGCTTTCCCACCCCATACATCCCCTCTGTAGCTCACTGATAAGATCCACTTGAGTCTCCCCTCCTGGCCCCCTGCTGAGAGAGCTGTTTTTATAAGCAGGAATATGAAACAAAAAAACAAAAAAACATAGTGAACAAAAATCTATTTAATAGCCAAAGTCATGTTTGTTATTAAAGAATCCGAGCTGTTGTCTGAAAAAGTTTCTGTCTCTCTCCCTGCTGCTTTTCCTCAGGCATTATAAGAAGCGTTGCCAGGGACGGATGAGGAAGCATGTTGGGGACTTGTGTCTCCAGGCGGGCATGCTGCAGGACGCCCTGGTCCACTACCACATGGCTGTGGAGCTGCTCAGAGGGGTTAATGACTTCCTCTGGCTGGGTGGTAAGTCTCGAAGATGGCAGCTTATTACTGCAAGGCCAGAGTCTGTATTTGTTTGCTGATGTTTAATATTGTATTATGTTCTATGGGGCCACGTAGCCGTAATATTAGCTGATGTCGCCTTGATTTGTATCAGCTAGAGTCTGACCAACGCTGCATTTCTACAACCAATACCAATATTGACATTGACAGAAGGATGTTTACTGAGCAGGAGATTGTACTGCTGAAACATAAACTTGTAGTATATAATATATATGTATATATATGTTATTGATCACCTCAAACCTGCAGTATCTTGCACTCATTCGACCTGAGAGCCAAAAGGTTGGGGCGCCTGTCATTCCCCTTCTCTCCGTCCCATTTCCTGTCACTCTACACAGTCCTATCTAATAAAGGCTTAAAATGGCCAAAAAACAACCAAACATTTCTTGCACAGTTCCTGCTGATCCTTTTAAAAGTTTAAAAGGCATTGAATTCATTAATCTACAAATAAGGCCTTAATTGGTATTAAAATGTCCAACATCAATCTTTCTTAAAAAACGTCTAAAAAACGCAAAGACGTGGGATTTTAGGAATCATTTTATCCAGACATTACTATTTAAAACCTCAAAATAATTGATAACATCTCTTTTGTTTTTTAAAATAATTTACTGAATATCTCTTTCATTTGATTTCAGTTCTACAGTCTCTTGTGATTTATTATCCGACTCATATTGTGGTAATGGTGTTGTACAAGCTGTTGTTTCTGGATTTATGAATTTCCTGTGTTTTGCATCTGCATTTTCCATCTCACTGTCAGTCTTCTGTTTGCTCTCATCCCTACTGGCATGTAATGAAAATAATAACTTTATTTATAAAGCTCTCTTAAAAGCAAAGGTAATAACAGGCATCAGGCTCAGGAGGCAATATAACAACAATGCAACAACAATCTTAACAACAGAAAGCACAACGGAAATGAGGTTAAAGGTTAAAGAGAGAAGTTTTTTAGATGACAATATTAGAAGCAAACGGTGAACCGTGCAAACATCAGGATCGTAGAAACTCTTGCGAGATCTAGGGAATAAAAATTGGAAGGAAAAAATTGATTAGAGATAAAAGTCTTTTTATTACTGCTGTGTTTTTGTCTGCAGCTGCGTTGGAGGGGTTGTGTTCAGCGTCTGTTATATTCCACTACCCCGGAGGCACAGCAGGGAAGGCGGCGGGACGCAAGCCAAGTATCTCCCAGCCGGCAGACGCAGGGAAACGCCACAGACCAGGTGAGCGCATCACTCTGTGTACTGTAGGGCTGTTGTCTGCGAGTGAGTTGTGACTGAGTGGGAACGTCACGGCTGAGACTGTCGACCCAAACATCGCCGAACTTTGCTCAGCTAAGCTGCTTCCTGTTTGTGTGCAGAGTACAAGACGCCAGCTTCCTAAACTGCTGAAGCTTCTCTTATTTACCCTGATGACTGCTAATTGAATTAAAATTTAACATTGTTAAATCTGTCTACCCCTGATATTAACATTCGTTTAACATGGTGTCATATTAACACTGCTTTGTGTATATCTTTGCTTTATCAGTGTCATCGTACGCATGTCTGAATATATATAATGATAAGGTGCTTTTATCATTTCTGGATCTGAGGATGAATAATTGAGGGTTGCAACTAATGGCTTTTTAAAATTTGATTCTAAAAGTTTATTATTTTTTAATCATTTAATCAACTTAATTTGAAATGCCATGAAATATTTCTATTTAAGAAACCTTAACCACCATATGTTTGGTATTTTTAGTTGATAAATAATGAATATTTTAATTTATTCATTAATTCTTTTAATTATTATATATTAATTAAATTTTTTTTTTTCCATTTTTTATTTTTATAGTTTTTCCACTATTTTCCAACTGTGTAAATTTGTTTTGGTGAGCTTAATTGCACGCTAAGAGCTTATCACTGCTTAGTGTATTCGATGAGTGTATTTTATAGGTGGGCGGCGGCAGCAGCCATTACGCAGACTAACACTGCTAACACTGCGCCTTGCGTCATGGAGTGAATCTGCATTCTTTCTCTCTGTCTGTAGGGGCTCAGGAGGTTCTCATTGACCCAGGTATGGTATCTCTAACTACCATAGCTCTCGTAGACAACAACCCTCCCGTTTGCTTGTGGTGGTCGCATTAGCCCTGTCGTTTGGTGTCGCTTTTCATCCCGCATCATCACAGTGTTTATTCCTGTGCTTTATTTTGAAAATCACCTGATGTTTTATTCCCCCCCCCCTCTTCTATGACAGGTAGCGTTCTCCTGTGTTGATTTACCGTCACCATTTTTATTTTTCCTAATGTACCTGCTCTTTCTCACAGCCACATTTTTTGATCAGTATCACCCCGACCACATGACTGAAGACCAAGCCTTTTAATGGCCTCTCTCTCTCACTCCCTTCCATTCTTTTATTTATTAAGCCCCCATTATCCCAACAACTCACATCTTCCTTTTGATTGAAAATCACTTAACCCTTTCAAAAATATTTTGAATATGTTTCTACCTCTTTGAATTCAAGTTTACATATCTCTGCAGAAGTACCAGCAGGTGGCATCCATTACCAGTGGTGCATACTTTGATTTCCCACTTGATGAATGCTCACTGTTGCATAAATAAATCACACAGTTCATTTATATTCTATCACTTCATCGTCTCAACAATTGTGCTTCTTCTACTTCTGTGCAGACATTGTGCGAATATTGTTTGCTTTTTTTCCTCATGTTGTATGTGCGATTTGGCCAAGAAATAGTGCAGCTCAGCATCTCATTATTCACACGTTTGTCATAGTGACAGCGCCACAGTGTTGCTGGGCACAGCCCTGTTGCTAGGTGACGCACTCTCAATTGGTATTTGTATTCTAATCAGATTTGGCCAAGAGATGCACCTTGCAATTTGGTTTTAAAACATTTCTGGTGCGAGTCTGACTCTGCCCGGGACACAGCTGTGAATCATTGTTTTGATCACATGTCAGAATATCCATGATATCACTTATTACTGCTGTAAGGGATCGTGGTGGCAAACTAGGAATATGCACATATTTTACATAGTTTACTTCAACAGTAGCCGTTGTTATCTGCTCAGATACATGAACAATTCTTGTTTTCTGTGATGATGGACACGGTATGTCTGCGTCTTATTTAATATATGTATCACTATGCATGTGGCGGTGGTAGCCATGGAGACGTCTCTAGAGTATTTAAGGTTCCCCTTCTTCCTGTTGTCACGGTTGTCATTTCCTTTCCCTTTTATGGTGGACCAGACTGATGGACGGTCGTCCCGGCGTCTTTCTTTAACTAATCATATACCATCATCTTTTGAGTGTAGGTGCCCTCACAGCCAACGGCATCAGTGCAGACACCAGCACTGAGATCGGACGAGCGAAGAACTGCCTGAGTCCCGAGGACATTATCGAGAAATACAAAGAGGCCATCTCCTACTATGGAAAGGTACTGACCACAAACTGCAGAACCGTTAAATCAAGATTTCAACCAGTAGAACTGTTGGATTAAATATATAAATATATGATGTCAATATGATGTTATTGAGGTTTTTATTCAGATTTTTGAATTTTCGAAACAGCGCTCAGTCCTTGAAATAATTTAAACTCAAATATAAAAGTTCATTTATTCCTAATGTCAATCAAAAATGCATGCACAATCACATTTACAATAATAAACTGTAGTATATCCATCCGATCCAACACTAACTAGCAGATGATAAAATGTAATAAAAAGCCAGTATTGGCTCAGTAGTCAGTATTTTATTATTAAGGTCACTGAATTCTGCAGGAAGTAATGTAGATTTATGTAGACGTTATCAAGGCCAGACATGAAAAGTGTCAAAAAAATGAACAGAACTTTAAATAATCAGTTATTTTTAATCGGTTAATCCATCCATTTTATGCCACCTACACAGGTCCGTGTCCCATTCGTTTAATTAATGATATAACTTGGAACTGTTGTTATATATTGCTGGGAAGTACTGAAAAAATTATATAATAACAAACTATTCTAGACCGTATCATCCCTCCTGAGATTACATCATACTGTCATGCTGCTTTGATTGTGAAACAGGTATTAAATTACATTCTGTGTGGTAATAACAAGGTGTTATAAAGTTGGTTAAATTTGAATTTAGTTTACTCCTGCACAACACCTGATTACAATAAATCACTGAGTCTTTTTATATTTCTGAAATGGTTTTAAAGATTTTAAGTAACTGACCATCCAGAGCTTTAAGAATGATCACAACAATCTTAAATTGGATTCTGCCAGTCTTTAGACAGGGTCATATATGACAGTGTTTTAAGTTGATGTTGCTTTAACACAAAATTATCACTTGTAGGCACAAATGCAGCTTCATGTCCATGTTGTAATATTTCTTCCTCTCGCCAGGGGGCAGTATTTAATTTGGTTTTGATGGCGTTTGAAGGCAGTGACAGTGTTTGAGCAGCATCAGACCGGTACATCCTCACATCAGCTGTTTTTTTAATTAATACTGAACACTTCATGCGGACAAGTCCTACGTGTACACTCTCGAAAATGAATCCGTATCAGCCGGTGACGATAACCTGTTAGAAAGCAGACAAATCAGTAAGTGTTATGTATCTGTTCCTGGAGTGATCGCGCTCTCTTTTGACTACTGTACTTGTACAAAGTCACTAAGAATAGCGTTAAAGTATCCTTATTGCTTAGGGAAAGCTGAATGGGCTCATTATGCCACTGGACTATTCAGAAGCAATCCTGTGCTTTATCTTCATTATTATAATTGCCTTTTTGCACTGACCTCCCTCAGCCCTTTTACCTGTAACTAGTTCATTCAGAATTAAATTACATCTCAACACATAGCCATTCAGACGTTAATTGAATTTTAATAAGGAGACAATGAGAGTGAAAGTGGAAGGAAGTTGAGGGAAGGGTGTGAAGCCTCAGCAGCAGTCGCTCAGGGTTTCAGCAGAAAGCAAAAAAAAAACAAAACAAAAACGGAGCAGCAGCTGGGAATCCCTGAGAGAGAAACCAGCGACGGGGGATCAGAGTTATCACGCCTGTCTGTCATCCCAATATCTGCGGTGACTGATGAGGGTGGTCATATGTTAATGAAAGAACACTCCCTCTGATAATAAGGTGGGTTGTAGAAGTCACGGCGCACCTCATTGACTAATTATCTCTCTCCTCCCTCCCCCTCCCCCCCCCGCTCCTCCTGTTATCTCCCGCAGTATAAGAATGCAGGCGTGATCGAGCTGGAGGCGTGTGTGAAAGCGGTCAGGGTCCTCGCCATTCAGAAGAGGGCCAGGGAGGCCTCCGAGTTCCTGCAGAACGCTGTTTACATCAACCTGGGACAGGTACGCTCTCCGACTGGGAAATCAAAGCTTGTTTCCAGATACACGGGGTGAGTCAGGGTGACTGCAGGGTATCTTCCTATTAGCGGAGAGGGAACACTAAAACAGAACTCACCTCACCCTCAGAGTATTACCTTTTTGTCCAAGCTCCAAGCCCCTCTCTCTCCTCTCACATGAGAGTTTTGCCCTTTAAGAGCTTTAAGTCTTGCTTCTTTATGTGACCTATGCAGCCAATTGAGTTTCCTCCAGGCTTTGCTCTTCATGTGCAGAAGTTAAGCCTCCTTTTCTCCGATTTCAAATCTCAATATACAGAGGCAAGAAAAAGTGAGCGAACCCTTTGGAATAACCTCCATTTATGTATAAATTTGCCCTAAAATATGGTCGGATCTTCATCCAAGTTACAATCATGAACAAACACCATCTATCCTCATGGAAAAAAATCCAGAATCTATTAAACTTTGCTTATTTATACAAAAGTTTAAGTGCTGGACACAAGATGTCTCCTACTTCACTGAAAAGTCCGTTGTCACTGATGTGCACTGGAGGTTTCGGGTCTCCAGTCTCGCTTGTGCACAAGGATCAGTGTCCGAACCGGAGATGTCACAAAATCATCGGGTACGAACACAGAGACACTTTCCTGCTTCAGCAGCTGAATGTGAAAAAAAGCTGCTAGTGTCAAACTCTGCACATACATCATTCTGCACAGTGGAGTGCGAACGTCTAAGTCAAGTAACGATAAGAAACGTACAGCTTTCTGGTGGCTGGAGGGAGGGGAAACTTAAATGCTGTCTCCGTAACTGCAGCTGTCAGAGGAGGAGAAGATCCAGCGCTACAGCATCCTGTCCGAGCTCTACGAGCTGATCGGCTTCCACCGCAAGTCGGCGTTTTTCAAGCGTGTGGCGGCGATGCAGTGTGTGGCCCCAACCATCCCTGAGCCCGGCTGGAGGGCCTGCTACAAGCTGCTGCTGGAGACGTTACCTGGATACAGCCTGTCTCTGGATCCCAAGGACTTCAGCAAAGGTAGAAATAAAAAGTTCATTTAACTTCAACTTCTTTTCGCACTTTCACACGCGAACGTTTGGGCATCGCATGAGAATGAGGTTCTCTGGTTTCTTTTTGTGCACACACATCATGTTCATGTTGAATAGTGTGTTTCAGGGTTGCAACTAAGAATGATTTTCATTATTGGTTATGTTTGTATTGATTGATTGTTCTCTAAGCTAAGCTATTCACATTTGAGAAGCTGGAACCAGAGAATATTTGATTATCACAGTTTTTGCAGGTAAATTTTCCGACTAACTAAGTAATTTATCAACTAATAGTTTCATCTCTAGAGTGTTTCCCCCTGGGGCAGCTAACGTTGAACATATGTGACCAGCTGAGAGAAGAGAAACTACATCACTTTTACCAGATTATGACGTTTATTGTGGAGCAGCTGAAGATCAGCTTTTGCTATTATCAGAATCAAAAGTGTAAAACATTTACATAATGTGTGTTTCCTACCAGCAGGTGTGTCATTCTGGCTGTATAACGCCTCCAATGGAGGGTTGTATATTTTCAAAGTGACATTTACACACATATAAATGGAAAGACAAAATCATAAAACCAAGTGGCAATGATACAATATGTACATCGTATATATTTATTGCTTAGGGAAATATATGGAGGTTTTTTTTTTTTTTTGGTCAAGGCCAAAGCTTCTGTTGTGGCTGCAGGCTGCAGTGACACCATGCTTCTCTGTAACGCAGCAAATCCATCACAGCTTTAACCATTTTCAGAGCCCGAAGAATTTAAATCCAACAGTTTATATGTTTATATGATTTAAATCGGTATCATAATCAGATTGAGCCTGAAGAGAGGTTCTTGTGTTTGCTGAACATACGGTAAAACCAACATCTGTACAGTGAACAGAGGAAATAAAGAAGAAGAATAGAGTCGGCCAGAAGTAAAAATAAAACTGAGGGATTGCTCTCATGCTATCGTAGTTAGATTTATTTATTATTCTTAAGGGTCATGAGTCAAGTAGAGCAGATTTTATGTCACTGACGAGGAGTAAATCTCACTGAATTTACCTTTTTATTTTTTTGTCCAGACACTGAAAGCAGTGGAGTGGCAGCGGCGTAAACACATATTTAACGAGATAAACAAGATGAATAGCGCGGCTTCGTTCCACCTCCGGCGTCGCCGTCTTTTCAGGAGTGCTCCTTCAGGGTTGTTCTGCATTCAAGCCACCGCTTTGCTCAAAAAGAGGCTACGGCTGAATCCTGACCCCTGCGCTTTTGTGGACTCTTCGCTGAGGTTCCTCGCGATAAGCCTCTCGGTTCTACAGACTCTTGACCCTGGCTCATTGCAGCCACTCGAAGACAAGCATTGGCAACACAAAAGACGGCGTTCACACACAGCGAGCGGGAAAAGCTCAGGGTCGCCCCTGAATGTTATTCAAGGGACATTGTGAGACGTTGTGAGACTTTCCTCTGATACGGTGTTCATCTTTGGCTTCGTTTCCTTTTTTATAAACTGTGATTAGAGACGAGCTGCAGGTTGTTGGAGACACGTCGCACCGGTGGGCTCCTAGCTAACACACCGAGCATCAGTTATTTAGCACCACTGTGATTCCACCATTACACAAAAAGTAAAGCATGAGATATAGATTATTATTAAATGGGTTACAAACTGGGGTTGTGGAGTAATGTGTGTTGATGAAAGACAATCAAGCTGCATTATGGGTAGTGAAACATCCAGGGTTTTTTGGGGAAGTGATCAATACTAGGGACTCAGTAAGACTTCTATATCTCGGTCTCTGCTGTGACAAATTTTGACATTTATTTATTTCTCACAAACCATCTTTACAGAGGTGCAATACTAAATGGTTTGAGGAATATTTAGGTATTTTATTTTCAAATAAGACACACATTATTATCCACAGCCATAACGGTGAGTTCCTGTCAACTTCTGCCACCAACAGATAACTTTAAATTTGCAATTTTATGTAATTTGTAAAAGGGAAATGCTGCTTTTTACTGGTTTGTTGTTGAATCTCTTGCAAAATTATGGCGAATTAGAAGAAGTGATTGATTCCTATGCATTTCATTTTTTTTTTTTTTTTTTTTTGAAGTCAAGTAGTTTTAGCTAAAATGTTATTGTCATTTCTTTTCCACACTTTTGAAACCATTAAAAACTCTCCCCTGCATAATGACATAAATCTAAATAGCTTATTGTAATAAAAGTAGCCGTGTGATCTAAAGAGAGAAAAGTTCAGCTTATGGAAGAAAAGAAAAAAGCATACATTTTTGATACATACATTTTACTGAATGTTAAGTACAGTATTTTTATATCTAAGTCCCGTTATAATAAGTAAATAAATACCCAAAAAAGAGCTCCTCCTTGCGCCCCCAGTCTGTATTTATATTAGATTAAAAGTCATCATTTAATAGTGAAATATTACATAAATGTGTAAATTTGGGTTCCAGTTTTATTGAGTAAAACATGTGCCCCTCTGGTCCAGAAACACTTCACATCCTACTTTATGTGCAGCGAAGTTCCCACTTCATTATCAGCAACGTTTCCTGGGCGTCGAATAAAATCTATGAATAAATTTATAGTTGATCATTTGATGATTAAAAGTTTGAGGTAAGACAATAAATTCTTACGCTCTTATCCAATTAATAGACCTTAGTCACAAACATAGTGGGACACTTTTAATTTCTTATTCAATATGAAAATATTATAAAATCAGACTCACAAGTGGATGAATACGACCGTTCCATGGAACTTGTAAGCTTTAATAAAAGACCTCCAAAGGGCTGATGGGAAAGCAGGGAATGATGGCTCTAAGTCTTTTGGCAGACGGGATCAGTTTATCAAGCGATAAGACTTTGAGATTCAGGTTCAAGTGAGAAAGAAAATGGTGGGATCACTGGTACATTCCAATAAGGCAGCTTTGCCCCGAGATACAGTGGAACAAATGGCTTTTTAAGTGGCTTTTTCCCCCACACTGCTCCTCTTCTCTCACCAGAAATGGGAACACACTCATTGTCAGTCTTCGTTCTCTGTTCTCCACTGTTGTCACCTGTCACAGAAATCTTTAAATTTTTTTCTTGTAATAATTTACATGTTTATTCTAGAGGAGAATAATGGCGGTATCATCATCCTGCACAGTAGAAAATCCCCCCCCCTCCCCTCCAGCTTCATCAGGGGCGGTCTGAAGGTACAGTGCCTTTTGAATTGAGGCTTTTCATGACAGTGCGACTGCTAGGCCGTGGCACCGCGCTCATTATCTTGGCGGTGTGTTAATTGGATTGCCAGACACCTCCAGCTCAGGTCTGAAAATACCACGAAATGAAGTCATTTTTCGTGTTTCGAGAGAGAGAGAGAGAGAGAGAGAGAGAGAGTGGCATCCTCAGAAAATCCAAAGTGTCCTTTGGATTACTGTCCTCCAGATAATCGCTAGTTTTGGCAGACAGGTGGGAGTCAGCTATTTTTAGACTGCTTAGTGGGTGCAGTTTCACGACATGGGGGAAAAAAAAAAAGCTTATGAAGGAATTTCATTTAGAGTTTGTTCAGATGGCAGAAGAAGTCAGGATGAATAATCGCCACGGTAGGAAAGAAAAAATGCTGATAACTGGAAAGCATCGTGGGCATGATTTGACGTTATTGGAAGCGGTATCTAAGCTGAGAAAACATCCGAGTGTTTACCAAATATCCTCCTTTCCCTGCAGCCCCCTGAAGGCCTCCCCGGCACATCTTTCCTCTGGTTCCTTTCCCCACTCAGTGAGTCAACAGTCGACAGCTGGGAGTGGAGCAGGGGATCTCGTAGGGGGCTGAGGGTCTTATGTAACATTTGGTGTCAGGCTAGAATGCTATTAAGATGTTTTGTGGAGCTCTGCAGAGCAAATGACGCTGGCTGAGTTAGCGCCGCGCCGCACCGCACCGCGCCGCAACGTGCCGCACCGCACCGCGCCGCAACGTGCCGCGCCGCGTGTGATGAGTCTGCAGCGGGAATACTTGAATTTTAAGAGATGGCTCCGATAAAAACGCTCGAGTTTGATCTAATTACGTTTGGCCTTTTGTGTGTGAAGCACTCGAAGCATGTCGAATACAGACTTGTGAAGGTTTGTCACACACTTGTTGCAGAGTAATTATTGTGTAGGTGTATTTACACAACATTTGTGTTGAATTTAGGGCGTTAGAGCTAAAATTAGTATTATAATAATATTCCTACAATCGCAACATGAAGATGCCGGCATCATCTCATGCTGATTAAAGTAATTTAATTGATGTTCAGCGTTACCAGCGGTTTTGTGTTGTTGTTTATTATAAAACAAACCCTTCAGTGATTTCAGTAAATTTGATTTTTTTTTCTCTGAGAATCATCAAATAAAAAAAGCAGATCTTCGTAAAAAGGATAACAAATTATTATGATCATGTTATCACCATACGATTCCACTAAGAATTGATAATGATGATAATATTGAGTTCTTGGCTCAGTCCCACATTAATATCAAGAATAAAGCTGCACCACATTCAATCAAATTCAAGAAACTTTATTTGTCCCCAGGGGGAAATTTAAAGGGCATAGAGTAGATATTAAAACAGAAATTCAAAATACACAAAAAATAATTCACAATCAGCGCAAGACAAACTGTAAATATTAAGAAAGATAAAAAAAAAAACCAACATGAAAAAACATCGGTGCAAGAAAACAAAAACAAAAAAATAAGAAAATAAAACAATAGAATTTATAATATATTACATTGAGAATGGCGATAACATGGGAGAATGACTTTATCAGTGCAAATAAATAAATAAGCAGCTCAAAGTGGCGCACATTCATTTTAAAACAATGACAGACTTTGACAAAATAAAGGTCCACTTACTGACCTTCTCCAGAGCTTTTAACCACATACATGTGTATGACCACCTGTATTCATCATGTGTGACTGAAGTTCCACACTTCAATCAATCAAACTCCACCTGCAGATGAAGACCATGAGATGCAGTCGAAAGCTCTACACAATTCTATTAAGTGGATATTGAGTTAGAATTTTTGCTACGGTCAAACTGATGTTTCTGAACTGAACTCGTGTAATAATTTATTCATTATTAACAATCCTATATTAATAAAAAGATGAATGATTATGTATTAACGGTGTCAACAATATAAGATATGTAATTTCTGGTGAAAGCTGGTCAATCAGACCTCAGATCAGTTGAGATGCATGGGGATAAATAAAGTATCTATCTATCTATCTATCTATCTATCTATCTATCTATCTATCTATCTATCTATCTATCTATCTATCTATCTATCTATCTTTCTATCTACCTATCTATCTATCTACCTATCTATCTATCATTAGGTTTACAGTAAAGCTGAAAACAGCAGGGTTGGAAATAAGTTAGAATAATATGGCAGGGCAGCTGTAGTAAGCAGAAAAATCCAGAGCCGACAAACAGGCTGCTCTCTCACAAATATCAGCCTCTCATTTCATTTTCAGATGAAACATTTTCTCCTCGTCCTGGAAACGTGTAGTACGAGAACACAACGTCTTGAAGTTCTCCGTTGTCAGACGGAACAGACGCGGAGTGTGATTCTACAGACTCTATTGATGCTTCTGTAATAATTTGGTTCGGTAGCAGTGTAACATTAGATGTCAGCAATGAGCTTTGTCAGTGTCTGTGACTGTGAATGTCTCCGTCATCTCTCTCTCTCTCTCTCTCTCTCTCTCTCTCTCTCTCTCTCTCTCTCTCTCTCTCTCTCAGGCACTCACAGAGGCTGGGCTGCTGTACAGATGCGCCTCCTGCATGAGCTGGTGTACGCCTCGCGTCGCATGGGCAACCCTGGTCTGTCCGTGCGCCACCTGTCCTTCCTGCTGCAGACCATGCTGGACTTCCTGTCCGATCAAGGTCAGAATAAACACATGGAAACACACTCGCAAAGAGGCTTGAAAAGAAAAGTAGCCGCATCACACTTCGCATTTTTTTTTTTTTTTCATTATAGAAACCTATAAAAACCCTGTGAGGTGCTTCCAGCTTCATGCCCAGACATCAAAAAAAACCAAACATCAAGAAACAGCCACCTTGTCCTTTGGTGATTTCGGCATTATACCTTGTGCTTAATAGTATACGACGCACAACAAAGCCAGCTTTTTCTTGGCGCGAGTGCAACATTGTGCTCTGGGCAGAAATCCTGTGCAGCCAGGAGATAGGGTTTTTACTGAGGCAGTGTGAGCCAGACGGTCCACTGGCCACACAATAGAGGCCAGTGTAATCCTTGGTTGGCTACAGAGCATGAGAATGGAGGGAGGGAGGGAGGGAGGGAGGGAGAAGAGGTATGAACAACATGAAGCAAGCTTACTGTATAAAATATTAAACATCAGCAAAGGGACTTCTGCAGCTGTGTTTAGGGTGCTGATAGTAAAAGCCTTCTTAGGAACAGTCCTGCTGGAATAATATTACTATCTGCAGCCTCGCATACATCAAGGGGCTAGGGGGAAGGAAAAAAAAAATAAAACAGGACTGAATGATGTAACTACTACTGCCACCGTTGAGTATTTTCTCACTGGAGGAGCTGACCTTGTAAGCCAGTGTGTTGAGCAGCGCTTTTGCTACAATAAAATACCATTTCATATTTACTCTGTGTAACTTTCGGGGCTCAGAGCGCTGCCTGCAGCAGTTTGGGTGCCCTCCTTTGATTGCCTTTACTCCACTCTGCAGTGGGATATTAAAAATGTCAGAGAGGTTATTGTAGGTTTGCTCTAGTGGAATAAGTCCCTGTTGACGTGAGTTTGAGTTTGCGTGTGTGTGTTCGTCAAGTGTAGACTAGAGTTGGGCAGGGAAAGACATTTCATATGGCTCTAGTACAGATAACAGCAGCCTCTGTTCTCAGAGGGATTCCTGTGCACATGTGGGAAGTCTGTTGTTAATGAAACATCAGTTGATGACTCAGGTGAACCAGCCGGAATCAGGCCCCCGGCTCTCCGCACTCTCCCACGGGTGGGCTCTCTTGATCCGGCGACCTCCGGGTTGTTGTAGATGGCTCTCCTCCTCCTCGTCCTCCTCCCGCCGCCTGTGATGGCGAGGACAGTGTCAGCCCTCCACAGGTCCTCCCGTGGCGCGGTCAGCACGATCCAGCGTGACAGTGTTCTTAGTTGTTTCTGGAAAGGATACTTGATGTTAGTTTCCGCCTCAGTTGGACTTTGTGTGGAATTATTTTTCGCCTCTTTAATCCAGCCGCTCTGATACTCTGAAGTCTTTGTCGTGCACGCTACTTAAAAGCTTATTTGAAACGTGGTTTCCTGTGTAGATGACCAAGAACTCTGTGTTCTCCAGGAGAAATCTATCGGCGACAGTCGGGGCCGGAGGAGTTATGTTTTCAAGTTGTCCGTCTGTCCCATTCTCCTGAACACGATATCTCAGTAACGCCTTGAGGTAAATCCTTCATATCTGGCACAAACATTGCCGCGGACTCGAGGATGATCTGATTCAGATTTTGGCGGTCAAAGGTCAAGGTCAAAGGTCACGGTGACTCAGTAACTCCTCAAGGGAATTTTGACACAAATGTCCGTTTAGACTCGAGGATTGAAATGATGAGATGTTGGTGGTAAAAGATCAAGGTCACTGTGACCTCACAATAAAATGTTTTTGGCCATAACTATTGAATTCATACGCTGATTATGACGCAATTAAACACAAAATCTGTCAAATTAATGCCGTAACTCACGAAGAGGAGAGTGTGACCATATTTCCTGCAGCCTGGCTTGTTGGGGGAAGGTAGTGTTGTTCTAGCTTAGGAGAAGTGTACAGCTCAAACCAACAATTATATTTTTCATTATTAATACATCTGACAATTATTTTCTTTATTAAAAGATTGTTCAGTTTATAAACTGTCAGAAAATAGTGGAAAACAACATATTAACATATTTAAATTGATGTTTTTGTCTTTCCAACAGAGTTTATTATCATAGAAAAACAGGGAAAATACATTCGAGAAGCGATGGTTGGTTTCCAGGGTCCGTGCCAATCACTATATTTTCCACATGTAAATTATAAACAACAGAAAAATGAGTGATGTCATGGAGCAACTTACTTTTTTCACTGATAATGAATATGTGTCTTTGATGACTCGGGCGGTTTTCAAATCACACTCCTGTAATTGTGTGCGGGAGTTTTTTTTTAAATTTTGTTGGAGCTACTATAAAATACAGTTTAATTGAAAGGGAACTAAAAATAGACAGAGATTATTAGAAGAGCTCCAGATATTGTCTCTTTGATCGTATCACATATTAGTGTTGGCTGGTTAAGTCGCGCTCATTTTTTAATTTTTACATTTCTTTTTGCAAATATTGATTACACTGTCTGCAACTGTCGTGAGAATACACATTGTCTTTGAGGCTGGATGCCATCTGCCATTCTTTTCTTTTCAAGTCTTCGCCGGAATCATTAGAAACACATGTAGCTTGAATGTTTTATGAGAGCCTTCACCTCTGCAGCAGCAGCAGCAGCAGCAGCTAGAATTGAAGATAACTCCCAACGGCTCTTCGTCTGGGTCGTGACAAGGTGACCAGGTAGGGCTAATTATAGCGGATTCCTGCACTGCATCAGAGAGTGGCATCGGGGAGGGACACTTGATAAGCGGAGAGGAAGAACAAAACACAACCAAAAACACTGAGCTGAAGAAGGCGGGAACAGCAGGGTGAATGGGAAAGAGGTCACGAGCGATCGCTTGTTTCAACTAGACATGACCGAGCCGTAGCTTTCTTCTTCTTTCTCCCTCTCTCGGAGCAGAACCATGTACATTTTAAATAAATTATAATGTCCAACATATGGTGTAAAGGTAGATCTCTGCTCTGTGGATTCAGCTTCCTCTTCCTTCTTCTTGCACAAAGTGAAATTTGGCATCTTGACCGCAGCACAGTGTGTGAGCAGGGCCTTAAAGAAAACGCCGACGTCCTTGGAGCTGTCCACTTGTGATCGGATCGCTGTAGAATCACAAAATGCGAGTCAAGCCCGGGGGTCTTCGCAAAGGATGCATCGACTCGCCGACTTCTAGGGGACAGCCCCGCTAATGCCTCAGCAGAGAGTCGACAAATCGTGGAAAACAGAACATTTTGTGCATCACATCAAGCCTGAAAGACTGTGGTTATGGTGCATCATCTACAAATGAATCAATACTTTTGTTTGCCCTTCACACATCGTCCCTCACACCAACCCAACTCTTATTATTTTCCTTTTCACGGAGCTTATGCTTGCAAAACAATTAAAAAAACGAGCTCAGTTGACACCTGCTGCTTTACGAATTATTTTAGATCTATCCTGACAAACTGGGAGGCATTAATACGGCAAAAGTACAAAAGACGCTGTCAGAATACCTGAGCCCCCTCATTACTGTCACACTAATTTGTATGGTGTGAGCCGTACTTCACTGGATGTTCGGTCACGTCAAGCTCTGGAAAGCGCAGCCTTTAATGAAGTGCTTGGCAGGGAAGGAGAACTGCAAACAAACTTGTTAGATGAAGGCAGATTTAATAGGTGCAAATTTCAAAAGTGTCTCCCTCCTACTCTTCAGTTGCACGACGAGGTGATGTAAGCTCCGTTTGCAGAGAAGAGGATTCAGGATTCAGAGCAAACTCTTACCCGTGCTTCCTTTCATCCGGGGGGGGGGGGGGGCTCCTCTTGACGACTGACACTTGGAGATGAAATCCTTTCGTTTGGGGGAACTATGTGAACCGCAACGAGCTGCACCTTTTTCTCCCCTTCCTGTTCGTTAAGTGTAAAAAATGTGTCTTTGCTTATCTGGACAGCGTGTTCCAGCTGTCAGGTTTATAATGTGCTTTGTTGTGTTTGTCTGGGCAGGAAGCGGGGGGGGGGGGGGGAGCAGGGGAGAAACAAGTCAACAAAGTAGGTTTTCTTCCTAGTTTAACCCGTGGCTTTGATTATCTAAGGGCCCTGACACGCCAGTCTGACCTCGAGGGAATTGCATCGACAAAGGACAAGTATGGGCTCAAATAAGGGTCAGAAACATTCAGAGCTTGTACAAGTGGTGTTTGCAGTTGTTTATAAAGAAATTCAAGGCTGCACATGTGAAGAAAAGATTTCTAAGTGCTGTTGTGAAAAGCTGTGCACACATGCAAAAGCAAGAAACCTGCATGTAATTTGTGAAGTTTTATTGAGGCTTAAAGTCGTGCATACACGGGGCCCGGCTCCTCAGAAACCTGTGGGGGACGTCCATCTTTAAAAACAGTCCCGTCTTTCCACCTGAATCTGAGTCCGGTCAGGAGGCAGGAGGTTCTGTTACCTTGAAAGTTGCAGTAGATTTTCAAGATGGATGACAGTGTGGGCTCTTCCAGCATCATCCATTATAATTAAACTCCCACCTGGGTGGAACCGAGAAAACTTTTCCTCACCGTTTCTTTGTGTAACCCTCACAACTGAGATAATTTATTCACAGATTTTATTCACACAGTTTCATTATCTTTAAAAAAAAAAAAAAAAAAAAAGGTTTAAAGGCTTTCTTTTCTTTTCCTTTCCTTTCCTTTATTTCCTTTCATCTCCTTTCCTTTTCTTCTCCTTTCCTTTCCTTCCTTTCTTCTCCTTTCCTTTCCTTTCCTTTCTTCTCCTTTCCTTTCCTTCCTTTCTTCTCCTTTCCTTTCCTTCCTTTCTTCTCCTTTCCTTTCCTTTAATTCTCCTTTCCTTTCATCTCCTTTCCTTTCCTTTCCTTTCCTTTCATTTCCTTCCTTTCCTTTCCTTTCTTTCCTTTCCTTTCTTCTCCTTTCCTTTCCTTTCTTCTCCTTTCCTTTCCTTTCCTTTCTTCTCCTTTCCTTTCCTTTCTTCTCCTTTCCTTTCCTTTCCTTTCCTTTCTTTTCCTTTCCTTTCCTTCCTTTCATCTCCTTTCCTTTCCTTTCTTCTCCTTTCCTATCCTTTCCTTTCCTTTCTTTCCTTCCTTTATCTCCTTTCCTTTCCTTTCTTCTCCTTTCCTTTCCTTTCCTTTCCTTCCTTTCATCTCCTTTCCTTTCCTTTCTTCTCCTTTCCTTTCCTTTCCTTCCCTTTCCTTTCCTTTCCTTTCCTTTCCTTTCCTTTCCTTTCCTTTCCTTTCCTTTCCTTTCCTTTCCTTTCCTTTCTTCTCCTTTTCCTTCCCTTTTCCTTTCCTTTTCCTTCCCTTTTCCTTTCCTTCACTTTCGTTTCCTTTCCTTGTCAAGCTGCACTGATTCATGTTTTTGGAATAACAGTGGATCACGTCAGTGTTTGCAATGAGAAACGTTTCACCGGTAAAGATCGTGCAGCAGTTAGTTGTCCTCAACTCTACGGAGCATTTTAGCTTCTTTTAAATCATTGTTTTGTTTGTCTGGCCCTGTGACCTCCGCTCTCATCAACCCTGTATTCAACTGCAGAAGGCAAAACACAAAAAAAGCTCTGATAAACTGACTGTACACTACCTGCTCAGCACTAAACGGCAGACAAATGTAGTGACTAGTTGGGAACAAAGTGGGGCATTTATCAGCTAAAGAGCCAGATATTTTTATTCCACTGAATGCTAATGTTCCTTCCTGTCTGCTGGATGTGTAAATAGGCGACTGCTTAGCTAATATGTTTGCCACAACAAATTCAGAAGATGATGATGCGTCAGTGACGGGTTTACAGGTTCCTCTGGTGCTGAATATCAAGTGGGCAAAAAAAAAAAAAAGACCCTGAAAGTATCCGGCATCGGATAAGAAATATGATTATGATAATCTGTTCATGGCACCCATTAGTTCAACCAAACAAACTAAATAAATAAATAAATAAAAGCAGCTTTTCACAGGTTAAAAAGTTTGATAAAATCCTGTTTATTAATATTTTACTGACATTTGACCTTTACTTTGAAGGATCATTCGTTTTATTAGTCATTGTGGAAGAAATAAAAACGTAATGTTAGTTAATTACTGTTTTCTATTCTTAGCAAAAAATACTCACTACGGGGATACGCAGCCAGCGTTGTGTCCTGGAGCGGCCCCTCAGCACTCGGCTGCTGTGAACGCTCAGACGTGGCAAACAAGGAGAGAAAAAATATATCATCAATCATGAAAGCTGTGAGCCAGGAGGACAACTGAGCTATTACTCCATTCATCTCTTGCTATTTTATTCCTTTTACTCTTCTCCCCTCTCAGTCCGTCTGATTCCCTCCTCTGTCCACCTCCATCTCACTTTACCCCCCCTCCTCCCCTCCACCTCCTTCCCTCCCGTTCCTTCACTCACAACCTTTTCCTCTGTTATCTCTTCCCCTTTCTGTCTGCACTCTGATTTGCTGGCGGTCTGGTTTCTGGCTCCCAGGTTTATATTAACATTTTGGGTGGACAGTCTTTACTGTTGCCAGAGGACATAAAATCCTGGAGTCATCCTTTTGGCTGTTAATACAAGCATCTCATCTCATATGCACAGTGTATATATATCTCAGGCAGCTGATTAAATAAACATCGTCTGTTGCATCATGGATGTAGCCTGTTTCCTCATTGTTTTTTTTATTGAATGTACAATAAAGTGGAGGGAAAGCACCAGGGCTATCATAAGACCTCCTAATGTACTCCTACGAAGAGTTTATAGATCTGTGTGAAATCTTTTGCAAGTAAATGTCCTTCTCCACCCTGATGGACAATCTTGGAAACTTACACACCCAAAGCAAATTCTACAGCTGGGTGAGCAGTAATGATCCCTCAAAAGGTATTGATGGTACAATAAAACTTTACTTGAAGGCTGGGGCTCTTATTGCTGAGAGAGAGAGAGAGAGACACCTCGCAGCCCATTAACGTCCGGTTAATTTATACCACACACAAAGATGAAATCTCGATTGGCGAGCGATGGAGCTCGAATTATCCGGGTGCGGGGGGGAAAATTTAAAGGGAATCGTGTTATGTCATAATTGCTGCTGTCTTATCGGTGGATGATTGTATCTATAGATTTCTTTGCGGCTCAGTGATTTTTTACGTTCTTCATTTATAGAGAAGAAAGAAGTGACCCAGAGTCTGGAGAACTACACCTCCAAGTGTCCGGGGGGAATGGAGGTCATCACCCTTCCCGACGGCCTGAAGCTCCCTCCGGTGCCCTTTACAAAGCTTCCCATTGTCCGGTAAGAGAAGAGTCTGACTGATTGTTACTTTTTCTGTATCTTGTCACATGTTGGCTTTATTTTTAACCAGGCTAAATATCATCCAAAATTAGAAATCTGGTGTAATTACACCATTGGTACATCAAAGTGTGGCAGTTAGTTAGCCGTTACTGCTAAACGGCTATGTGGGGAAAAAAAGAAAGAAAAATCTCTTAGTGTATAATTGGTGCTTTTAATTTCAGTTGCTTTGAAGTGAGGCTTTCCATTAATCTTTCAGCAATGATTTAAAAACTGAGGTAAATTTGTTTTTTATCCTGTTTTTTAAAATTTTCTAATGCAATTTCATATTGTCAACAAACCCAAACAATGTTAGTCAGTCTGTCTCTCAATATTACCCAAATTCCTCAGCATGTCTGTGTCTTAAAATCTTTTAAAAAATGGGTTATAATTATCTACTTTTATTAAAAACAAAAATCCCAAACTGGAGTAAACAGTAGATTTGTTGAGGACAGTTTTTAGCCGTGGGTTCGTTGCTTTATTGAGTTTTTACAGCAGCAGAACGGTATATGTGGGATCAGCTAATGAAGGAACTTTATCAGTAGATATAAAATATATATATATATATATATTATGAGTAGATTGTTCCCATACTGATATAAGTATCGGAAAAGCCTCCGATACTAAAATAGGTAAAATCGCGTATCAGCGAGTAAATGAGTCTTTGCACTGATCCGATACCACGTAATTAATTAATAAACTTTATTGTTTCGCGCTTGGAAAAAAAACAAAAGAAATCTCTTCTTCTTTGCTGCTCTAAAACAGAAGCTTACACAGGGAAGGTTGCGCCGTGCAGGTAACAGCAACTACTGACTTTAGAGCGACGGCGAAGAATTGATTCCTGGTTAGTAGCGTAACGTTAGCCATTAGCGAAATGTCAGCAATTTGGCCACATGTTACACTGGGAAGTCCCACCAGTAAAAAAAGGACAACTAGATTTATTTTTTATGACTGACAGTCAAATTAGATAATAAAAGAAAGATTCTACTTTTTTTTATTTTTATTTTTTAAATGCAATGGTATTTATACCGTGGTGTCTAAAAGATACGAGATTTTCAGACACATGACAACCTGAAAAACATTACATCTCGTTTTGCATTAACAAATCAGTATCTTATTGATAACGCTGCTTCTTTATTCCTTATGTGTAAGAAACGCTTTTTCTTCCAAGGCGTTTTAACACCAAAGAGCTGTTTGGGAGCTCCACACCCACCTTTAATGACCCAGGCTTCTTGGGCTTATTATTTATGAGCCGGTACTCTGATTGGCTGGCAGTAGAACTTCCCTTAAGAGAAATAATGGCCGCTCAAAACAGGAGGAAAAAAAAAAACAAAAAACCACAAACAAACCAAGAATGGAGCTTTTGTTTGATAAAACACACTGAAAAGTCACATTGAAAAGTTGTTGCGGCAGTGTGTATACCAGCTTTAATGCTTTTACAACACTTAAATAACTTCACTGACAGCGAAATCCAAGCTCAAAGCGAGACAGATCTGCCTCAAGGCGAAAATGACCCCTGCACACTGCAGTTAGGAGGCAACTGTGGAGGCTGGAGAGCTGGAAACAAACCAAGAGAAGCTGTGCATTGGCAATGAAGTAGATAAAAAAAAAATAAGATAAAAAATTACATCTTTCTCTCAATGTCATCGCAGGTTCGACCTTTTGATCACAGAAGTCATTAGTCACCAACCATAAATCCTTTTTATTATAATGTGTAATGTTTGAAATGTTAATGAGCAACAGTAACGGCAGGTTCTGATGTGCAGGAGTCTTTATCTGCTAGATTACACTGACAAGGTTCCTCTGACTGGATTAATAGCTCCTGCTCCCTGAAAGTGTGGAGTGCACTTTTTTAAATGTATTTTTTTCATTGGTTTTTGCTCTTTACTTTTATGAAACTCTTGCAATATACTGTAAAAAAAAAAAAATCATGAATATTCATCACAAACACTCAGATTTTAGTGTTCGGGGGGCTGAACTGATCTGAGTATAAAAATAAAAACGACACGAGCTCATGTCACTGTTCTGCCTTCTCCTCCTTTGATGCCCAAACTCAGATCAGTGAAGCTGCTCAATCTGCCTGTCAGCCTGCGCCCCCACAAAGTGAAAGGCCTGCTGGGACAGAACATGTCCACCGCCAGCCCCTTCATCTACTCGCCCATCATCATGCACAACAGAGGAGAGGAGCGCTGCAAGAAGATAGGTGAGTCCAGAGAGCGTCGCCATGCAGCCGGTGACCGTAACATGATGTTGTTCTTCGTAACCTAAACACACTCGTATGAATACACATGCAGAGAGAGAGAGCGACTTCTCTTTCTCTGATACCCTGACAGTACGATGATAAATACATTTATGGCTCTGTTAAAACTAAATAGAATTGTCATCACAAACAAAACATAAATTATTTACATTTTAATAATCAGAGCGTTCACAATGTGCACTCAAAACCAGCAGGGGAAGGCGCTTAGAAACATCTCTTTCTCTCTCTCTCTCTTTCTCTCTCTCTCGTTGACTGTCTCTTCACTTCCCCGTTTGGGATCAAAGTTGTGTTTACAACCACGAAAAGCAGCAGCTGAGAAACCGAACGTAGTGACGCGGTTTGTCCGTCTGTTTATCGGTTACCGATCTCCTCCGCTCTGCTTCAGTGAGTGACAGTCAGCTGGTCGTGGTGTGTGTTTGTGTGTGTGTGAGTCAGTGTCGCAAGTGTCATTTATATGCTGATGATGCCGACATGAAATTATGGCAGGGCAAGTTAATTGAAATATTTATTTAGTAAATAATAAAACAAGCCAAATATCGTCTTGACATTGGAAAAGTTAAGTTATCTGCAATCGCTCTGACGATCGGAACAACCCTAATGGCTACTGCCATTTCAGATGAAGGGCTATCGTGACAGAAAGTTTGTCGAGTTCTTTGATTTCAGGTGAGTGGATTATAACTAGAGTTGTGAGGTGATGGTTCGGGAAGTTTTTTTCCACCTCTCTGATTTCACAGGTTTTTCTTTAACAAACTTACTCGGTATAGAAGCACACGAGTCTCTCAGATGATGTAATGATTTACTGTGTAAAAACACTGCACAAAATGCACCTTGGCAGTCGTTTAGTTTACAGGTACAGTTGCGTTTACTCATTTGGCAGAAGATTTTATCCAAAGCGACTTACAAGTGAGGGTCAACACTAAAGGCTCAGTGCAGCAGGAGACCTTGGTGTAAGCGCTAAGTGCGACATCTATTCAATAAGCACACTAGAATAGTTGTCATGTTTTTACGTACACGGGCTTGTACATTTGATATTGATCTGATTTTAAAGAGGCAGACATTTTCCGGATTGAATCAGTACAAGAGATGAACAACAGCATTAGAAAATGTTATCCGATGGATCCAGCTGAGGAAAATGAATGGACTTTTTCTTCCACAACATCCTCCCACTTCACAACAACGATATAGTAGAGGTGTAACGATTCAGAAACCAAGATACAAACACCAATGATTTGGGTCACGACACCAGAAGACAAATCATCTATGATATGGTTGACCATCCGTCTCCAAACTATAAAAATGAGGCATGTGCTGCAGCCACCTCAGGTTAGATTAAAGTCAGGAATACTTTACAATTTCTCACCTTAAAACTCATTAGTTTCTTCTTACTTTCTTCTGTCACTCACAGCAGGGTGTCTTAGAGCTTTACAAAGGCAGCTGAGGTTCTTGACGATGTTTGATCCGAACTGAATCGTCTGATCAGAACTGACAAGGACTTTCGGATGAGAGCGTCTTCAAGAATCTCAAGCAAGTCCAGTTCCCTTTTGTTAAAGCTCTAAGAGAAACCACGACCTGGACGACTGAGACTCTTCACAGACTGTTAGCAGGAGAGTCTGTGTTCTTGGAAATATTCCAGTTCCCTTTTTATTGATCTTGATAATGTCCAATCAGGGCAGACAGGACAGGACAGATTCCTTATGGAGACGACTCCAGCGAGTGCATTCTCTCTCCACTCTGGGGCTTATTTTTGTTGACTTGTCAAACTACACGAGTGCACAATTAGTTTTTACAATTGTACATGAATTATAGCTGAAAGGTAACGGCCAGCTGCTGTGATTTCTCTGCCTGCAATTACTGTACATCAGCAGTCTGCACAAGCTGAACCTATATTTAATTCGAGGTCGTTATTCAAATCTAAAATGTTTTTTTAATTAATTTTCCACCTGAATATAGTAATGTATTCCAGAGGTACATTTACCAGTGAATAGCAGATTTTTTTTGGGGGGGGGGGGGGGTGTATTTGTGATCTTTACTGGGGGATAGCTGCGTGTAACAGCCAGGGCCAGAGGCGTCCGTCTGTCCCCTTCTCGTAAACGTGATGTGAGGGAATTTCTTCAAATGCGGTACAAACTTTCGCTTGGACTCAAGGTGGAACTGATTGGATTTTGGTGGTCAAAGGTCAAAGGTGGCCTCGCAAAACACAATTTTCGCCTTGTGAACGCCATATCTCGGGAACTCCTCGAGGGAAATCCCCTGCAAGTTTGGCGCCAATGTCCATTTGTACTTGAGGATGAACTGATTTGATTTTACTGGTCAAAGGTCAAAGGTCACTTCAAATGTCAAGGTCACAAAATCTCACAAAATAGGTTTTGGACCATAACTCACAAATTCATCCAGCAATTATGACACAATTGAACACACGGATAAAATGATAAAGCAGGGACATTTCATATCCAAAAAGGTCAAAGGTCAACTTCAGTGTGACATCTTAATGTTCTGCAAAAAAACACTTTTTGACGTATTTCAACGCTGTACCACAGGACGGGGAGATTGTGACCATATTTCCTGCAGCTTGGATGGTTGTCGGCGGCGTACAACAGTGAGGTGATGATTCCAGTCAGGCAAACACAGAGATAATACGCATAAAATATCAGATTTAAAATCATCATTTCAACTTGACCCCTGTTTTGTCTACGTATTGGAAATTCTTCTATACATCAGCTCAGGCCCAAAACAGTTAATATCCTTCCCTGTGTTTCCTTTAATTATTATATGTGCTGTGTGATGCAGCTCACGATGAGCCGTGGTTAATGTCTCTTTTAATTTAAAAGTTTCCTTAGTTTCTCAGATTAGATTTATCTCATTTAGATTCATCCGCTGACTGTGATTCCTTCATCAGACAGACAAACGAGTCAGCGGCATTAAAAAAACAAAACAAAACAAACAAATTAATAAATGAAATAAAAAATTGCCTGCCTTCCTGTCATGGTGTCCTTGTAAACAAAGCCTACCTTAACTAGTCCAGTGTTGAATTAATGACTGCCTCTCATGAATGCCCTCACCGCCTAAGAAACATACAGCATATTCATCACTTGGTATGTAAGCGGCAGCAACAGGCTCAAGGCCACGCTGGAATCAATCACCGCCGTCCTGACTGGAAATCTGCTTCGTGAAAAACTACAGCTTGTTTGCGTTGTGTCTGGAGTGAATCCATTTCAGAGGTTTATGAAATCCCCGACGCAGAGTCATCAAACAAAGTCCAATTTAATATTGTATTTGAGCCACGGTGAGAAAGTGACTGCGGCCGTCCATTGGCTGTGTGTGTGTGTGTGTGTGTGTGTGTGTGTGTGTGTGTGTGTGTGTGTGTGTGTGTGTGTGTGTGTGTGTGTGTGTGTGTGTGTGTGTGTGTGTGTGTGTGTGTGTGTGTGTGTGTGTGTGTGTGTGTGTGTGTGTGTGTGTCCTCAGGTTGTAGACATCAACAGCAACATGTTGCCAACGCTGAGTCAGGGACATCATGCAGGGCCCCCTTCATCTCTCAGTCCTTTGAAGCCCTTTGAGATCCATCCCTGGGTCTTTGAAGCACCAGTTTACATCTTTTTTTGTGAGAGTGTATATTTTATTTTATCAAAGTGTAGTGGTTTGGAAATCGATGCCCAGTCTTAAGTCATACAGCAATTAATGTAAATGTACAATAGTGACTACTCGAGAACTGATGTCGAGAGCTGGTTTTGAGACAAATACCGACGTCACTTGAGGTGTATGAAATAATAATGACCCACTTTCACTGCAGTTTTCTTCTTTCTTTTTTTTTTGTCATTTTCTTTCTCCACACTTTTATAAAATGTGTCTAGACTTTAAACGTTGCTGAAGATTTTGTGTCTTCTTGAGGAAGTAGATTATAACAGAGCCTGTTGTAATTTCAATAAAACAATTACAGCCCGAGTCCAGCTGCAACAAAAACTACAAAAATGTGATTCCCTTAATTCAGGGATGGTTTATTTGGAAACATTATTGTATTACTAAAACCATTATTGTCTATTTTGTTGTTTTATTAACTAGTAGCATAAGGAAAAATACTTGGTGTAACCATTGCAGACTCCCCCATTCATATTGCACATTGTACAGATTTGAATTATATTTATATTTTATCATATTTCTTCACATTCTTATTCTATTCTAATTTTTTTCTGTTTATATTTAATCTATATGACCTGCAGTACTTTCTTACTATGTTTATTTACACCAAAGCAAATTATTCTGATTCTGCTTGTGGTAATTCAATGTGCTTAACAGAAATAAAAGACGCATTAAAAATGGAGGTAAAAAGCCTCATAAGACAATAGTATAAAAACGGGTAATATCTAATATTTAAGTGCACGATGAATAAATGAATAAATGTAGGCAATGGAGGACAGAGCAGTTTTTAGCTTCTTTTTTAAAGCAGAGTAACAGTTTGGGAAGATTTGGTATCCATTGGGAGCTGGTTCCAGCAGTGAGCAGCATCGCAGCTGAATGTCAAATACATCAATTGTGCACAATAACATACATTTTTACATGTAACCAGGTGTAGCCAGGATATACAGAAAAAAGCCATTTAGTATTGGTCTTTTAAACAATAGTTATTTGTTCTACTCAGGATTTAAGGTCAGACCTTTATCAAGATCAACAAGCTTTTATTCCTAATATTCCTAATTCCTTTGGCGTTTTCAGCAAGTATAAAGACAGTTCTGGACTTTGTTTGTCACCAGTGAAATGTGCACAACAGGAATATTCTTGAGAACTTCATTATGGTCTGATATGCGCCGCAGCTGTAAACCTTTTATGGCCTTCAAGTAAACGTCACTTCCCACTCATTCATTTTTCTGACGGGGGGAACCGGAGTCTTTAGTATTCTGTGCTAGGCTCTGGCAATTTGAGGTGTGTGGACACTGGGAATATATATGTGTATTTTCTTGCTCTTTAAGTCGCATGCTATGAATCAGATTGATGTTCAGCTATAAAACAAGGGGTCCTCTAATGGGAGATTGTTCTCCCTATAATTGCTCTGAGACTGAGTTTTAAGAACTGTCTAGTCTGCAGCTATTCATTCACTTTGATACGTGTGATAGGCTATCTATTACAGTGGTATATGGACATACAGGGAGGTGAATTTTATTTCATCTAGTCCTCAGTGGGGAAACTGAGACATAGTGCGGCCTGCAAGTGTTTGGGCACTGACTTATTTTCTATTGTTTTGGCTCTATACTCCAGCACAATGGATCTGAAATAAAACAATAACTATGAGTTTAAAGTGCTGACTTCCAGCTTTAAGGGTGCTTTAGGGTGTTCACATCCATAGTGAGGTAGCAGAGTAGGATTCTGGGCTTTTCTTTGTACATTTGCCCCAGTTTTAGACCAGTGGAGCAGGGCAGTGATTCTGAGCGTACAGAGTTTTTCCGGGACAAACAAGTGTAATGATCTCAATCTTTCTTCCGGAGATCACCACTCTGGGTCGCACCAGATCTGGATTTCCATTTGTGATCTATTCCCACGTCCCATGTTCTTATACCTGTCTGGGTGTGAAGTACCGGCAGACGAATGTTTCCATCGCCCCAAAGTTGCCAATCATAGGGAGCCTTGTTACCAATTTACCCCAGTGGCCAGTCGTGGTATTGCAATGAAAAAAAAATCCCATCTGGCTCAAAAATCATTTCCCCCACAGACCACCGGAGACATCTGTGCAACTATTGACGGTACACCAGGAATTATTACTCTCTGCTTTATACATTTTTAAACCATGATGGTTCATTTGCAAAACTTTCCCAAGAGCACTGGAAAAAGCTATTTTTACACGCATGACGTCAACCCAATGTAAATTTGATGTGCTAAGCAAGGCCGAGCGGGGGCAGGGCCGAGGAGAGAAAAACTAATGGGCCTGTCCAGCGGGCTGTGCAGCGTGGAAGCAAACCGGGAAGCGAGAAAATGTTTTTGGTTAATGTGCAAGAAATGTTAATTCAAATCTTGTCCCTGGTATCCATTTTTTATAATACATCCATGGTCAGCACGAAGGTCAGGGAGAGAGCAGGCGGCCACTTTAAGTTCCTGCAACATATTGGCAAAAAACTGGAGGCAGCTTGAACGTAGAGCTGCATTTAAAAACACAACCTACTCATTAACTTCAGTCGAACCGCGATGAACCGATTGAGGTGTTGTCTGGCAAAACTTTAAACCTGGATCAGTGCAACTTCACCGGGCAAGGCCCGTTTGTTTACCTCCTGATCGATGAATGACTGTCACTGTGGTAACTTTCTACAGTTATAACATCCAGTCTCATAGTAAACTAACGTGCAACATTTTGGCGTCCTGTAGGTCTTGACCCATAAATTAACCTGGACGTCCTGGATCATATGTCATTCTTCCTTGGTTCCTGCATTAGGTAATCTCTCTGGCTACTTAAATGAAATAATCTTGACTCAGGGTTCATGTAGTGCTTTTTATAATGATTTTTAATCGCATCTCAGTCTTCCTCACCGGTCGGCGTCAAGATTATTTTGCCAAACTACTATTTCTAAGGCCAAGAATACAATTCCACGACCAATGTCTTGCTGCCCTGTAACATGTTGGCATCTCACGCTTGTCAAACAGATGAAGCGTTTTTGGTTTGTTGTGTATTTTTCATTTGGGCTGTTTAAATTCTCTCATTTAGAGCATTAACACAATTTCCTCCAGAAATGTGTCTCCATCCGAGGCTCTAATGACAGCTTTGGTTATGTTCTCCTGCTCTGGGGTTGCTTCATTTCACATGCATGATTTCTGCTCCAATGCCCAGGCACAGTGTGCATGTATTATTCAGTATGAACGACTGCTGATAGTTTTGCAGAATATTTCTCTACAGGATGCAGTAACATCAGTAAACGTCTTGAGTTCTGTCTCTGGTCAGATAAGAGGTCGGCGATGTAACAGGACATGAGGGACAGATTGACAAAATAATTTGCACTGTAAAGTGCGAAACGCAAACACACCCAGTGTTTAACCGACCACGCAGCCGTAGAGTGACTCAAAACATTAATTATTGCTTTGTACAATGAGGTTTCAAAAAAAGCTGAAGCCTTTGGAGCTCTGTGCTGAATCTCAGTGGCCACTTGAGGAGTTAGTACTGTGGCAACACAAATAAGATGGCAGCAATCCAATTTGTTTTTCTATTTTCTGAGGTGTATTTCACACTTAATTGGCTGGCTATGAGAGCATGCCTGTGAGCCAGACCTGAGGTTGTGTGGGGTTTCCAGACATTCGTATTATAGATATCTTTCTTTTGACTGACTTAATTTCCCAAGGTGCATGGCTGCAGTTTGCCATCCATAAATCCCTTTTCCTGCCAGGTTCTGAGCTAGGATTTTCAGCCCCTCTTTTGCAAGTCTATTTAGAGCAAAGGACTCCTCTAAATGGACTAGAATGTGTTACATTTCAAAATGGAGATGGGTATGGCTACAGTGGGACTAAAGTAGCTTCTCAATCTAACAAAACCTTTCAACGTCTCATTCAGGAATGATGGATACTGCAGTGCAGAGCTGGAATCTTTTTTTTTTTCTAAAAGTAAGACTAGGCTGTGAGTAAGTCCAGGCTAAAATCCAACTTTGTTCTCTCAGGAATCAATGACTGCTGCAGCTTTTAGCTTAATATTTCCTAAATGTTTTGAAAAAATCTGCTTGAATACAGCGCCCATAATGCAACGCTAACCAGCCTTTTACAGTTTACATTTCTCCAGAGCCCATTTAATTAGGTCCTAACATAATTTGATCTCATTGTTCCTGCTGGCAGCTCAATAAATTTCATTCTGTGAGCTAACAATGACCCATTCGAGGTCTTATCTCGTCTGTAACAGCTCCAGCATCAATTCAAATTAACGTCATTTTTTTTTCAATCATGTGTAAATGGCCCAAACTGTCACGCCCAAATATGATTGTTGAACATCTCATTCCAAACCGTGGGCTTTAAGATGCTGTGTCCACTCTTTGCAGCAGCAGTTTGTAGCAGTTTGCTCTCATTCAGCCACAAGGGAATTAGCTTTAGCATTGATCTGAGTGAAGCTGCTCCATTGAAACAGTGGGGGTGCCGACATCGAACACTTCAGCCAAAAAAAACCCACAACAACCAAAATTGCTGCATCTTTGCAAAAAGTTGACTGTCATACGACGTTATCTGGCAATAAACTGTGTCGGCCAATCAAACGCGTTCAAATGCACATTCCCAGGAGATTACTCTGTAACATAAATGCTGTTGCAATGAAAGATGAAATGATGGGAATTCTCCAGAGTAGAAAAATCATACTGACTGTGTTTCAATGTTTTGTTTTTCAATTGGTCCCAGAAGGAACACATCTGTACCAGAAATGTTAAAGATGGTTTGGCACATAACCTCCTTTTTAAAAACCACCACACTTTAACACATACAAATATTCTTTTACAAATTGAACAAGAACATGTAACATGTTAATTACTGAGATTTAAAAGGTCCCAGCAGGTGGATTTTGTTATCTGACAGAGTCCGACTAGCTGTAGCTAAGCTAAACTAAGCTAGTTGCTGAGTGTAGCTTTATATTGACTCTTTCCTGACTCTTGTCAAGAAAGCTGTTTTCCCCAAGATGAGCTGTTTCTTTAAAGGAGCTGGATGCTGTTTAACGAAAGCGTGACATAAACTGGATTGTTTTATTCAGTGATTATTCACTTTGGTTCTAAATGTATTAAAAATTAATCAGAAAGATTTTATTTATTTTTCTATTTACATCATCTATCACTGACTGATGTTTTTGCTCTTTAATAGCAGTGTAGACTAATGGTGTATTTCCCTCAGCTCATTAATTGCAAATGGGTTTTAATATCTCATACATCTTATTCTAATGTATTCATGTCTTTCTTCTAATTTTATTCCCCCCCCCACCCCCAGACTTCCAGTGGGTTCAGGGGGATGTTTGTGAAGTGCAGCTCATGGTCTACAACCCGATGCCTTACGAACTTCGAGTGGAGAACATGGTAGGTAAAATGTATTACACCTGAACTTCAAATATACTGTAATAACAGACTTTAAAGGTCCCATGTTTTAGACTTTTCTGGTCTATTATTTGAAGTGTTGATCCATAAGAAGATATATTTGTGTTTTGGTTCTTAACAAGCAAAAACCATCTCAGTGTAGTTTTACATCTTCTCTCTCAGGCTTCTCTCTGGAGCTGTAGCAACAACAGGTCGGTGAGCCAATCAGAAGAGAGGAAGCTCTGAACTTCTCTTCTGATTGGCTCATAATTTTCTGAGTGATCCAATAAGAATATAGCAGATTTCAGGTAAAACACTCGCAGAAGACAAATCTTGAAAGGTTTGGATGGTGGGTCCAGGTGGGCGGGGCTTGGTGACTGCTTTGTTGTGACATCACAAAGTTCCAGAAGTCGTGACAGCTGGTTTTAAGGCTCAGTTTCTGAATACAAGCTGTGTGTGTTTCTCTGTGGACTGAGGCTTTGATACTTTCACAGTATTAATATAGAACCTAGACCTGCTTTATCATCAAAGGAGACATGGAAATGTTTATTCAAAATGGGACCTTTAATGTTGAATCAGCAGTTTAAATATGTGATGGATCAGAATTTCTGATTCATTCAGCTTTGTGAGAACAGGACGCTGCTGCAGTACAAACCGTCCCCTCTGCACCCACCTAAGAATCACACCAGGTGAAGTGGCACTGTGTTGTAGTCATCCTTGATCCCTTAAAAGCTTTTTTTTTTTTGACAGCTTAATACTGTAATGATCGTATGAGATGTGAGAACAAACTCTTCTTGCTCCTCACAGTAAGAGAGCTTCACTAGATGCCATTACTTTTATGGTTTCACACACCATCCTGTCAGACCAGATAGGTCTCTATACTGAGGTGAATGCGACGCAGTTCGCTTCCCTTTTCTGTGCAAAATAAAGTTTGAAAAGAGCCATCAGACATCAGGGAGTCCAATTTAATTGTATAGCTTAATAGTTGCTTGGTGACTGCTGCAACATCTATTTCTAATTTATGTTCTTTGTCCCTTACCACTCCTTTCCAAACATATATACACACACACACACACACACACACACCGGTTGAGCCACTTTATCAGGTTCAAGGGTGCAAAAGATTACCAATTAAATTGCTTTTCTTCCTGCTCACGGCTGTGTCTGTTTATGAATGCAGCGATGTGGGACAGCCTTGAAATGCAAAGCAGTCATCAGGCTCAATAAAAGGCGGGCAGAGAGAGAGGCCTACTTTCAGCTGTTAGATAGCTGCGGCGCACACGGCGTCGCATGCAATGTACTACCCGTCAAAAGTGATGTTGCCTTTAATTATTTGGAAAGTCGAGAACAAATTGCCGTGAAAGTTTTGTGGCAGAGTGTAAATGAAGACAGTGGCCTCTTAACTGCGGTGGCTGTCTCAGAGCTGATGCCAAATAGACTTGGACAGGTCTCGCTGGTTGATTTAGCCGTTCTGCCTCGTCTGATAAAGGCACATGCTGTTACAGACGCAGGAAACGCGGGCGACAACCGAGTTTGGAACATATGGAGAGTGTTTAAACCGAAGGAGTAATCAGCAGCCAGTTGTTTATGAGTTAAAGCTCCGGTGAGCTAAATTTGTGTCATCTCACTAGATCACAAAGTTTGGCTGCAACAGAGAAAAGTGTCTGTTTCGTCCTTGTGAAAAAACGATGATAATGATTCAGAACTTAACAAACAAAACACAAATCTTTTCTAACAAAAAGTAGGAAATAATGTGTCTGAATCCGGACATTAGGTGTTCTTGCTACTCCGGTCACTTTGATACAGACTTGGATTGTAAACTGTTGTGTGAAGTTTAGTCACATACCCCGTTTCCCCATGCAGCCATTACAAAAGAAGCAAGTATAAACTGTTTTTGCACATCACACAAACTCTGAAATAACATTTTCTATTAGCATCATTTGAGCGATTGGTTCCAATAAAAATAAAGAAACATTAAAGAGCCAACATCAATATATGCAGTGTGCAGTGAGCTGGCTGGGAAATGTTCTTCCTTGAATTTTTGGTATTGTTTTTAAAAGATGAATTTGGCAATTTATGTCACACAGACCTTAGTGGACCCTTGTGTGCTTGTGCATTAGCAAATTATAACACTGGCTTAATAATCATGCCCAAACATTTTGAATCCTCAAGAACTTTTGAGGTGGTTTAATTTGAATCGGAACGAGTGGGGAACCGTCTCCACTCCATTTTTGCAGCCTTAATGTTCTGGGTATTGGAGTTCAGAGAGGAATATCTGGAGCTGCCAGTTTGCAAAGTCGCCGTGAGGTGATACAATCAAACAGAGGTCAAATAGTGATAAGGATGTCATTAATTCCTCCCCCACCTACAGGTGAATTGATCAGGTCACAGATGGAGGCTGAGGCCTTTAACAGCTCCACAGCAGCTGCGAACCTCAGGTGGTGTTGTAGAGTCATGCAGGTAGAGACAGACAGGGTGACGCAAGCTGCCAAGAGCTCCTCTTCACCCCAGACAAAGTGACCATATATCCGCCGGTATATAAACCAGCTCTCGGCGGCACACCGTGAAACACAAACACACGCACACAAGGTCACTTTACCTTCTTCCGTCACCAAGGTGACCCTGCAGTTTGGCAAGACAGGCGCTGCTTCTCAGTCACCACACGACTTCAGCGCTAATACCCAGCTTTTCTCTGTGCTTTTATCGATTTTCTATTAAAGTGGTGCTTTTTTACCACAACCCCCACCTTTTTATTTTCAGAGGGGTCACTGTCATTGTCTCTGCAAAAACAAGTGAAATGGCAAACGATTCTTTTAGGTTTGTCTTTCATTTACTTATTGTACTGAAAATGATATATATCATTGCATGCCAAATTGCCAAATTCAACTGATGTTTCTACTTTTTTCTCTGCATGACACTTTGTTACTATCAGACGAGCAGTTATGTGCCAGAACAAAGAAATAAATATAATCAGCAATGATGATTCTACTATGATCACAGCATTAGTTAAAGCAAAACAAAAGGTTAACTGCATACTTGTTGCACTATGAAATCGATGCACACGAGCTACAACAATACAATTCACTTTCCACATGCTCTAATCGTTATTGTTAATGAAACGGGCTAATTAACCTTTTCAAAGTTGAATGCAAATGAACTATTTCCAATAGGTTAACAGTGATACTTCTGCGAGCCAATAAAGGCGTATAATGTCCTGAAGTGAAAGCAAGGAGAGTTTAAATCACAGCCGTGGCACCTCGGAGGCTCAGCTCTTCGGCAGCCTTCCCTCCAGTGAGGTAGTGTCTGCTGTTAGGGATTGATGCAGTCATTACGTCACCTCAGTCTGCCTCGTGCAACCAGGCGCTGTGTACTTGGAATGTAAATATAGTTATTCTGAGGAGGCATGATTACACATTCAATGAAAACTTTAAAGGCACACACAGGCCTGTTCTGACTGCAAATGAGGCTCAGCTGATCCGGCCTGTTTTTGTCACTGCAGCCAACTGTATATTTCAGCTTTAATTTCAGTTTTTATTATTATTTATTATTTATCATAAATACTGAGATCCTGCAGGTGATGTACCAGCCTGTAAGAGCTCCACTGCAACAGCCTGTAACACACTGCAACAGCCTGAACAGCTTCACTGTAACAGCCTCTAACAGCCTGTAACAGACTGTAACAACTTCACTGTAACAACCTTTAACAGCTCCAATGTAACAGCCTGTAAGAGCTCCACTGCAACAGCCTGTAACAGCTCCAGTGTAACAGCCTGTAACAGCCCCACTACAGCCTGAACAGCTCCACTGTAACAGCCTCTAACAGCCTGTAACAGACTGTAACGACTTCACCGTGACAACCTTTAACAGCCCCAATGTAACAGCTTGTAAGAGCTCCACTGAAACAGCCTGAAACTGCTACACTGTAACAGCCTCTAACAGCTCCGTGGCAACAGCCGGCAACAGCTCCATGGCAACAGCCTGTAACAGCTCCACTGTAACAGCCTGTAAGAGTTTCACTGTAACATTCTGTAACATCTTCACTGTAGCAAACCATAATAGCCCCATTGTAACAGCCTGTAACAGCCCCACTTTAACTTCCTGTTCTTAGTCATGTATATACATTACTGACTGCTGAAGTATCTAGTTTCACACTAGAGTCATGAAATCATCAATTTCCAGACATGTACAAAAAAAGTTGATAAATTGCATTCTCCTTTTCAACAGAACTCTACAGATATCAGCAATTAATATTGACATTTGTAGACAATATGGAGGGAAATTGCAGTTTAGATTGAAGAGGAAGATTCCCACTGACTCTGGTGATCCCCTGACTTTTCCTCTAGCGCCAATATGACGTTGACATTTTTAGGTTTGAGTGAAATATTTGATGGATTGGTCTAAATTTTGCTCAATATATTAAAGGTCACTAGAGGATAAACTCCAGACTTTGGTGCCTCGGCTGTCTGTTAGCATGCTAACACGCTCTACTGAGAGAGTGAAAATGTTAAACACAGCTGCTAAATATCAGAAAACTGACATTGTCACTGTCGCCATTTTACAGTGCTGTCCGTGTTCTGACCATGTAAACAGCAGAGATACGCTGTTCACTTCACAAAGTAATCTAACAGGTGTGTGTGCTGGCGTGTTTGTGAATGACCAACGCAGCGTCCTACAGAAAGAGATTGCATTGTGGCAAAGGTTGAGTCAAGTTGAACTTATTTTGCTGGAACAAGCCTGTGTTGTTTTGCCGGAGGTCTCTCTGCATTGGCATTCTCCGCTGCGTCGCCGGACTGGTCTCCTGCAAATAAATGAGGCCTGTCTTTATTCAAACACGACTAAAGTCTGTCTGAACGCTGCCTGAGTGTTATTAGAAGTTGTTTTTTTTTTCGGCATTGGATTTGTTAAACAAGGTCACAGTGAGTCTGGAAATGTAGTAGTCAAGAACATAATTCAACTTCATGAAGAACTTTACTAGGACAGTAAATATGGCGACGTCATTACTACGATTAGACAGTCTTTATGGTAGATTTTTCTTCTTAGTATCACAGTTGTTTAAATTTGCTCCTGCAGATCTTTCCAGTTGTTTCTGGGATCAGGAATGAGGTCCTTTCTGCTCTGCCTCCTCTCAGTCCTAATGTCGCACCAATTCAATAGCTAAGATCTGTGGTGACATCTCTGAAAAAGAAGTCTGACAGGTCAAGAAACGGCCTTAGTCTAACTGTGAGCACAGTGTTACCATAACCAATAAAAATGATGTCTAAAACTGCACAAACCCTAGCTGTAATTAACCAGAATCACACTTGGAGCAATTCTTATGTATATTATATTACAGGTCTTTCTGAGTTGATTTAAAGTCACTACATCAGCTTTAATTAAAGGGCTCACAACTACCCTTTGGAAGGGCCAGTGCAAGACTTTCTTGATGGATGAAAAACCTTGGCATGGGGATGTTCTGGTCTCTGCGGTGCCCAGTGTGAATGTGGACTGCTGAGTTTGAAAGCCGTCTGATCCACGGCCCTTCTTTGTTGTGATCTGCAGGACTTGTATTCAATCACTTCTCAGGCAATACATGGCTCAAGTGGCCATTTCCCATGGAGAACAGTTTTCTTCCGAGGAAATGGCCATCCCATGCTGACAGAGGTTTAATCTTCAGGACATCATGGGCGGATTAAGATGATGGAGCACATCAAACAGTTGGAAACGGAGATACTTCACACAAAACTGGTCCTGGGGGATCAGACAGCTGCACATCACTTCCTTTCCAGTGGTGGCCACATAGTCATGGAGCGCACAGAGTTTCAAAAACACCGGCTCTGAGATTTGATTTTTTATTTTTTGTTTAAGTTTCGTGGTCAGTTGTTTTGACACAGTATTGTTTCCAGTTTTCTGGCTTTTTAAAAAGTCTGATCTCTCTACAGCACATTGCCACTGTTTTCTCAGTGGGTTCCCCTGGCTGCTGTTACATCCCCCACTAAGGTGTTGTGTCTGATGGAAGAGTTCTTCCACACAGAAAGTCGAAGTTTTCTTTAAGTCTCTGTGCCAGCGTCGGAATCCGTTCGTCCCATTCTCTCGTGAACGCATCTCACTAACACCTTGAGAGCACAAACGTTCACCTGGACTCCAGCACGCAATCATTAGAATTTGGTGGTCAAAGGTCAAAGGTCAAGGTCACTGTGATGTCACAAAGTGTTTTTTTGTCATAACTCAAGAATTCATACACGAATTATGACACAATTTCATGTAAAGTGGAGACATTTTATATCTAAAATTTCGAAGGTCAACTTCACTGTGACATCACAATGTACCATTTATTAAATTCCTTCAAAGTGTTCACTGCACATTACTAATATAGCACTACTGATAAGTGGAAAACAAACTCCTTTAATGCTTGTGCCAACACACAAAAGCACGTGGATATAAGTTTGTGTGTACTACATCATACTTCTCCCTCCTTTCTGGTTTGGTGAAACTTTGTTGTATGTTTGTCATCGCCATGTTTTGTGTTGTGTTCAGGGTTTGCTGACCTCTGGAGTGGAGTTTGAATCTCTGCCTGCTGCGCTGTCCCTGCCCGCGGAGTCCGGCCTGTACCCCGTCACTCTGGTTGGCGTCCCGCGCACGGCCGGCAACATCACTGTCAATGGTGAGTCCAGCTGTAAACACATAATAATTGAGCCGTGCCTCGATCCCTAACATTAGGCTCGCCTCACGTACTCCATCATATCATCCCCGAACCCAGGTTACCACACGTCGGTGTTCGGCGTGACCAGTGATTGCCTACTGGAGGGTCTGCCTAATGTGAAGACCGGTGGCTGTTTGGTGGAGGTCATTCCCTCCCTGCCTCGCCTCCAGCTCAGCACATCTCTACCACGGTCAGAAACTCTCTGCTCTTGTATGATGTAGTGACATCTAACATCTGCTGTGTTTTTTTTTTTTTATGACTGTTGTGGTTGAAACAAAACATGGAGGCATTTTCTCTCGCTGGCTGGACTGCGCTACAGGTCGTAAGATAACAGATGAACATCTGGGATGAACACAATTTAACGAACTAGCGAAGCCGATCATTTAACAAGTTTACACTGCAGTCCAAAAGCCGGAGGACAGATTTCTCTTTACTTAAACATATTGAATCGAGACAATCATCATAAGATTAAAGTACCGACACATTCATTTGAGGGCATTTACGTCCACACAAGATAAAAACTAACTGTTGGGATTACAACCCTTTTTACTCACGCCCTGCAATTTCACAGAACACATTTAGTTCAACTTCAATAAATATGTCATATTTGATATGTGGTTTGCATGTTTGGCTTCAGTAAGTGACAACACACGCTGAGTTAACTGAGGTCAGGTGACTCACTGTACAGACAAGAGCGTTCCTGTTCGGCCATAAAAATATTAAAAGGGCAACGAGTCCTCCTCTGCTCATCCACGATTGATGTGAACATCCTCAAACACCCTTAAAGCTGAAAGTCAGCACTTTAACCTCACAGTCATTGTGCTGGAGTGTAGAGCCAAAACAATGAAAAATGTGTCATCGTCCTTCTACTCACACACTGCAGCGTACTTTAATACTCCATTTCCTGACAAGTTACAGAAGGTAACAAGGTCAGGTTATGAAATGTTTACTCACTGACTCATTGTTGAGTATCTCTCTGATTAAGATGAGAAGCTTTAAGGTGGAGTGGGATAAAAGTTACAGCTAAAACAAGCTATAGTTATTCTATAGTAACACTATTGTAGTTTTATATTGAGAATAAAAACTAATTCATCCCTTAATACCGAGCAGCATTCTATACAAAGTAGCAGTGTCACTATAGACTATGTTTCTCAAGAGTGGTTTTGAAGTTCAGAGTGAGCTGCTTGATCGTCGCCATCTTGGCAGTGCCTGACTCCACCTTAATCCCGGCTAACCTTCAGCACACGCTGGTTTGTGGCAAGCATACGCTCTCCCACCTGTCACTCAGAGCGGCCACGCCCTAAATGATCTATAACTTTAAACCTTAATAAAAATTTAAACGGGTGAGTTATATAAAAAATCCATTGATGTTTAACAACTTAAGTATTGCACATTTAACTCAAACACAAAAACAAAGAACACAGAGGTCACACACAAGTCTTGGATGCATAACTAATAACAATATAGTAATAATATTAATGGAGCATTTCTTCCTCTGTCAGAAACGACAAGTTAAACATCAGAGCAGCAGGTGAATTTGTTTCCTCGTACACCCTGTGAAGTGAAATGAAATTTTAAAAATAGGAAACACGAGAGGAGAAATCATGGGTTATCACTACTGGATATTACTAGCAGAAAATAACAGGTAGAGTACCCTGTTGGAGTGCTGTAAATCATTTTGACAGTGGACCTGCTGCAAAAATCCACTGTTTAGGTCACACCTGTAAGTACAGCACTTCAGCAGCTTTTGATGTGAAAAATCTTTCTATTCTCCTGGCGCTGAACGAGCACTGCAGCAGACATACGAAGCAAACACAATGAAAATGTAATACGCGGTCTCTTGGGTGCTCTCCTTGGGTCCACAGGTAGTAGACCTTCTGCTTTGACTTCAGTCTAACAGGTGCCTCACTGACTGCTTAGATATCTTCTTGCCTCCAGGATAACACTATAGTACTGACAGCATCTCTTCTTCACATTACTAACACCAGTGTTATACATTAGCTTCAATTATTTACAACCTTTTTAAAGCATCAGAACATAGAGCTGTGCCTTTTTGCCATGTTTTATAAAACTGTTTCACTGTCAGGGTCTAAAGGAGAGAAATATCTGCTGCCCAGAAGTTTCCCATCTTTCTTCTATCATAACTTTCAGAAATACATTCACCAAACATACATAAATGTCAGTAACATCTCAAAGAGTTAGAGTTTTGTGTTGACCCGCTGTCGAGCTCAGACAAAAAAGTATAGGCAGTTGGTGACTGGCATTATAATTCTCCCCTCAGGCATAGTGTTTGTTGCATTTTAAAGTTATACATGTGCATGTATAATGAGGTACGATGAAGTTGTGGAGAGCCCCCACATTGATCTTTCATAATCTTGGACATTATTCTCTTCTGCTCCTGTATTTGCATCACTTTGTAAAAAACAGATGGCAGCGGCTCTTTAAAACTCTGTGAGCAGCAGCTGCAGCTGTTTCGATTTTGACAGCTGATGACAAAACTTTGTTGTGATGTCACTGACCGAGGCGTGGCCAGACACACAACAAGACATCCAGTTGAAACTCTCAACAGCTGATGAGCAGTTTATTGCTAAATATGATTCAGTGTTGATTTACTTTTTTAAAGGAGCTATTTGTAAGTTTTGCTATTGCCACGCGGCTAACGTTAGCATTAACAGCTAACAGCTACTTACTAGTATAGAAAAAACATTGCGAGTTCAGCATTAAGCTTCATTCCTTTACTCACCAAGAGCTGTCGCTGGAGGTGGAAAGCAATGCCCGTGTTAGCTCTTGTCTCCATCACATCTTTTCTCCTATTGAAGTTAGCATGCTAACCAGCTAGCCTCGGCCCGTCTCGTCACTTTCAGAAAGCATGTCACTGTAGCCTCCAATCTGCACTGTAAGACGTGGTGCTGCTCAGAGGACGTATTATAACATTTTGTCTCGATGGCCGGTAAAGAAAACTTACAAATGGACCCTATGAATGACTATTACATTTATTGTGCCAGGGATGCTGCTGTCAATTCTTTAGTCTCTTCGGGATTAGGTGTCATTATGAGTGAAACATTCACCCAATGAATGCAGGGATTCCAAAAAAACATTTATCATCTTCATCAAAATGTGAGGGTGGGCATTTGAAACATCTGTTTTCGCACATCTCTGGTTGATTAATGTCTGAAGAATTGTTCTTCAAATGATGATAAAAGTGTAATGCAAACTACATCAAACTTTGTCTTCACAAACAGGGTTGATAACTTCTGAATTATTGAAATATAAAATAAATAATAAAATCTGCTTTCTTTTATCACTGAAAACTTCTTCCTACTCTACAAACCCAAACAGGTCGGCGCACACGCCTCAGCCCATGTCCAAAGAAGAACTGTCCAGCACTGTGTCCGTCCAGCTTTTCAACGGCGAGACCCAGCAGCTGACCATCACCCTGGAGAACATCGGCTCCGAGGACATCGAGACTCTGGAACTCACCTCGAAGATCGTCAGCACCAAAGGTTTAGCCCCCCGACTACCAGCATCACTACACCAATGTCGTTTTAATTCTACTTTTTAATGTTCTAAATAGTTTTCGTTTCCGGGCTAAAGAAACAGGAAGTTAGTGTCAGAGGGGAAAGACCTTGCAGTATGTGGGTTAATAAATAAACATAAACATAACAAACAAGGAAGCACTTGTGCACTACGCTTTACCAGGGCTATTTTAGTCAGGACAGGCTTTGATGTGCGTCATCGCTAACAGAGTTTGTGCCTCAGTGTCTTGCAGTCAACATATCCGCAGTGCCTCAGAGGTCACTACCCATTGTCTTTGGTTGTACATCTTTCATGCCCCCGTGGCTTTTCACTCTGTGTTCCATCTCTTTGTACAACACCTGCTCAGGCCCTCAGATCTCTGCAGTCCCCCTCACCCTCACTGTGTCTCTGCCTCTCGCTTTTTTTTTTTTTTGTCTTTGTCTTTGTCTCACTGTCTGTGTGAAAAAAAAAGAAAAGAAAAAGCCAGCCATATGTTTGGATACAGTGCACACAAAGTTTATGATGGTGGCACAAGTGTCAGAAATGTAGAAGCTATACTTTTCCTATCCTGTAGATGGCACACGTCAGTCATATATGATATTGATACCAATAGTTAAGATGAAAGATATTGTCCAATACACATTTTTGACAGGAAAGGAGCTATGTCTAAGTTTTGCTATCGGTACATAGCCCACGTTAGCATTAACAGCTGTTTACTTACCAGTCAAATGTTCTTGGTTCCTTTACTCGCCAAGAGCTGTCTCCAGCAGTGGAAAGACGACCTCTCATTTTGCCTCTGTTTCTATCACTTTTTTCTTCTACTGACGTCAGCATGCTAACCAGCTAGCTCTGACCCGGTCGGACTGTCTCATCACTTTTTGAGATGCAGATTCACTGTAGTGTCCAGTCTGCCCTGAAGAAAGCAGCGCTGCTCAGAGGGCGTATTTCAACCTCTTGTCTTGTAAATGCAACAGTGGCTGAAACTCTTGGCAAGGCTCTTAAGTAAACAGTTGTTAATGCTAACACTGTTGTTTGGCTATAAAATTGTACTTCACATTGACTTTATTCAGGTACCTCTGCTTCATCCTTTTGTCCCCTGTCTTTGTGAAGCCTGTAAATGACCCCTTTAGCAAAGGTTGTTGACCTGGTATTCTCAAAACATACCTAACATACTCACTGCATACTCACCATACTGACAAAATAGTACTAAATATCCTCTGTTTAGAAAAAAAATATGCTTTTATTAATCACTTCCCACAGCTGCTCTCTCTGCAGAAGTTCAATGACACAGTGATGAGCAGAGGAGGAGCAGCAGCATATATGGAATTGATCTGACATTTCCAAAGTGGCCTCTGGGTTTTGTGTTTAATTGAAGACAGACCACAATAACGTCTCCTCTGTCCAGGGGTTAATGCTCATAGATCTTGTCGTACCAGGCAGCTTCTGTCACTGTCACTTTTCATGCTTTCCTCTCACAAACATGTCAAGGACTCTACACCGTGCAGAGATGACGGGGGGGGGGGGCGCCTTTGGTGACCAGCCCTGATGTAGATTTTATGGCGCAGTGACAGAATTACTGTGTATTTCCGTACAGAAACCCAGTCCAGCTTTTGCTGTAAGGTGAATAAGACTTTGCCTGTCAATGGTAAATAGTACAGGAGTCTAATTAAAACTAGTGTAGGGTTTGAAGACACTCATCCAGCGAAGCTCTCAGAGCCTCCCTGCTTCCTGCTGGCCAGACTCCAGGGTACAATGTAGTCTCTCTAGTTAACAAGAGGTCTCTTTGAAATGGAAGTTGTTGTGGTTGTTGGAAATGATTTAGGCTGCAAATTTGTTTTTTGAATCTTGGATGAACAACGAAAGAAAACCGACTTCTCTGGACCGGAATTAGAAAAACACCATCTGTACTTTCACTCTTTCAACAAACACTTTAAACTGAATGATTGAACTTGAACCATTTACTATAACTAAACTTAAATCATATACTTTATTTAATCAATACAAACATAAGCAAGTGTGGAGGGAATTCAAACAGACTCATTTTTTGTGAAAAATTAAAAAGAGAAAGAAAAAAAACTGTCTGAAATGGTCCAACTCAGAGGTTCAGTGATTTCATAAATGTGGATAAAATGTTAATAAAGAACAGTAATTAATGTAAAAAAAAAACCAAAACTAATAAATTAACAAAACCACAGTTTTTTTCCCCCAATTTTGCCCAAAGCTTTTGCTTCTCACGGTTCATAATGGCTACAAGGCGACAGTGAAGGGAAAGATTAAAATGTCAAACTCTTGAAAAAGTGGAAAACGGCCAAAAAGACCATCCACCAAAAAAGCTCTTCTTTGTCTCTTTATTGATGGCACGTTTTGTGAATTAATCATCATCAATAGTCAAGTATCCATTCATATGTAGTGCAGATTTTAACCACATTTCCAGAGAACTGACTGGTATTTTGATGCATTGAAGTTGAAGCTGATGCCATTAAACCTTTTGCAGAAGAGGAGGGTGCGACGAGATGACATAACTAAAAGCTTTCCATAAATATTACATCATAACTATGCATTTCAGAGCTAATGTCAACAAACCAACTTATATAACCTTTCACTAATAGGGTTTCAGTACGTTGACCTGTTAGGTAGCGGACCATGAGGAGATATTCACTCAATTTGACCAAAAATGCATTAGATTAGAATCTTTAATAACTAATCACTGGGATTAAAAAGACAAGAGTGATGATGGTTTATATCATCTTTATTCTAAAGTCTTTTTTATTAATATTGAATAATTACAAGCCCTGTCATTACGTTGTAACTTTATTAGTACATGCACAAACTGAAAATGACTGTTGTTAACAGTTTAGCATATTGGACATCAAAATAGTGTTTCTTTATTTTTTAACTTGTCTTTGTTGTTGTCCTTGAAGAAACTTAGCAGCCGGGTCTGGAACGATACGATAATGTTGTTATCAGCCCTCTAGCTATCTCTACCTTTGCAGTCAGGATTGTTTTGGCTTTTTTTGGATCACAAAAACAACTTTAACACACATATAAACCACTCTAGGTCCATTTAGCTTCGTCATTAGGATTCAGCAGTGATTATTATAAAGTATGGACATTAGAAACACGTTCATTTCAGCGTTGAAATTGCTATTTCAAATCACAGTTTCTGCAGTTGTTTCATTTGTCTTAGTTAAACTTTTCTTCTTTCAATCTCTGGGAATAACTGGAAATATATCACATTTCCACATCGTATCCAGCCATCTCATCTCCATTCTACATCTTTTTTGTTAATGTCGCATGTATGAGCAGCGTTACCTCGGTTATTAGCGGCTATTGTTTCTAGATCTGTGGTTGTGAGGTGCCATTTTCATTTATCATTTTAATAAAAGAGACGATGTGAATAGATGTGAGACTACACAGTCTAATTGAAACTCTTGTCTGCTGCAGCATACAGTACATATCTGCTGTGTAACCCACACGACGCAAAATGTCACTTTGGCCCATTTAAACATCGCTGTGCTCCTTACACTTCAAGACCACTGTGAACAACACACTGTCTGCCCATGGCTTGCAAGCTACAGCACAAGTTTGTTTACTGTGTCTCTGTTCCCCTGCCAGCTGCTGTCAATCAAACCCAGACACTGACACGCCCCTCCGGCAGCTCAGAGTAAAAGGAGTATGTATTCTGATATTCCCCCAAAGACCCCTGCTTCTTCTATTAAATGGTAAATGGACTGCCCTTATACAGCGGTTTTCTGTCCGACACACACACCAGTGATACGTTGGGGGCAGTTTTGAGGTCCAGTATTTTGCCCAAAGACACTTTGACATATGGGCTGGAGGAGCTTGGGAATCGAACCGGCAACCTTTTGATTAACTGACATCCTTTGACTGCAAAAATGTATGTCTTAACGTTTTCAGTTGGATTTTAAGTCAACATTATTTTGGAAATAACTTTTGAATGCTACTCAGGAGGCCTGTAAACAGTCCACTATGTACCACCTCGACAGCAAGACACCAGAACCTGAGGGTGTGTGTGTGTGTGTGTGTGTGCGTGCGTGCGTGCGTGCGTGCGTGCGTGCGTGCGTGCGTGCGTGCGTGCGTATGTGTGTGTGTGTGTGTGTGTATGGAAAGATTTTGCATTGGGAAGAGAAGGAGGAGGGAGGGTAAAGTATAAACCTTTTATCAACTTGTCTTTCAGAGTCATTGCATCCAGTCAGTTTCAGGATCCAGGTGTGACACAGAGCTGCTCTATTAATACTATGTTCCCACCATATCTGTTGTAGCCAATATCCTTAAATCAACATGTTGATTGTATTTGTATCGTCCCCTTGTTCAACACAGTATGGAAGCGGTGTTCATAGCAGAGCCTCAGCGTGTTTTATTCTAACAACAGTGACCCCTGGATAGCTGTATTTGCAGAGTATTGTTCCCAGTTTGTTCTGTAGGCTGATAATTAGCACATATCGGAGAGTACTTCTTTCTGCACTGCAGCCACACTGCAGCTTGTGTGTCTCCTGCCTCTGTTAGACTTTGCAAAAGGTTTGCAATTGGTGTAAAAGGGTGTCCTAAGTTTTCATCGTTGAATAACAAGATCTAACTCTGTCCCCTTGTTAATTGATGGAGTCTTTGTGAACACTCTCAGGTGTCAGAAAGTGATAGTTTAGCCTAAGCACACATATCTGCTCAGAGGGAGAACAGCCTGGTGGGCTGCGTGATACAACGTGACCTGCTAATTGCATTGCAGTGCAATTGATCATCCGGTTCCTTTCCGTGTGAAACTTCATCTCTTGTGTTGCTGTAATTTTCTGAAACCGCTGCGGTTTCAACTGAAGTGGTTTTAAATAAGATCAGCGCTTGAAGAAAGTGCCACATTTTAATGAATATGTATTTTTAATCTGGTCAATCAGATTTTTACTGGTGTTTCACCACCTCATTCTATTAATGATGAGGAATCATCCACTTAAACGTTTTATATTTGATGAATGAATACATCTCCACTCTAAATCCGGGCAGCTTGAAGAGAGTTAACTTCAATTATCCTCTTTTCTTTTCATTTTCATTTTCTCGATATATTAGGAGTCATCAAGAATAACTTTTATTTACCAGTTCCATTGCAACCTTAATGCTTCAACCACTGGAGAGCAAATTTACAAATGAATGAATGAAATGGTTTATAACTCTAGGCACCACGAGGTGACCCGCTCCTGCAGATCTGAGAAAGTTATTCTTATTTTAGAAAAGTGATTCCACTTCCTTGTTAGCAAAACCTTGGCAAAGCAGATGTTGACAAATCGCAGCCTCGTCAGGTACGCACGAGTTCCCTTGACACACTGAAAGTGGCCTTTGAGGTCCTCAGCGGCTCTGTTGTTATTAACACAGTATTTTCTACTTACTGAGCTTTATTGAGTATGCATCAGGTGTGCAGATTCTCACTGCACACCCTGTCTTTTATAAATACCAATTTATGTGTGAGGACTAGCGCATGCATAATTTCTGTACGCATGATGTTCACACCTGACCCCTGTTGAGTCAGTCAGCGGCAAGTTTCAGGTTCAGGTTTCAGCGCTGTCTCGTTTCCTTCCAGCCGTTGTGAATAATACATTCACTTCTTCCCCTAAAGACATAGTACCTTCCTCTGGCTGCCTCAGTCATACATACAGTGGCTAGAGAAAGATTGTGAACCCTGGAATTAGTTGGTTTTCTTCATGAATTGGTCATAAAATGTCTGATCTTAGTGTCATCTTAGCAGGGGCCACAACTAAAATCACCTCCGTCCATTGACAGTTTGTCCAGATGTGGACTGATGAATATTTAAACTCCTTGAGACGACGCTGTAACCCTTTCCAGCTTTATTCAAATCAGCAGTTCTTGATTGTAGGTCGTCTGAGATTGTCTCTTTTGCGACGCATGGTTCACATCGTTGAATGGACTCTGGGTTTGATAACTCCTGGCTCCAGTTAGCTTTCGTTTAGCTGTTAGCTGAGGGGTTCGCATGCGATGTTAATGTTTGACTGATGTTTTCAATGTGGACAAAAACAATGCAGTAATTTCCGTGTTGTTAGTTAAAGCAGGTTCTGTTTGTTCATTATTGTAACTTTGATGATTTGAAGATCGGACCATATTTTAAGATACATTTTTACATAAATACAGGTCATTCCAGAGGATTCGCTTTCTTCTTCTCGCCACCGTACTGATCGGTAAGAAGGAAATCATTAACGCCGCAGGGACAGAAACTGTACGATGACGGGACTTACCCGTCTCTTGGTCGTCATATTACTCCGTCATCACCTGCCTGTGCCTCCTTAGTCGTGACCTGGTCTTGGCTTTAGACGGGCCCCCGGTTGAGACGGCCTCTCTGAAGCCCTCTCTGCATTCGCTGTGGGAACCGAATGAATAAAAGATGAAGAGTCACAATAGGAGGACATCTGTGGCAAAACAAACAAAACATTACTCTTTCTGCCACAGCACAGCCATCTTGACATATGAGATAGGAGCTCAGTTTCTCAAAAAGTAAACATTTATTCACAGGAAACTTTTATAGATAACAAAAAATAAACCCCTTAACGCAATAATCTATTATATCGCATCTAAGGAAGAGTAAACATAAACTAAGTTGCCTTTGAATGAGCGGCCGTCAGACCTTTTGTTCATCACTGCTCTTTTGTGGATATAAACATCAGCTCGGCTCAGTTGTCCTCTAAAACACTTTTATGCAGCTTCATATCAAATGTCTCTTGAGGACAAAACACCTTTGACTGTGCAAACCATAAAAAAAAAAAAAAAAAAAAGGAAAGGAAAAGAGAGGGATTAATGTTGCTTCAGTGATTTTGTTGCCATGAGCGGAGCTGGCTGTCAGCTGCTTGTGTGCAGTCCGTCTTTCTCATTCAACAACACCAGTTTCCTTGTGGTGGCTGTTTATCTGCAGCACTGGGGACGTCTGGCAGAAAGGCATTTGTGTTTTTAACAGCAGAAATCTCTCATTATTTTGTTTGCTAACTTACACAGACACAGAGACATACTCACATGCTGTTGACCTGAGTTTGAACACCAGTCTTGCTTTTTTTTTTTTTTTAGTCTTTCCTTGTATCTCAAAAATGTGAACTAACAATCCCCCTTATTATCGCTATCATCTTTCTGGCTTGTTTTTGTTACAATGCATATGTAGAGCAGGGCAAACCCCAGTGATATTATTAACTTCTATTATTATGTAAGCACTGCAATGCATGAATACATCATCTCCCAACTTTAAACTGTCTTCAGACTGTGGTGTAAAACAAGCTGTGTCTAGCTGGTGATTTATCAAACTTCCAGCCTTGTGTTTAAACGGCAGCGTTGCTTGTCCTTCCTCTGCGTGTGTGTCAGGCTTTTCTTCACATATTCCAGCTGGTTTGTGACTGATGCAGCCACTTGTCTGAACTTCTCCCAACTCTTTTTTTTTTTTTTTTGACTGTGGTAGCAGAGTGGCTCCAGGGATGGCGGCGTCAGTCAGTCCGACATTTATTTCAGGCTGAAATATCTTGAGAAATGTTGGGTAGATTGTCATGAGATTGTTTGCAGGTTTTCATGAACCCCAGAGGATGAATCATACTGACTTTGGGATCCTTTGTTTTGTTTTTTTTTAATCTAGCGCCACCTGCAGGGCAACGTCACTGTCAAACTCACCTATCCAGTGAAATATCTTAGAGATCCCAGATGTTTCTTCTTGTGACAATAAGCAAATATTAGCATGCTACCATGCTAGACCAACATGCTAAGTGGTATTTCATAAGCATTGCATTTTTCATTTCATTTATTTTACACAAATCAGCATAAAATACACTTAAATCAATACAAATATAATAACAGCAAATGGGTGAAAATGGGAATCCCCAATACGCTTCTGAAGCTTGTAAATTAATTGTAAATTTCCGCCACAAAAAATACCCAAAAACCCTAAAAAATATTAACTAAACTGTCTGAAAACATCTATGCCATCAGTCCAAATGTTAATTCAATAACCAGTTCTGAAGAGCTCAGTCCTTTAAACAAGTTTAAACATATTTTAGTCGCGACTGCCACTAAAATTCTCTTTTAAGTTTACGTCTCATACTCTTTAAGAAGCTTTTCTCTGGTCTTGTATGTATGTGAGGGAAGGTGAATTGGAATAAGATCACAGTGTCTGTCGTTTAGCTTAAATACAACATTTTACATAATACAAGCATTGTGAAAGATATTACATTCAGTAAGCTTCAACATTGGAAAAGAGGGTCAGCGGGTCCATGATTTTACGCGTACGACTTTCTCAAGATAACTAGGAAAAATATTACACCGTATAATATTACAGTAATTTATATGAGGCTAAAATAAGGACTGATACAAGGTTTGAGGTGCTTTAAATTGTAGAAAATACCTCAACTTCTTAAAGTTTAAGAATTCATCTTTGTGAAACTCCAGGAATTTGGTGGACTTCACTCTCTCAATAGCATTTAACTTAAAGCAAGAAGAGTTTGCCAGCGTGGCTGTCTTCCTTCCCGACATTGCAACACATGAAATTAATCAATCAGTGCAGTTTCCTGAGCTGTGTCAGACAGATCCTGAGTGTATTTCTTCTTGTGACCGAGTTGGGTTTAAAAATTTGTCCTTATCTTTCATCGAATGCATCTCCATTGCTGTGTGTAGTGCCTCTGATCTTCTCTAAAAGTTGAATCATAAAAGTGCAGTAATTTTGTCCTACATGAGTAGAAGAGCTTCTTCTTTCAGACTGTGCCACTTTGCCATTACAGGCTGTGCAGAACCCCGTGTAGTGAAGTGCAATGATTGTGGATATTGCTTCGGAAAAGTGGGAAAGTATCAGTCACGGTGTGACAGAAACCTCTAAACTCGTAGTCCACTTACTGGCTTTTTCCACAGGTGTCAACAGAATATAGAGAGAATGTGCTTCTGTGATTTAGTTTAACCTTGCTGAAATACAAAACATTAGAAACACGTAGTTAGTTAGTGCAACGCAGTACAGATCAACAAGCAACAAACGGAACATTTCAATCTTCAAGAAGGTAGAACAGCGCTGTTGTATTAGACTGCAATAGTTTTAGCTAGGTGTAATAAACAGAGCTTTATGCTAATTCATGGCTACTTTCATGGCTATTTTTCGACTTTTTCAACAGAACTTCATTCAGTTCCTCTGATTTGTTCTGATTGGTGCCTGTTATACTTCCATTTCCTGCAGGTGCATTGCGAAGGGAGAAAGAAAAGTGGGTGACTCAGAGGATTCAGATCTTAAAAACCTAGCCTCAGTGCTTCTGGACAGTGTTTCATATCCACTCTGACGTAGCACGGACACGCTCTCACATATTGTATTGTCAAACGCAGGAATGCCTCTGGTTAATACTTGAAATAAGGCATGAGAGACTTCCTGACAGTCACTGCGGCTGCCACTTCTTGTGACTCATAGTTTAGCGGAGAATGACGGTGACGTGACGTCATCCACAGTCCTCGCCGTCTACCTGTTGCTGCTGTTGCATATTCAAGAGAATGAGACATTTTTTCTCTTTTAAATCATTCCCACTATTACCCCCACTCTCTGCCCCCTCTTCTCTGTTTTTCTCTCTTTTAATTCACTGCAAAAACTCGCAGTTTATGAATATTTAAAGTGGAGCGTTATTCACAAAAAATCTTTATTTAATGCTGCCTGCATTCACATCCTCTTAGAGGACTTTAAAGGCTTCGGTTATGAATCGAGCGGGGGACGTGTAAACTGTTGTTCTTACTGCGAACTTGCATCAACCCCTTCTGCTGTGTGCGTCCATAAAAATCAGTCTTCCTAGCTGTTCCTGCAAATCCCTGTGAGCAGGAGTGGCTCACCTGCACAGACAGAACACATGCTTTATTCAGGTGATGTATCAGTCGTCTGACGCTCCTGGCACAAGTGGATGCAGCTGAGTCATTCGTCTCAGGTAGAAAAGGGGGCCAATCAGATGCTTTGTTGCAGCAGAAAGCAAAAATCCCTAAGAAACATCGCAGTAGCACTGGTTTTCTTTGTAATGTGCAAATCTGCAGCAGGTTTAATCAGGTGCGTCTCTTTTGCTTTCCACCTCTTTTTGCACAAACTACAAAACCAGCAACTCAAAGTGAATCTTTCTGCTAAATGCTTACATGTGGTATTTGCCTTTGGGCTCTTTTCCCTGTCCAAAAATATTTCCATCCACAAATATTAAAACAGTTCTTTTGGCACATCTTGCCATCTTTTATCCCTGAAGGTTTTTTTTTTTTTTTATCATGCTCAGAAATGCCTTGTTATGTATTTTATGTAATTCTATTCTTTGTCTCTCTTTTGTGTCTGTGCAGAGAAAGTGTTCGGGGAGTTTCTGAGCTGGGAGCTGGATGAGCCTCTGTCTCACCTGCCTCTAAAGTCCGGCCAGGCTGTGACACTGACTGTAAACATCAAAGTCAAGCTGGACTTCTCTGGTCAGGAGAACCTCCTGCAGGACCTCAATGACGGTGAGTCGACACAGAAATTCACATTTTAACCTCGGTGAAAACCCGAAGCCCGCAGCATCTGTCGACATAAACCTGCTGGGCTTGTTGAACTCAACATACTATGAACTTTTCCCTGTTTACTTCACATGTGTAACACATACAATACCGTAATAATACAGGTTCAGGTTATTATATCATTACCCAGTGTTAGCATAATTAATTAGCATGATCCACTAAAAGGTTTGACCCTCCTTTAAACCATAACCGGTTAAAATGCAAATGTAGAAGTAAATATTTTAATCAAATGTATTCACCAGTCTAGAGGAAACGCAGCATCAGCAGGATGTTGTGTTTGCATCGGTTGATACAGAGGGAAGCTGGTGATGGTTTGGGCCAAATGTGGGTTTCAGTCACAATGTTACAGATTGATTGATGCCGTATGCATTTTTTCTTTCCATAAAGTTCTTCTCCTCCATTGTTGAACATCTTTGAGGTTTTAAAGCATCATCTTCGACTCGATTGTGATGGATATTTTTCGCTACAGTGAATCATATCAGAATCGTAGCATCTTTAAACTGCCACGGTGGCGTTATGTCCGCGTTGGACGCAGAAATGAGTGTCGGTGTGCCCCTGCACACGGAGCTCTTTCTGTTACGGGGATTCTGTCTGCCTTATTTAAGATTCAACAGTAATAGGAGAGAGGTCTCAAGGTCTCTACACCTCCGTTTGTCTCCTAGCTTCTGGCTTCCTCGCTTCAACTGTCGGATTTCCTCTCTTGTAATTCTTATTCCTGGTTTTAAAAAAAGAAAGAGGTAGTCTCACCTTCTCCCTGACCTTCGAAGCTCATTCATTGCGTGCCTTCTCCAGTCTTTTCTCATAATTCGTGCTCAGCCTCTTTTCTTTCCTGTCTCGCTCCTGACCTCTCCATCTCCTCCGTCAGACGGTGGAACCTCTTCACCACAGACTCTATGGGCGGGTGAATATTAGCGAGCGATCAATACGGACCCGCGTATGCACCGCAGAGGCTTCGCTTGATGACAGGGAAAGTAAACACATACGACGCCGCGTGTTTGTCTCAGCCCCAGCGCCACTCTTCTCATGAGGTCATTTAAGCGATACTGTTTCAGTGTTTTAATTAGCTGAGCAATAATTGGGGGCCCTGAATGAAGGAGATAAAATGTGGCTCCTTCTAAACTGCAGCTCTGAATGCAGTTATTATGGCGACATTATGGGATGCAGTTTTTGCTAAACAACACATTTGATGCTATCTTGCGCTCTAATACATTTACGTAATCGCATTAATAATGTTGTGTTAATATACTGATGAACCTATTTGCATAAAGCCAGTGGTTTTGCTTTGTTTTGAGTCTGTGCCACTGTGCAAGAAGATTACCAATTTCCGCCATCTTTGCTAATTAAACTATGTAATCCTGATTGTTTTAGGCACAACTGGTTCATTAGCCACCACATATGGTTCACATATAAATTTTAATTCTCCCACATTGTATAATTAGAGACATATAGAGACTTTTTTTTTTTTTCTAGGTAACTGAGCAGCTGTCATTTTGTGATGCATAGACCAGTTGGTCATCAGCCTGTGGTGCTCTGGAACAGTTCAGATTTCTACTTGCTGAGAATTAGATTAGAACATCTGCAAAAAGTCATTAATAAGAAGAAGTAATTAGCAGCAATTCATCAAGAATTTACAATAGTCCCGAAAAAATCGAATTAACTGAAACTGTTACAAGATTTTCATTTAGTCTTTATAAAAATGGTTCTGTTTTTCTAGTTTCTAGTTTCTACTGTGGTGAAATCAGAGTATTGATCGTCTCAGGTCATGTTTTAATGCCTAGGAATTGGTGGGGTGATGTACCCTGCTGCTCTGTTGTGGCATTTTCAAAACAACAATATAGTCGTCTTTATGCAAAGCAAAGCAAAGCGTAATATGCAAAAAGCATCGCTCTTAAATGAGCTATTTATACGTTTTTGTATTGCTAAATAGCCAGCGTTAGCATCAACAGCTGTTTACAAGACGTTTTAGAAGAATTCAGCATCAAACTTCATTCCTTTACTCATCAGGAGCTGCCTCCAGCTCTATCACTTCTTTTCTGCTAGCATGCTAAACAGCTAGCCCGGGTCGGGTCGGACTGTCTCGTCACCCCATAAAACAACATTTCTTAACATTTCTTTTTGTGTACAGATTTAAACAAGATATGTCAATGAGATCACTTGCTGTTCCTCTAAACGTTTCCCCTGCTTCTAATCTAATCTAATCTAATTTATTCTAAGATAATCTAATTGCTACTTGACTGAAGCTTCATCTAACTCTTGACGAGAAAGCTAATGTGTGTATTCCCAGAAATGTGAAACTATTTCGTTTTTTTAAAACTAATTTTAACATGACAACTGCAATAAGTAGTAACCTCAGATAAGCCCCTGTTGTTTATAACGATTACAGAAACAAATTGAATTTTTACCAAGATATTGAAACACTACACTTGGAGCCTTTCTGGTTTTGGCCCCCCTGTTGTTTCAGGCACATTCGACGTCGTCCTCGGCAGCGAAGGGAAGGTCAGTACAATGATTGTAAACATATGGATGAATGCGAATGAATTTTCTTCACTTTACTATGGTGGAGAAAAAAAAAGTCTGCATATGCACTTTTCTTCTGTCTCTCTGTCACTCCTTCACACCTTCCCCTTATTTTCCGGCTCCACGGCCTGAGGATAGATGATAACTCTGCAGCTTGTGCAGTGTGTGTCAGAATCTGTCTGACATGTATGCTGCTGGTACATTGTGTTAACATCAGCACTTCTCTATTAATACTAACTATTAAATATAACTGTGGCCGTTGATATGACTAAGGTTTGGCTTCCACCGTTTGTCAGGCTCGTACCAGATTCACACCTGTCACGATGCTGAGAGTGATATGCTTTATCATCATTGGCATTTAAACTACATTAATATATGCTGTATTTATTGATCCATCTGTATTTTATATGCACATTGTGATGAAAGTCAATCCATCATCCTTAACTGTGATGTCGCCTGGCAGAGCCGCACTCGACGTCCTCTGCGTCTCGGCCGAGGCAGGAGGCGGCGAATCGCACAAGGCCGCAGAAAACAGTGCGGAGGGAACGTTCACAACAAGCCGAGCCTCATTGATTTATCCCCAGACGAGTTTATCCGTCGCTTTGAGTCCGGCTCGAGACCACGGCGCCATAACTCAGGATCAGATGAGAGTGATGTCATCACTCAGGACTAATGGGCCTTGACTTACAGCAAGCTTTATCGTGTTAAATGGTGTGAGTGTCGTACCTAATTGCAGCGCTGCCGCCCACATTAATGATGTGGTTGTTCTTTGAAGACTGCACCTTGTACCGCAGTAAATGCCTGCGTCTGAAACGGAGTGAAGAGGCACAAGAAACACATTATACCAACTAACAACATGAATTAAAGGGGAACAGAGAGGAGGAGGTATTCAGAAGCTCTGCTGACATTAGTATTAGTAGCGTCTTATTGTTTGTCCTCAGTCGACATCAGTGGGACGATGCACCGCTCTCCTACTTGTGTAGTCTTCAGTTACCTAACGTTCAACTTGCACCAGCAGACCTCCCCCCTAAGAGTCCTTTTTTTAAAGTAATAACCTATGACATGTTCATGTTCGATTTCCATTTTGCTTCTCTCTGTTGTCAAGTGTTACAACAAAGCTGCTGTTCAACGTTTGGCCCTTTTCCTGGAAGCTTTTACATCTGCTGCTCTAAACATCCAGAGTCTCGTTATGTCAGAACAGCTGGGTCTCAAAAACCTCAGTGCTTTTTTTTTTTTTTTCTCGGTTGTGACCAAAGTGAGTCCGGCGAACTCACAGATCATCGCGGATATCTTTCCAGAATTCACTGAGGATCAGAATTGTTGAGATGCTCCTCTTGGCCGCCGGCACCCCGTGCCGTCACTCGGAGACGGACCTCCTTGTTCATCCAGGGCTTGAGTGACAAACACACCCCACGTCCTGTGAGAAGGTTCTGCTACTGGAGCTTACAGGTTTCACTCATCTTATGACGGGGGAGTGATTGGGTAGTAAGAGCAAGGATAGGTGGTCAAAGAATGTTCTTATTTTCAGCCTCAGCAGTGTTGGTGTAAACATGGTCCAGGTTATTGCTGGATGAAATTTGGGACGGGCAGATCTCAGAATTGAATGGTTGAAGGCCCCGTCCGCATGCATCGTTTTTGCAGCTTGCTAATAACGGTGCTTAGTTCTTTCATGGCTGCAGCGAGGTCACAAACCTGCGGAGAAGTCGGAAGGATTTCTACCTGATATTAAGTTACTTGGTAACAGCAGAGCGATAGGTCTCAGTAACTGCCCATTCATCATGCTTTACCTGCTGGTCAGCACTGGCCTGTTGTAGCTTAGCCTTAGCAGAGCAGTCACAATGCCAGCGCTGGGCACTTTCCGCCAAGATGAGCGGTGCACTTGGTGGCGGTGGCCTTACTACTTCCTGTGGTACTAGATAAAAAAATACTATATGTTCACCATATTTCATATGAATGATATTACGAAACGCCTTGCAGGAGAGACTGTCTGAAAATAGCTTCTCTCTGTGTCCGTCTTCTGTAAAAATGTCAGCTGACATTACACTGGGATATGTCAACAGGAGGCTGTGGCATTTAACTGATCCTTGATCAGTTCAACCACTGAATCCTCTCTGTGGGTGAGGAAGTGGCTTGAGTGAGATCCCAACATCCGTGTGAGTCGACCATGTGTTTAATTTTAAATAAGTACTGAAGTATTGAACTGCATTGCTCTTCTTCTGTGGTTTCTGGCAGTTATCAAACACCTCCGGGTGAATTACCAAAACCCTCTAGAAGGACCTATCATTATTTAGATGTAGTCCGTGAAAATAAAGATTTGAGATCTGGATAAAAGAGTCGCACACGTGTTACTAAATGGAAACTAAAGTGTATTAAAGTGTGGAAGATGCTGAGGCCTGGTTATCCTCCAAGTCAAGAGGAAGAATACATTGGTAGCTGTAAAAAAAAAAAAATAGAAATGCCAGTACTAGAAAAAAAATGAATAGCTGTTGTTAAATCGACTCAAGTTAAACGGCATGATGATCCCCACGTGCCGTGCATTTGTTACCGCAGTTAAAACCAAAGCGGCTGTTTGTAGATGAATACCCTCCGACTTAAATGGAGCGTCCACACCGACTTGGAATGGCTTTCAGTAATGATAGTAATCATTTGTTCAGATATATGTATATTACCTAACAGATTTCTGCTCATCACGTTACCCCCCCCCCCGTCAGACAGAGGAGCATAATGATGTTCTTACAGTTGCAGTGTTGCGTGTCAGCTCAGGATAACAGTGTGGTTTTAAATGAGATGCTGTAAGATTGTGTTGTGATATTTTCTTCCTCTTGTTGTTGTTGTTGTTGTTCTTCTTCTTCTCCTTTTTTTCCCCCATTGTCGTTGTTGTGATTTGGATTAATGGTGCGTTTGATGTCCAGTAACAACGTGAAGCTGCAGAATCCGTCGGTTGTTCATCTTTAGTTGTCAAGTGAAGCTCCGGTCAGAGTGAGTTTGGTGTTCGAGTCTCTCCCATTAACAGGATATATTAAAACACTGTAACAGGTCATAACTTCCATATTTATCAGATGTATCTACAGTATCTTCCAGGAAAAAAAAGGCTTGTAAGTGTGAGAGCGATTGAGAACGCAGAGATCGACAGCATCCGATGAACCTTCAGGTCTGCGCCAATAATCTTACTTCTAATTTATTTGAGAAGTGACACTCCCAGTCTCCGCTGAGAAAAACGCTGAATTCAGCTGATCCTCCCCGAGGCAGTTTGACAGAGCAACTAGACAGATACTGATTGGAGGGAGGGGGTAAAGGAGGGGATGATTGTGAGCAGTGCCATTGTTAATCACGCCACCCATTACTCACACGGTCTCTGTGCCACAGGACACGGCAAGTCATGTGTACCGCCTGAGACGCGCCGCGTACCGTAATGGGGGGTGGGGGTGCAGGCCATTAAGTGGATAAGAGTTAGCTGTGTGTTGTTGGGAGTCTTTCCTTTTCTTGTTGCTCTGACTCCGTGTCTGTACATATCTAATCTGTTTAACAGTAGGGTGTAGAAAATGAGGCAGTGGCAAGAGGTTAAAGTTCCTTTTCCAGTCATGTTTTATACTAGTGGATCAGACCTGATGCCCCGCCCCCCACCACCACCTGCTGGCTCCAGGTGGACAGGTGAAAGAGCAGAGCAGCAACACGATGGTCAGAGGAGGAAACATCAGAGAGACTCAGAGGAGGAGTCTGTTGAGACCAGAACCAGAGACTAGCAGACGGATCAGAACGGTTATGCCTTTCTTGATTTTTCCCCCTTTTTTTTCTTTTAGAGACGCACTTTTATTTTTAATCATTTATTAATTCAGTCAGAAATCTCCCTGTTCACTCTCTGATCCTCTCCAGTTCGCTGCTCCTGCCGTTCCCACTGTAAATACAAACTCAACCCTCCTCTTTGTTGTTACCTGTTGTCGTGGTAAATTTAGCATAATCCACAGCTTCACAGCATTAATTCCAGCAGCGCAGCGACACGGTCGTTCCTCACACATCAGTCTTTTTTCTTTTCACAGAAATACTGGGTTCTATTTTTCACCAATCGTGGCTGGGTTTGATTTGTCTGTGAATGTCTGTGTCATGAACCCGAATGCTTGAGCTGCCGCAAAGGCCGGTAATTTCCCCCTCCTCTTAGGGGAAATTGCAGGGCTTCGCATCCCACTGACGTCAGAGAGCGATATGATTCCTTTGACGTCAGAGCGTGGGCTCTGGGCGTCATTTTTTGGGTATTGTCTGAGTGGGTCGAAAAAGCAGCAGCCCCTGTGGTGGAGCCGAACACAGCTGCTGATAGTGCAGCTGCTCCAGTGTCCACGCTGCTTCTCTCAAGGTCATGAATATAAAATCATTCATTTATTCTTCACATGCTTGTAGTTGAGCCACGAGCCGTTTGATCTCGGATTTTTTTTCTTATCATTTTAAAATATTTTAAAAAACGAAGTTCCCTCTAAAGCAACTACTGTACTGTAAGTGTGAAACAAGTGTGATATACAAGACAAAGCCTGTGTATATTCTCATTTGTCCAGGTCATAGTATCCTAAAGGAGTTTTTAAAATTTAAATCGCATCTGACCAGGCTAGGACTGGACCAGTCCTAGCCTGGTCAGATGCGTACACGAACTGATGAAGCCTCTTGGATGAGAGGTGAAACGTCTTCCCAGACAAATAACCTAGTCCAGTTGTTTTCGATTTAAAAAACTCCTTTAGGATACAAGACAAAGTGACCACAGTACGTTGAGATAAAGTACACTGATATAAATAGTATATTGTATTTATTTTGATGCATATACTGCATTTGTGTTTATATCAGTGAGGGTAGACAGAGTATAACACACACCCTCAGTATAATATAATATAATATAATATAATATAATTCAACAGCAGCAGCCTCCAAAGTGACCATGAAGGTGAATCAGCACCTCTGTGAACATTATAACAGGTACATTACACTACAGAGCTACAGTGCATCAGCTTTGGCTTTGGCTGACTGCTCTCCACATCCTCCTTAATTACTGTTGCGTTCTCACACAGCACATGTGCAGTTTTAAGTGACAATAATGAATGATTTTATCACTCAAATGTATTTTTTTTTAAAAAAACAACTGGTCCTTGGTTTTACACATAAGCTCATTTCTTGCCAGTGATTTTTGATTTTCAGCTGAAATCATTGCTGTTGTTGTTAGCTTTAGCTAGCTGGCTAACTAGCTAGCATAAGCTAATGTTATCGGAATTCAACATTCCCTGTAAATTAATCGAATAACTGATTGCAGCCCTTGTTTCCTGCTGGTTTGTGGCTCCAGTTTGAACCTTTAGCATCCAACGCTCCCCAAACCCTTCACACAGTTTTAGAGAAATATAAAGCTTGGCAGGCCGTCCGTGCCCAGTCATGGTTGCTAAGCGACTGCTGGACAATCGTTATTCATGGGCGGAGTCTAGCAAATGGTCACTTGTATGTAGATTATGGAAAAAAGAAAACAATTTAACACATTTGAACAGTATGAGAATAAAAACTATTAGCACTGTACTCTTGCAATTCACAATATTTTGCAGTTTTTTTATTTATTATAAATATTATAAATTGACGATGTCGTTTTTCAGTGACATTCAGCAGTTATACAAAAAGAGAAGCTGGAAATATGTTAAAAAAAGCTCCAGTTCAGAGTCTATTAAAAGAAATGTTGTGTTTTGAGTTAAGGGGCGTGATCTCACATTAAAGAATTAGCTTATTAGCTGCGCAACACGCCTGGGCCTGTTTACCTGTTTCATGGAGATCATTAAGTAATTGTGAGGAACATGGTTCTTCTGGGAAATGTTGGAAATCACCAACTAAACACGAGCTAGATGAAGCAAAGTGAGTACATTAAAAATGTAATTAAAACAATTAATCACAAAATATCTCTTGTACAACGCTGTAATGCATCACAGACTGTTGATACATCGCAGTGCAAGACCGTTTGCTGTGATGCTCTGCCAGCCGCTGTTTAATGATAGCCATGTCTCTGTACTTTGTTGTTTTGTTTTGTTTTTGCTGACTGTGTGATGCCACAATGTCTTTTCAGATGGGATCAGTGTGACAGGCCTGCCAATCTCCAGTCCACTGCGCCAAGTCCTCAAACCCAGGCCCGAGAACAAGCCTGTCAGCAGTGAGTCTGGCAAAGCGGAGTACAGCCACATTAAGGTGAGCAACAAAAGCTTCTGCAAAATACATTAAACCCCCCCCCCAAAAAAAAAAAAAAACAATCCCTATTGTTTTTGCTCAGTCCTGGATCAAGATGCAAGCAGGTTTTTTTTTTTTTTTTTACCTTTTGTTTGTGTTTCCTGGCTTGTAGCATAGCTTCAGGGAAAATGCATTTTCAACCTGGTGCAGTCTCACTGCACCTTTTCAGCAGATAATGAAGATCTCAGGTTGAGATATTTGACCCTCTCACTCCGCCTCCGTATCTCTCCCTCTCTCTCTCCGCATCAAGAATGTGTACAGTGTGTCCAAGTGTAAAAATATAGCATTACTTACCACCAAACTACAGCTTTTAGTAACGCTTATGGAGAGAACGCTGGTTTGATTTGACTGTCCTTGGAAATAAGAGGAAAATGTTTACAGGGTTTTTGTGAGAAACTGCAAAGACTACAAAGGGGAAAAAATAAATCGTTTGACAAGCAAGGAAAAGAGGCGAGATGGAGACAGGCAGAATGAGAACGCGTGAGATTGAGCCAACCAGCGGGGGAGAAGGTTTTTTCGAGGACTTGTGGATGACTGAGGGTTAGAAAGGGGCGGGGCTGACCGAGCCTACCTGCTGAGGGTCATCTGTAGCACAACAGCCGCACCACCCTGCGAAGCGTGGTGGCTGCATTGTCTTACCTTTTTAGAAACCAGAGCAACATCTTCCTCTTTCTCTGTGCTAATCATCAGGAGAGAAAACAACATCGATGTCTGATGTTCAGATGTGTCGACTTCTCTGACTTTCTTTAGAAAACTTCGACAGGATGACGAGCAGTGATGGAGGAAGCACAGGAGGATGTTTCCTGTTGATGCTCAGAAAACCGCTTCGTCAGTGACAACTTTGTCTAGAAAATGAATCAGACTGATTAAAACTTACAGAAATAATAACGTGATAGTTCTTTAGGACTGTGGCCATATGTCAGACGCCTCCTCGTTACCGTAAGAACCAAAACAACTAAAAGTCCACTTGCTATCAAAATATACAAAATAACATGTACAATTTTACATAATATAATCACATAATAAAATATAATATGTGTTTAAACCCTACCTCCAAATAAAACAACAACAAAAGAAAATCTAAACTGAATTAAGTTGAATTATAGTGTAACTTTGGTAACTCTTTATTTGCACAGTCCGCCTACAGAGGGTTTACTGAGTATTTGTAACATTTCAAAAGGTTATTAATTGAGATTCAACAATTCTACTGTTTAGCTAACCCCTCACCCTAACCCTAACCCGAGCCATTAAATGGTTTAAAGTGCAACCGTAACTTTTCACGGGTGTAAAAAAAGTTATGCTTAGGTTTAAAAGTTTTAACAGTGGGAAAAGGAAAGTGAGACTTAAATGGGGCCTTGGCCATAAAAACTGGGGGTTGAATATGTAATGAGAGCAAATCCAATTGTTTTGAAGTGTCTAAAAAAAAAGTCTGAAAACTCTTTTGATCTTTTGGCTCTTTCAAGTCATTCTGTTCTGTGAAGTCGTGCGAGCTGCATGTTGCATTATGATGTAAAATATGACGTGTGGAACATCAGCAGTTTAGTTGTTTATTATAATACAACAGTTGGTTCTGAACAAGTAATTTGATTGGACGAGAGGCGTTTTCTTTGAGTGCTGGGACTATTTAACCGCGGCCTCATGACCTGTGACCGAATCACAGCCGTGCTCGTATTCAGCACAACATCGCTCCCTTTGGTGCAATATTGTTTAAATGTAGTTGAAGTGAGTGAAGAACAACTGGGAAGAAACTCTGAGGTAAAAGGAGCCTCTTTTTTTTATATATAATATCTGAGCAGATTTATAAGCGTGTATCCTTGATGGACATCAGATATTCTGAAAGTATCAGTGTATATGAGGTAATTTATTAATTTACAATTCCTACTGTACGCACTACAAATCCTCCGTATGCAGCACAGCACCACGTGAAATGCACCATTAATTTCCCATTGGATTTAATGCATAGCCTGTTGTTTATCCAGTAACTATGAAGGGAGGCGGAGAAGAAACCGTCCTTTGTAAAAGGTACGCTGGGCATTTTAATCAGTGGAATGGCTTATTAGAGATAGAGTTTGACTGACGGCTCCCGAGTTTCATCACAGAACGTGGCGTTTGGACCCGTGGTTAAAGTAAAGCCAGTTACATAAGCGCTCTTGTCTTGCTAGAAGTCAGTGTTCAAGCAGGCTTTAAGGACGTGAGCTCTTTCTCCTTTCACTTTGTAGACGTTGTGTTGGACATAAAGTAGACCCCGGGGTGATTCATTTCACTGTGTGCTTAACAGAAAGCCTGTGCACTGATCTTTGCCTGTGCGCTATAGCGAATTCATTCTTTCCAGCTGCATGACTCACCGTCGGTGTGTTGCCGTATTGTTTTCAGCAGTTTAACTGAAACTCACAGCGCCCAGGCGAGCATGTGACGCACACGTTGACGCCGCGCCGTTCAGCATAAATACAAAGAAAGTCGTGCAATACATTAAAGTAGCTGTTGTTGGTCGATTGAGAACAAAACTGAGATTTATTGTGCAAAGCAAGAATTCCAAAAGCTTCGGGCATGTAACGCAATCTATGTGTTTTACATAATCGTCCTAAATTGACATCCTTGTGTAGCGATGTGGTTGTTCCCGGAAGGCTTCATGGACAGTGGCCCTTTCTTCCTTTATTCCTTTAATTATATGACTCGTCTCCTCTCTTTCCGTGTTGGTAGCCGGACCAGCAGCAGCAGCAGCAGCAGTAAAGCCAGTGAAGAATAAAAAAGTTTGTCACAATACAAAAGCTTCATCCTCAGACAGCGTTCTGACCTTCCTGATTCAATTTTTAACAGGAAGTGCTGATATGTTGAGCTCTGTCTCTGCATATGTTAGAGTACTTTTTGAACAGACGTGCTGCTGTGTTATGTGGATCTTGATTTGTCTGTGTGTGTGTGTGTGTGTGTGTGTGTGTGTGTGTGTGTGTGTGTGTGTGTGTGTGTGTGTGTGTGTGTGTGTGTGTGTGTGTGCGCATGTGCATGATGGAATGAGAGAGAATTTGTATTAGCTGCTAATAAACTGTTTTTGGCCGGGAGGATGGATAGACAGATGCACAGGAAATTGAAAACCTTCAAGCCAAAACCGGCTGGCAGTACAGCTGGGTGTTTCCTGCATGTCTAAATCTTAGGTGGGCCAATTAAGTGTGAATTTGCCTATTTTTGACCAACAAAACCAAATTAGAGCAATTCTTACTGCTCAGTTTTTCTTTTGAGTTCCTGCCTATGTTTTCTCCATACATACTTTCTTTGTTTCTTGTTTTGTGTTTGTGATCTGTGAGTATCTATGTGCTATCCTGGCAGGGGCACTTCTTGGCATGTATACTTGAGCTCGCAGACTATGAGTAGGTGCAATCCATCATGACTGATCTGTAATCAGCACAGGAGGAGTCAACATGTTTATCTCGCTGACCTCTCATCGCTCAATCTTAGCACCCGTTTTTCAATCCTCCCACCAAATTGCGAATGCCTGTGGGCTTGAAAAATGTGTATTCTGTCAGGGTGGGATGGATCCACCGCAGGTGAAGGAGGTCTGGCTGCTCAGACGTGTTGGTTTTACCGATTATTTACACATTTTCAATGACTCATCCCCCCCTAGGAGAGTGAGGGCACTTCCACAACTTGGTTTCTTTGACACCGCCAATTACTCCTCTCACCTCATCACTGCAGCCGTATGTCTCATTCCACCTGCCCGTCCTCAGTGGGAGCACATCATCTCCTCGCACTCTCTTCTGATTTGATTGTGTCTGCAAGGAGTGCCGTGTCTTTACCGCATCTATAGTTCTTCTGTGATAGTCGTCGGGGGAGAGTGTGTGTGCATGTCACTGAAGCAGCAGCAGCATCTGCAGAGATGAGTTTTATGAGGATTTGGACCCCCCAACTTCCATCTGCTGAAGGATTTATGTGATGGGTAACTTGAGTGACAGACCGGGAGTAAGAGAAAAGACGGGGATACAGTAATCCCACCTTTGTGATTACCCATGAGTCACTGTAAAGCTGGCCAGTGTGCAGTCCTGCTCATTCACTTAGCCTTCCTTGTGAACCTATCTCCGCCGGACAGATGTCATCGAGGGCATTTCAAGTGAAGCTATGATACTGAAATCGGCAGACCCCCCCTCAGACACACCCAGCCATTATCTTCAAAACACCAAATGCACAGAAGTGCTACTAAGCTGCATCCAGTGCAATTTTACTCTCCTGTTGGTAATGCCATGTTATTGCAATGCAGGGATTAGTGTGCTGTTAGAACGTGGATGGATATACTCATCTTTGTGCAAACAGTCCCAGAGAGAGAGGAGGCTGTTACTGTGCTTCCGCCTGCCAGCATCAGGGGTCTCGCAGGGCACCATTCTCGATATGAGGTGCACCTCTTAACTTGGTCAAATATAAGATGAAATAGTCCCATCTCAGGTGGTCATGAGTAAGATATGACTGCACTGGATGCTGCAGTACTATCTCTTAACAGTGTCTCTAAAAGTGAGTTCCTTCAGGCTCTAGTCTGTCCCTGAAATCTGAAGAAAAAGGTGCTTTTACTAGACATTTGAACTGATAATTCATAATTATCAATGACTGAAGTCACATTGACATCATCATACTGTGTTTTTACAAAATTCTACGGTGAATATTAATAATTCATAGCGAACTGTAATTATAAACCAGCAAAATGAAAGTGTTCTGGTTTTTGTCGTAAACGTAAAGTTTTGTCAGTTTGATGTTCTTCTGTGTAATTTCCCAGAGCATAAAATCATCAGCCGATTAATCAATTTGTTGATCGACTGAAATTTCATTTCACAAATACTTTGGATTATCGATCAAAAGTCATTTATCAAGTAAAAATTGTCTGGTTTCAGTTTAACAAATTTAAAGATCTGAAAACAAATTTATAACTGCAAATTGAATATATTTAAACTTCTGACTGATGGTCAGTCAAAGCCGCCATTTTGAAGTTGTCAACTTTGGTTTCTGGGAAATTGTGATTGTGGGCAATATTTTTTTTTTTTAATTATAGTTCGGTGATAACGTTTGTCTCAATTTGATGTGACTGATTCTTTGTTGTGTTTTGTGTCGGACAACACAACTCAAAGTTGCTGAGTCATAATTTGAACAAGGTTTTTTTTTATATTTGTTTTTAGATAGCTGTTAAAAAAAACATAAAACCACTGTACATGTGCCAAGATTATTAACCTTCAACCCGCCAGCGAAGACAAAAATTGGATCACACTTAGGAAAAGTTACGATGTAAGCATTTTCAGCGATGAAGAGTGCGTCTGCGGTTTTGTGCAGCGAGAAAGAACCAGGCCTCCAGACAAGACAAGCTGCCACACACACACACACTCACACACACACACACACACACACACACACACAATGTCCGGGGGTGGGGGGGGACTGTAGTTGAGGGGGTTGTTGGGGTGGGCAGAGCTTCTTCGGGGCTAATCAAATCCAGTGGAGACAGAGGCAGAGTTGGCTCCCTGCCTGCCAGCCAGCCAGCGAGCTATTTTTAGAAGCCCAGCCCCGCCGATGGCAGTTCAGCTCTCCTCGCAGACACAGATCCCAGCTCGTGATACAGATATTTATAACTGCCACAGCTGTCTGCTCAAGTGTGAAACTCCAGCTGAACAACCAAATGATTTTCTTTTTCTGAGCTCAGGATTAAAACCGTTCCTTCTTCTCCCCCCCCCCCCCCCCCCCAGTTTGGCTTTTGGTTCACCACCGACTTTATGTTCAGTTGTGACTCCGAGAGAATGAGCATCGCCGACGAAGGCTTTATTGATTTATTGACTGAGCTGCTGATACGGTGCCTATAGAGGCTGGGGTTAGGTTCTGAAGACTTGCAGTTTTGACTCCGTAGATCACATGGTTTTACAAGGATGTCACGTTTGTACCTAACCGAACGCTAGGAGTGATTTTGATTTTGATCATAATCAAACCTGGCTGTTTCGTGACCCTTTTCTAAATGACATCAGCATAATCCGAGTCTCTGGTTGCGTGTCTCTGCACCACCGCAGGCACATCTCATCTGCACCGACAGAGTTACTTCAGCAGTTCAGGTTTGGACCCCCATCTGTTTTTTTTTTTTTTGGACATTTTCCACTGGATGTGGCTTCTCCATCCGATTTCCACCAACATCATTATACACTTCATACATGCAGTGTATACAATTGACATTTCAGGAGCGTGTATCTATGTTCCCACAACCTCCGCTTGCCTTGGAGCTCCATCCCATCATGGACAGTTCATATTCTTATATTTTTAAATGAGCTGTTTATTGAGGTGTGTGTGTGTGTGTGTGTGTGTGTGTGTGTGTGTGTGTGTGTGTGTGTGTGTGTGTGTGTGTGTGTGTGTGTGTGTGTGTGTGTGTGTGTGTGTTAAATAGATAATAAATAGATCTTTGTTGTTTTTCTCTTGTGGGGTTGCAGTATGGAAATAACTCACTTCCATTTCAGCTTCATCCCTTATGAAGATAAAAATCTTTTACACTTTAAAACATATCTTTGGGAGGTTGAGAAAAAGTTGATTCTTGTACATTAATACCATTGTTGTTTCTATGTTAATGAATGATAATGTTAATGTCTGCCAGGAGTGTAGAGGACGAGACATCTGCATCACTCTCAGCAAAAACAAGCATCTGGAAGTTTTTTTGATTATATATTATATATTACATTGGTTATAGTGCGCATATCAATTTCATTTTTTCCTTTTATTTGATGATTTAATGCACGATAACACTCGCATATAATGATCATTATTCTCTTTGCGTTCTTAAAATAATATATTTTAATGTGAGAGAGAAAAACAAAAAGAAAAAGTACTGAATTAGAAAATATATATAATTTGATTAACGAAAAGAGTTTAGTACTAGAGGAAGCACGTATGAAGTGATAAAGTTTTGAGAAGTAACAGTTATAATCAATTTAGTGTGAACTTGATGGCTTAAGTGATTATTTAATATAGTTGGTTAATACTTCAGGTTTTTCTTCTTTTGTTCTTTCCCCACAAATAGATTTTCTGTTGGTTTTAATGCTCTGTGATATATAAAACATAACATAGTTAAGCTGCAGCATCTTTATTGAATGGAGAATCAATGTTGAATGGAGCATTGATCTTCAATCAGATCACGACCCCGAGGATCAGATCTGACACGGATATTGTATCTTCCCAAAGACGTCCCCTAAAATGTGATATTTTCAAACAGTTTTATGAGTCATCTCTTAAAACGCAGCTGCTTACTGAGCGTGAAAGTCATTTTAACTATGTTTATATACAGTGTGTTTACATATATTTGTTTTTTTTATGTGTGAGTGAACTCCAGCATGTTTGAGTGTCTAATTACATAGCACCCAATTAGTCTTTTATTTCCACCATAGATCAGACATAGTGCAAAAATATGGATCAACCCCTTCTTGGTTGGACCTTGCGTTGTGGGCGTTGCTTATTAGGTCTGCTATTGATGCTAAAGCTCACTTTGGCTGTAAACAAGTCAATAGTGTTTTATTGGTGTTTATTCAGCTTTAACCCGAGAGAGAGAGAGAGAGACAGAGAGAGAGAGAGATGGAGGGGAGAGAGACAGAGAGAGAGAGAGAGATGTGGAAAAGAAAAAAGCAATAATTTCATTCAGTCTATGAGACGACTTCAAGTATGCCCGAAACATCTTGCTGTTGTCTGTTGTATATGATGGTGCGAGCGCTCGGAGAAGCGTGGAGCGCTCTTCACTGCAACAGACAAAATAATCCATTGAGCAGAAAACACTTGACAGGCCCTTTGTGAACGGACCTGTGAAGCCGAAGACTCCTAGAGAAAGTGCAGAACCAGCTGCTGAATGAGAGAGTGAGACTGGTCCATTTCATTATTGAAGGGTTGAATGAAAAAGCTCCACTGTTTGCTCCAGGAACTGACATCACATCCTACACCCCCGTGCTCGCTGAGGCACAACTGTCTCGACACGCCGAGAGCAAGATAAAAACAGACATGAAATTTCTAAAACCTTACAATCGTGAACCAGCAGCACCAGGAGAACAGAAAGACTTTCGCGTAGGCAAAAGAAAGGTAATACCACACAGGAGGACGGGTGAAGAACCTGTCAGACAGGAAACTTACCCAAACAGAGAAAGAGGTCGTAGCCAAACGATTAAGTTTGCCCATCACACCGAGGTATTTACCAATAGGTGACCTCATCACGGCAGCAGAATCAACCATCAGAAAAAACAACATCAGGAAAACGGAAGCAGAACACCTCTAGGTTGAAAGTAGGTCCTTTCCAATGCGAAGGCACCAGCCCTTTCAACCCCAGGGTCCAACCATCAGTGACACTAATACATATGAGGCACTGAGGCGAGACCTCACCAGCGGCTACAAGAAAAAGGGCAATAAGATATTTTGCAAAAGTCTCTCTCCTCGTCCTGGAGAAGCTATCCCATGCACGAATGGGTTCGAATGGTGGCCAACCTCTACATGGAGGAAGTAGAAAGCTCGGCCACCCACCACTCAATGGACCATAAGCAAACCTTTATATATTGATACTCCAGAAACGTATCCAGACCTTACTTAAATGAATGTATAGCTCTCTCCCAAAAGTTTCCCAGCCTCACCGGGGTCACCTCAGTGCAGCTCCCTATCACCGAGCTGCTTCTCTTCTGTGCCACTGGAAACATCCTCCTTTTGGGGATTTTGACAGCCAGCTCCCTCTGTGAAAGATTTGGCCTTATTTAACATAACTGTCTCCACGGGGGTGGGGGGGGGGTGGGGGGGTGGGGGGTGTGGGGGGGGCAACAAATGGACTAAATATCCCATCCGTCCTCTCGGGGTGGTGAGCTCTGTGTAGCATGAAACTATCTGTCAATCTCTACGTCTATTTTTATATTTTGGGCATCAGGTCTTGGAAAGGTTGTTTTTTATTTGGCTGTAAGTGTCTTCGCCTGGAGGTTGTGAAGTCTGTGAAGAGGAGAGATGGGGAAGAGTGAGATAATTAAGACTAATCAAAAGGCGTAATCATCATCAGGAAGGCCCCTCCTCAAACGCACAGTAAACCAACACACCCAGTGCTGCCACAATTTCCTGGCTGTTTACCAACATTTTTATTCCTGCAAGCCGTTTTTTTTTTAATCTCAGAGTGCTTCATTTACCTGTATTCAGTTCGCAATCTGCGCTTGATTGGTGTTTGAAGCTACAGCTGCAAACGACAGCTGTGCTCCTTCCCCCGCCTTTTTTTCTTTTTCTCCCAGTTTATCTGTATACGGCTGCCTGTTATCTTCAGGCTACGACAATATGAAGCATATCTCCCTCGTGCCTCGGTGATAGATGACAGGGGGAAACATCAGGAGAAATAGGAAGATGGATGGGGTTTGGGGAGGGGGTGGGGAGGGTGGGGAGGGTGGGGGGGGGGTGTCACTGAGAAGCTGATTCTGGTGTGGGAACCCACGGGGATTGGCGGACGACTTTTTGTCGGTCGCCTCTGTGGATACTGCATCTGCTTCCATCCCATCACTGTTTTCTGACTATCGGCAGAGATGCAGCACGGCCTGCTGCTGGCTGGTTCGATAAGCCCCAGATGTAATTATGTGCTTCATTCTTTCTCGAGCAGGATTGTCATTACACTCATGATAATAGAGTGTATAATTCACCCTTTTTTCTTTCTGCAGAACTCCCGCAAATGTTGAGTGATATGATTTGCATGTGAGGTTTTTATTTTGGTTTTTAATTATTTGCATTGTGATTAACATTTCCTGTAGGAGTCGGCTGCCGGGTATCTGAAACTCATCAAATGAAACCTTAAAGATTCGCTCGTATGAATGTTAGTATTTGAGTTAATTGTGAAAGGGCGTGCTTGATTTCCTGTGAGAGTCAGCAAACCTGCGAGCCTGCTTTGCACTTATAGCGTTGGCAGGAAGTCAGCGCAGCGCTTTTATGGCACATTTTTAGTCTGTAGTTGCAACAGGCAAGGGGACACCTCCTCCTGCCAGCAACACCAACTCTTATTTAGCATTTGGCTCCCGAAATCCTGGATGTCCCCGTATATAGAAGACATAGAAAAGACAAGTCGGCGCCGTACGTCTTGTCCCTGACGACCTGTCGCTGCTCTGTCAGCGCAAACACTGTGATGTGGCACCGCGGGCCTCCTGTCTCTAACTGATGGCCAAATGATCTGGTCCATTAAGAACCTGACCCCAGGGAAAACTGAGTTTTGTATTCGTCTTCCTAATTACCAGTCATGTAAAATGCACAGCTCTGTCTGAGCTCCCAGGCAGCTTTTTATGAGCTGCGGCGAGACAGGCCGATTGGGAGTGCAACAGTTGGTCGAGCGCTTTGCCTCGTGGCTTTTTAGACTTCAGTCACATCTCTTTAGAGGACTGGCCATGTTCAAAGAAAGTATTGAAATATAAACTTTGGCTTTTGAATTATTGTGCATATATTATATAATTTAATAACTGTGCATATTTTATGTGTTCATTCAAAAAGAAAAGAAAAGTGGGGCTGAACTTTTCAAGGAAAGAAGTTCCTCTAGTTTGAGGAGGGTGAAAAATGTCAGTATGTATTTTACAGGTATGCGTAATGTTTGTGAAAGTAGCAGCTGGCAGGGGTCAGTGAACCAGATATTTACATTAAACCTACATGTCTTTTGAAAGAATTTTGTTTAAAAAACTGCCACATTTAACCTGGAAACGTTTTGACGGCTGCACTGAGCACAGGCTCCTCTCTACTGCAAATACAGACTGAGTGCTCGTTGCAAAGAGAGACTGTCCTCCTATAAAAAAACAAAAACAAACAACCCCATCGGTCATTTTTGCAAGTGCCCCGTTATGACCCATAGTTATGTTTTATCGTTGAGCTGCATCTAACGGTCGGTGTCGGACAACATCAGTCCTTTCAGCAAAATGCCTGAAAACGACATGTTTATGAGTCAGGTGACGCTCTACGGCGGGTCTGGGGTCGATGAATGGGTCGACAATACAGCTCAGCCTTAACCATGTGTTTATTATTGTAACCGTGACGACGACGAACGTCCTTTAAACTTACTTCAACCCCAAATCATGGATCATTCCCTGAGCAGAACCGAATTGTTTTTGTAGCTAAACCTAACTAAAGCTTTACTAAAGTCATTTTTAACAATTTATCCAGCTGTTATGGGGGGGGGGGGATTATCTATATATGGTAAATACTCTGTTTTGATGATCAATTAAATTAATTACCCAAGTAAAATGTCAAACATTCTCTGCTTCTAACTTTTCAAACATGAGGATTTTCTTCTCCTCTGTGTAATTTCATCAGCGTTGGACTTTCTCTATAGACTATATCTTTTTAGACTTTTGTTTAGACACTTTGAGATTTGTCACCTTGAACTCTGGGAAATTAAAAATCAGCAATTCGAGGTAATTTGGGCTCATGCTTTCAAGTATATTCAAACGAGCTGTGTGATTTATTTAACTTGATGTAAAAAAACACTTACAGACCTATTATGTAAAGGTAAGGCCACTAGTCAAAATGTACACTTTAGATGGAAACATATGTGTATATTGATATAAATGAAACCTCACAGTGATTAGTTTTAGTTTGCACTCTCTGCTCAAAGACTCGTGTTTTCTATACGAGTCCAAAAATACCAAAGAACAACAAGAACCACAGTGATCAAGTAAATGTGCCTCGGTGTAAAATTCTGTTCCACCCCCGGAAGGTCAAGATATAAAGTTCTGTTTGTTTGCTACTCTGTGTGTGTGTGTGTGTGTGTGTGTGTGTGTGTGTGTGTGTGTGTGTGTGTGGGGAACTGCTGGTGTATGCAAGCCTGGTGGGTGAAATTAGTGGAGAATCAAGCATTTCATCATGCTTACTGGACTTGAATCCATGTGTGAAATCCAGTGAGCCAGGCCAAGCGTGACTCCATATGCTGCCGCGCCCGATGACTGAACCGGTGTCAATCAGATCACCTTCAGCCGCTCCACGGCCGCCCTCAACAGGATGTTTATGTACCACCGTGCTTCACCATCCAGCACCCTTTTGGCTTTTATATTTATTATTTCTCATTTGACAGGTCATTGTTGGTGATCTTGTACGTATGTGTGTATGTGTGTGTGTGTGTGTGTGTTTGTGTGTGTATATCTAAGTGTAGTAATAAATGTTTGTGTGTGCTTGCGTACATGTCTGCTCATGCGTCGCCATGCAATTTATCATTCTTTTCAAGCTTTGGAGCTTCTGGCTTTCAGCTCTGCTCGTCCCATCTTTGATGCTGACTTCACATCTCCACGGTCGACCGGCTGCTGATATACTATATAAGAACAGCGGCGGGGGTCAGGGGTGATGTAAGGCTTCTCCCTTTAGTCGCCCCGGCTGGTAAACGGTGTGACACCTGCACAGGAACGCGGGGTTACATAAAAGAGCGGCCGTTTCGTGTCCGAGGCACCCGTGGGTCCTCGGTTTTCCTCTGATCACACATGATCAGAGAAAACCACATTTGTGTGTCTGTCTGTCTGTGCGTGCGTGTGTGTGTGTGTGTGTGTGTGTGTGTGTGTGTGTGTGTGTGTGTGTGTGTGTGTGTGTGTGTGTGTGTGTGTGTGTGTGTGTGTGTGTGTGTGTGTGTGTGTGTGTGTGTGTGTGTGTTGTGTGTGTGTTTGTGTGTGTGTGTGTGTGTGTGTGTGTGTGTGTGTGTGTGTGTGATGGAGGGATGGAGGCTTCATCTTGAGCAGATGCCACTCTCCCTTGATAAAATTTAGTGCTGCTGTTCATCCTCTTTCCTTCCCCTTCATGACTCACAACCCGTAATCAGATTGAACCACTTGTAAGTGAATTAGCCGACACTCAGAAAAGAAATCAAATTACTCTGGATGAAATGGTTCTTTTATTGTGAGAATTCACAGGAAGTACTTACACACACCTGCGTTTCCATTGTATGTGTCACCGCCCACTTATCAACTAACAAACAATATTAATATAAGCGATGGCTCGGTATATATCCTGGATTAAATGCCCTAATAGTGAAATTTGTTCACTTTGCCACCACAGGAGAAGCAGTTTAAAAATTCACTTGCAAAAAAAAGAAACTTCCCCCCAAACTGCAGAGAGGAAACACAAAACAGCCCAAAGTTCCTTCTGATCTTTGAAGAGAAGTCATTGATCAAGTAGTTTTAAGTCCGACTCTCGGACGGTTTCAGATTCAGTGGCGTCCTCTGTGTCATCCTCAGTTTGCCTTTAGTTCTTGACTTTTTCCACATAAGGAGGCTTCTCCCTGGAAAAATCCACAAATATCTGCTGCAGCTCAGGATCCGTCACAATCTCACACCAGGAGAAGTTTTTTTTTATTTTTATTATTATTCTCCCTCTGTCGCACTCTTCTCTGAACAGGTTCATTTTCGTCTTTATCTGTTTCAGCCACAGGCGATGTGAAAGAGCTTAACCACCTTCTGTCGGAGCCCGAGCCGGTAGTGCTAACATTAGCATCCACCGCGGGCTCTGCAGGAGGCAGTGCTGCTCCACTGCCACCAAACTTCTCATTGCCCTCTCCCTGTGAGCTTGAGTTGGCAGTACAGATGTTACAGTGTTGTAGTGCCGCTGCTAACATTTTTATTTAAGGACAGTTAAACAAAGGTGCTGAAAAGTATTTGGATATATACATTTAAATGGATATATTTAGGAGAGAGTGAGAGTGCAGCTTAAAATGCTATTGAACTGCATTATTAAAAAATCATATTACACCCAACTTCATGGAAGAAATGGCTGCAGTGCTCCTTTAAGAATAGGTTCCAGTGTTTCAGCAGAGCAGAATATAATGTACAGTTTTTAACAGCTGCCGTATCCTCATTGTATTAAATTATAACAAAGTTTTGTGAATAGATGATTTTACCATCTCGTGTATTATATATCATTACATAACCGATATTATCTATTGAAAAAAGCCCCGATGAACCAAACACAGGTTCTAATACAGATTCAACACGCTCCATTGTACAGATAAGTGATTGAAATACCATGATGCATTTGGGAAACAGAACAAAAGTGTGACCTCTGTAGTTTCTTTGTGGGCATGTGAATGAGGCTTTACAGCATTTTCGGCAAAAAATATCTTGAGATAATTAGATTTTTAGCTCAGTCTTTCATTGTTTGGAAGCTGGAAATACAAAGTGTGGAGAAGAGATTCATTAGCTTTTCAATGACGGACAGACTCAATGTCATACCGTTTTTTTTATTAAAGAGCAATAGTACGTCTGAGTTGTGAGTTGTAATTTCTTTTTAATAAAAAAATTTGGCGAATGAGTTTTGCCAGAGGTGATGTTGAAAGCGGGAAATGGTAAAAGAAGCAGACATCACCCACTGCAATCACCTCCATGCATATTATTGTTAAGACGATTCCTGATCAATTGCATCTGTAGTTTGAAGTGTGTGCGAGAGGTTGCTCATCAGTATTCAAACATAATTACACGGTGAGGATATGCCAAGTCCATGATATGGGAGAGCTTTGATGACCCTGCTGTAGCCATCCGGAGAAACGTGGTTTTAAATATTTGCATAAGCTTCACGCTGCTGTTTCCCCGGTAACGCGGTATTGTTAGATGAGGATACAGAGAGAGAGAGAGGATTTGTGGAAACGGGCAGTCGTGAAGGGTTTCGCTGAGGTAAAGAGGAGGGAGAAGTTTTACTTTAATTGGGTTACGACTTTTTCCTAGAACTGTGAGAACTGTGCGCCCCCCAGACCCCCCCACCCCCCACATGTGCTTCTCCAGGATGACGCCGCTCCTGTCGAGTTGCAGTAGAATAATGAATCATAACCAGTGTGACGTTCACAACAGCACAGGTTATTCTGCCTCAGCTTGGCACTGGCGCGGCTGCGGATCCGGTGTGTGTAAGCACGGTTTCAGACGGAGCACAAACCTGCCACCTTCAAGTGTAAAGGGAGTTAATCAGCTGGGAAAAAAAACCAAAAAAAAAAAACCCCAGTTGTTGTGTGAAGGGTAAGAATTAATAAAAGGCATTAATATTTATTCTGCCTTGTAGACTTTTTTTTTTCTTCCTGTTTGGATGTGTCCACTGGCTGGGAATGTAAAATGAAAATGAAACAGACCAGCACAACATGAATAAATAGTGGTTTGTTTTTTGTTTTTTGCTGTGATTGTGTAGAGGTTTATGTACTTTAATTAGTAGATGTCCTCTCCTAATTAAAGTGTAGAAAATATCAGAAACATGGGCAACAAAACTGTAGTGAATACAGTAAGTGAGGAAAGAAACCCACTGCTTGTCTGTGACTGTTACAGTACATGTGCCAGTTCACACAAGCTTCAGCTAGATTAGTTATTTTCCATTAAATGTGTGACAGATCGCCATCTTGATCCACTGTAATTACTTGCTTGGGGGTGTGTGTGTGTGTGTGTGTGTGTGTGTGCGTGCGTGCGTGTGTGTGTGTGTGTGCGTGTGCGTGTGTGTGTGTGTGCGTGTGTGTGTGTGTGTGTGTGGTTAGGGTGGTGTCTGTACAGTTTATTTATTTTACTGAATATGTTAGTTTTCATTAGAAATAATATGGATTTGTTGATAGCGTCTCAAAGGGGAGCTATTATCCTCATTTCAAACTCTGTATTTTTTATTCTGGGACTCCACTCAAGGAGCTTTGCATGATTTACAGTTAAAAAACATTCTGATTTTATATAAAACCTGCACTGTCGGTTATTTGTATACAAAGGGAATTTGTGCATTTGCACCAAAAATAACTTCTTCTCTTCATGGCGACAGGATAAAACTAACCAAACTCTTCCCGGCCTCCGCTCTCATCGGCTGTGTTCGAGGTCGGGCCAAACTAGCCATGATGTGAATGTGTTACACCGAGATGTAGATGTGTTACGGAAGAAAATCCCGGAGCACAAACAAGGTGGACTTTGTATCTTAGCAGAACTTTAACATGCACAACAAAAGGAAATTATATGGGCGCTTTAATGTAATAACCACAGCCAGCACTTCCAGTTGGAACATTTTTGTTTACACCATTAACTTTCAAGTACAAACTCATGCTTCTATGAATATGAGTCAATAATTAGTTCCAGAAACAGTCGTGTGGTTCATTAGGATTGTTTTTTAAGGGATAATGTGTCTCATGTCTTCCACCAATTGGTGAATATGTAGCTATGATATCATATTTATGTGATAAAGTTTCTATGTATAGCACTTCAAATCAGCAGTTTACAAAAGGCGTTACTAAAACCAAACATAAACGTGTGGCCAGGAGACCAGCAAGATTTTAACTTGTAGATCTGTGATCAGGAACTATTCCCCACAGGGACTTTTTCCTGTCAAGTAGTCAAATTAAATTTAGACGTTCTGTCACATGTGAAACACGAACATGAGCTAAAATGTTTCATGTCTGAAAAGAGTGAAAGAGCAGCAGATTGCAACCAAAAAAAAAACACTCAGCTATGAAATATTTTAGTTTAAAACCAAATGTGACCACAGGTGGTAAGATTAGCCCTTTGCTAATTTCCACTTCTTTGTAGTTAATGTGTCATTTTGTCAAACTACAACTGACGACATGTTGTAACCCTCATCGTTGACCTGCCTCTGAAGTAACATTTTGAATATCAGACCCTCATACCTGATTTTAATCAAAGCCCAGGATCCACTAACGAGTTTCTGAGGCTGAAAGGACAATTAGTAACATCAGTGCTGCCTCAGGTCGCCCCCCCCCCTCCACTGCTCATTTCTCACTGACTATCAGATCACCTGTCTGATGCAGCTAAGTGCAGCTGCTGGAGGGGATTTTGTGTCATATGGCTCTTGTCACATCCTTTTTTTTTTTTCTTTTTTGGCCAATATTTTTACTACCCTCCGCCCTCCCTATAATAACTTGAGCTCGACATCCCATAACCCCCTTCGTCACAGAGTCCCTCACGGTTGGGCAGGTTGCTCACCCACTCTTTAAAATGTCTCTTGTCCTAATTGCCACATCAGAGGCAAACCCTAACTGTGAGGGGGTGCAGAGCGTGACATTATAAACGCTGTGGGCAGAAATGTCAGGACCGTCATTAAACGGACCGGCTTGGGGCTGTTGCGGATAGGCTTTTGGTTTCGGGGTGGGTTTTTGGAACTGGTGAAGTGATTATACCATGCTATGCAAACTTCTGTGCTTCACTAGGTCCTCTCCCTTAAAAAGAAACAAAAAAACTTCCTTTTCCCTGTCAGCAGTGTCAGCTATTTTGGTCTACATGCAGCCTGGTTGTTACTGAGCAGTTTTAGATGCTCTAACCTCCATCAGCTGTCAGATCAACACAGAGTTGTTCACAGCGCCCCTCCGCTCCCCATCATCCGACGATTATTGCGAAGTCATTACACCGTGGGACCGATAGAGAACATATTTGCTCTTATCAGCCCTCCCTCCCTCTTCTCTCGTGAATCATCAATTGCCGACAAGCACAGCAGAAACATGATAATGTCAAACTGTCTCAAGGACACAAATACCATGAAAGAGCCTCTTTGAGGCAAAAACACAGGCGGACAGGAGGATCTAAAAGACATCACATCGATAAGCTGTGTATAAAAGGCAGTAGAGTCATCTCATTTGCTCATTTGTTGTTGCGAGTTGTTGCATCAAGTTTGAACCTTTTCAGAGGCAATCAGAACAAGACAACAAGTGATGAGCAGGAGCACAGGGGGAAAATGCTGGACTACTTTTTCTCTCTTTTATCTGCTCAGTGCTTGATTCTTATTTCACCACCTCGGCTCGATATAAAGCTATCTGCAGGATGCTGTTTAATTCTGACTGTGGAAGTGGGAACTGCAGGGTGCCCGTCTGATTGGCTCAGTAATTGACAGCCAGGTGTACATACGAGAGCCGGTCCCAGCAGTACTCCAAATGGACACGCTGCATCCGAATGCCCTCGAGGCGTCTCTCACTTTTTTGACTAAATAGCTCTCCTGGCTGACGGCTCACTTTCCCGCCGCCAGGCAGATGCAACCTAAGCGGGGGTCAAGTCTCATTTTAAGGACAATTAGGCACACAGACTTCCATTTCATCACATCATCAAAGTACATTGTGACCCTCTGTCTACCTGCCATTCAACCACCTGTCCCAGTTAAAAACCTCCTGCAAAATAAAAACACCATGGATCCATGGATGGATAATGAAAAATAAAAAGGAAAACAGAGAAAGTGTGTAGTGAGTGGAACATGTTATTCACCACATTTTTTTCAAATTAAGATTGGAAAAATAAATGTTTTTTGAAAGAGACGGAAAAATTGATGTCGTAACTGTATCTGCCATAAACGGGGGCTTTACGCCATTTCCAATTTGGCCGTCTGCAGGAAGATAATGATGTTTCACACCAGCGCCTTTTACTGTGGCTTTTGCTGAGACTGTGGAAATAACATGGCGAAATTCTATTTTTCGTGTTGGCAATTACATACCATTGGCTGTGTGTAAGTTTTCCCACTCCTCAATTGTCAGAAGGAAAAGACGATGAGGAAGAGTGCAAAAAGTCATTTTATTTTGAAGTACTTGTTGTTTTGTTGTCTGTCTGTATTTAAAGGTCCCATATTGTATAACGGTAGATGTCCATGTGTGATTATAGATCAGGTCTAGGTTCTATATTAATACTGTGAAAGTATCAAAGCCTCAGTCCACAGAGAAATGCACAGAATTTTAACCTTGAAATGGGCCATCAGGACTTCCTGTAACTTTGTGATGTCACAACAAAACAGTCATGCCCCACGCCCCACCCACATGGATCCACCATCCAACCTTTGCGGGATTTGGTTTCTCTGAGTGTTTTACCTTAAATCTGCTATATTTTTATTCGATCACTCACAGTCAGAACAAACAGCCAATCAGAAAAGAGTGGCTCACAGACTGCTCTCTTCTGATTGGCTCACTGACCTGTTGTTACTAGAGCTCCAGAGAGAAGCCTGAGAGAGGAGATGTAAAACTACAGCGATGGTTTTTGTTACTTAAAACCACAAATATATCTTCTTATGGATCAACACTTTAAAAACACAGTGTAAAATATGGGACCTTTAAAGCTACACAAACAGGCTGTAATCATCTTTCTAATAAGGTCACAGTGAATGACATCATTGTGTCTAGGAAAAAATCTAACATAAACATAAGGTACAAACTGGCCCAGAAACACAGTGAGTTTGACAACACAAAAATAGACTCACTGCCATAGTTGCTGCTAGCTTAGCCCCCAGCCCAACAGGGCATCACCACCAACCTAGATCACTGTTACAAATAGTAAAATCTGGACCTGGTCTGACCAAGACGGGTCTGTGGCCAGTTCCAGATGAACCAATGTGTCTGTGTGCTCTTTGCACTAGTTTTTACGTGGCCTGGACTCAGCTGGAAAAAGGTGATGTCATGTACTTCTGTGCACCAATCAGAATTTGTTGGCAGTCCACTTCCACACACTCCTGTAGAAGCAGATTAGCCGTGTTTTTGAGTGTTAATTTCTATTCAGTCATTAACATTTTAGAGTATTTATGTGGCACCATGTGACTCTGTATCCCAAACTCTCTCTTTTTCTTCCTTGTGGGGTGGTAATGCATATTAACAGCGGGCGACAGTCATGTGCTGTTAGGAGACTGCACGTTGTTGCAGACTGTTTAGGTTTCAAAACAATTAAAAAAGGGTTTTGCAAGTGTTTAATTAAGTTGGAAACTTTGATTGTATTGTTTGGCCTTGAGGATACACATAATGGACTTTGGTGCTCAACCCTGAATATATTTAACCATGAATGAGTGTTTACAATGAAACCTGCAGAAAGTATATTTTTTATTTCATTATCATTAACAAAAGCCAATTAAGACCATTTTTTTTCATTAAAATTCTTGAATTTGTAGCTCCAACTGTGCATCAGCTATCAATTACTAAAAATGAGTGGAAAAGTAATGATAAAGAGCAAAGAGACTATAAACGGCTGTAGAGAGTATTCCTGTCCCTGAAGTGGACACTGCATAGGTCCTTTCAGTCTTTGTGCTAAGCTAAGCTAAACTGTCAAGGAACTGCCTCTGTGTTGGATATACAGTGATTAAATCAGTATTGATTTTTCTCATGTAATACTCAGTAAGAGAGTCTGTAAGTGAATTTCTAAAAATGGTTTCTTTAAGAAACACCGTGGCAAGTCGTTTCCTCTGTGCAAACAAAGAGTGGTTACTAAACCATGCCGTCCCGTGCAATTTTGAGAGCCCCCCCCTCCCAACCCCTCCCACCTGCCACTTATATGCTTTATCTTAGTATTCCTGTCTGGAGACATGGTGCCATGCCATAATCTCCTCAGCAAGATGTGTCAGGATCTTTATCTCAGTGCCAAGTTTCAAAAAGCTTCCCTCTTCTTTCTTGGTCTTTTTGTTCGCCCGTCACGTGCAGGGACGACGATACCGCCTGTGACATTAAGTATTCACCTCTATTGTCAAACAAATGCTGCGTTTGTGTGTAAGGAAGTGATGGATAGTCTTCTTAGGCTTTGTTGTGACACAGCACAACAAAAAAAATAAAAAAATAAAATGGGACTGATGGCTTTCAAGGTAAAATCCAGCCTAATACTGAGTCTGCCATGCATATCAGGTCAGTGATGCTTAGCCGCTAAGCAGCCACAATCGAATAAGTATTCTTTTAAAGATAAAACAAAGGGCAGTGAACCAGCCACTGGCAGTTTTGGGAGCTAATCAACATATTCATATTAATAGAGGATCAGCTTCGTGGTTATAAGATTAGCGACAGTGTGAAAGGGAAAGAACATAACAAGCACAAACACATTCAGGGAGTTTACAAATGATTGACGAATATTAAAGTGGCTTATTGTATCACAGCTTGTTGAAGTGTACATCTTACCAACGATACAAGCCGTGTTTGTTCATGGGTCACTTGGTTAAAAAGGGTTGGTATAGAATGGGGCGGGAAAAATAAACCTTGTCAGTACAGGGAGCAAGAGTTGGCATTAGCACAAACACTGTGTCAGCCACTGCCAGTTACAAGCTAACAAACAAGGTAAACAAATGAAAGATGCTAACTGCGCTAACCGTTCTGATCCGTCTGCTAGTCTCTGGTTCTGGTCTCAACGGACTCCTCATCTGAGTCTGGGTCTGACTGAGGCTCAAACATGAGTCTCTCTGACCATCTACTATCTGTTAACCTAGCTTAACGCAGCGGTGATGCTATCGGTTAACCTAGCTTAGGGCAGCGATGGTGGACGGGGCCAAAGGCCTGATCCAGAAGGAAGAGGAAGTAAGAGTAGATGTGCTTCCATCCCCAGTCTTCATTCTTTTTTTTTCCACTTTCTATGTTGGGAAACAAAATATTAATCATAGCTGAGTATTTTTTCCTAGTTTAAAACATGTCTGGAGAGGAACTTCAGCCGTTATGTCTCTGATAGTAAAAAGAGAGGCCTTCTTTTTCTCTGAGTGTGTCAGGCTGAGAAATCTGTCCTTTTAGAGAGTTTTTGGGCTTGCTAAAATGAAATGACTTGGTGTATGCAAGCCCAAACAATCGATGTGTTTACGTGCACCATGGTAACAAAAGAGAGCTTTTAGAGAGAATTTCAATCCCTGCCATCTTTCACACCTCCGCACACTTGGCCAGTTGCTGCGTGAAGTGATTTGTCTGTGTGATTGAAAGTTACAAACATTGTCCGGTGGCGTCCCGCTCAGTTTCCAAAAGTAAGGAGAAGATCGGACAAACATTTTGAGCGTAAGCAGATTAACAGAGCTGCGTTATTTATCAAACCCAGCATGTTTGCACACTCAGCTTGAATCTGTTGATTCTGTTATGATTTACATCACAAAACCACAAAACTCGGGCAAAACTAGAAATAGTTTGAAATAGTTTGAGTATCCTGCTTATGTTTTCCGCTTGAAAACAGCTTATCCCTGTTTGAGAAACCTGAATTTCTACCTGGAGTACTGTGATGGAAACCAGGAAACTGTGGCATTCAAACACCTCATCCAGGTTTCTGAACCATCTCATAGTGACTGAGATGAAACCAGGAGATTGTTATGATCATGTGTACAGGGAGATAAAACTCAGGGTCTTCATGTCTCATGTTAACGCCAGGATACTAACGCACAATCTGAGACCAAGCACACGTTGAGAAGAGAAACAACACCTTCTTCCTCTTACAAGTTATATGTAGTCAAACTCACCATTGTTTAGTTCAGTACATTCAGTGGTTTGCTGCTACAGCTTTACTTGGTCTGGTCTGACCACTAAAGGCCTTTTCATGAGCCTTGGTCAAAAAAGATCAACATCTGGCTTTTGTCGTGAGTGTGAAAAGGTACAATCTGCATTCTCTCCCAGGTCAAATGACTCTGCAGGAGTCGAGTGTTTTTCAGCTCCAGCTCCGCTCGACAGTGATGTAAACACAACACCTGGGTGAACACCTGCCGGTGTCACCCGCCCAGCACGGTGCTGTTAAACCAGAAACAACCGCGGATACACCTTCCACCCAGTGTGTGCGCTCAATAAATTTTAAAAACACACAATCACCGACCGAAAACGTCTCACACGGAGGCTCTACAACACTTTACAGGAGCACCGACCCAACCTGCGGATGAGACACGAGGAATCCATTTTCCCAATCTGCACGACAGCTAGCAGCTGGGTCTTTGTATCTGTGTGTGTGTGTGTGCGCTCTGTTACTGCATGTGATGACAGTGCTCCCTGCAGTTGTGTATGTCCTCTCAAAAAGGAAGGAAAACTCGTCTGGCAGTGTGAAAAGAGTCGATTGCCTTTTTTGTTTGTTTTTTTTTAAGCGAGGCTTACGTATTAATTATTTGGTGTAAAACGGGTATAACTTAGCACATACTGCGCATGTGCTACTGTTACAGAACAGTAGCATTCAGCATTATCCCATAACTTTCACCTGTAGCCAAAAGGTAACATAGTCTGGCTTTAAAGTAGACCAGTTGTCATGTCTCCTCCTCTGTGCTTCCCGCTCACTTGTTCACTGAAAGCTACAATTTAATTTTCGAACATAAAACACAGTTTCTTGCAGCCTGCGATTATCAGTGATGCTGAACGCCTTAATCGGACTGTAACCTCAGTCTGGGCATTCTCACTTTGTTTGTATGCATGTGAAGGTAAAGCATGTGTGCAGTCAGGCTGTTTGTGTTGCTGCCGGCCTGCCTCGAACACAGTCAGCTCATTACAGCTAAGCTTATTTTTAGCACAGTGTGATTGAAATAGCGTCCTGAGGGGGCCGAGAGCAGGGGGAGAGGATTGAACAGAGGAGGAGGAGGAGGAGGATGAGGATGAGGAGGAGGTCGGCGTCGGCCCCTACGGTCTGAAAAGGGAATCGGGATGCACAGCCGCCGTTTGCCATGTGTCGCTGAGACAATCGTCGTCCCTCAAGAGGATCACGGTGAGGCCGTTGGTGCCACACAGGCAGATACTGGATCACACAGCTCCGCCGTTCAAAAGACACATGACTTTGCATATTTTCCTTCTCATTATTAGAAATCCACACTATTAATGAAGAATATATCCAAATATATAAATACGCCAGAGTGGTTGTTGCTTCATTGTTATGAAGCAATATGTCACCCACTCAAACGGTATGTCTCTTTCACGTGTTGTTAATAGTTTTTGGACAACAGTGGAGTTCTGTGGCAATATCAGGAGACGATATTGTCAGAAGGATAAACTCACTGTTAGCTTTTGTCTTTTCATGAGATTTGTTGATTATAATTTAAAGATGGAATAACACCGGCCTTTATCCTTTAACAAACAGGAGGGAAAACAACAAGGGAAGGAAACACTGTTATAGAGAAAAACACAGACTTTAATGGAACTGGCCACCAACCAGTGTCTCCGCTCAAAGAATCTGAGCGATTTCAGTCAGTCAATTCAAATGAGATTCATATCAGCGTGCTGTTCCTTTCATTCTGTTGCCAGCGCAGCAGGAGTCTGTCTCTTGCCGGCATTGGAAGGCTGCCGCACTTCCTCCACATCCAAAGCAGACTGGTCCCACTGTCTCTGTACAGGGAAGACAAATAATAGAGAAAATAGTTTTCAGGGAGGATATCAGGATCTTAATTCGCAGCCTCTGCATCAAGCATGCTTTATTAAGTATTCCATCACAAGGCCAGTCTTCCTCTTTCGAAAATGAGCATGCTAATGATGTTAAGGTCAGTGTCTTTAAGATATCACATTACTTCAGCCATGTTTGTAGAATACATCTGATTAGTACCGTACTATCCCTCGACCGTACTAAGTAATAAGCTACAACAAAATAAGCTAAGTTCCCATTGTGCAGAGTCATGAATCTTCCAACTTGACTCGACAGTTATGACTTGTCTGGAAACCAAACCTGGTCCAGTAACACAAGTTAGATCTGGAAACCTGAAGCCTCCAATGCACATACACTGAGAACAGACCTTTCAGTAAAGTAGGAGACATTTTGTGGATTGTTTTTTTTTAAATGAGGGACGAGGAGTAGATGCATTGTGACCATGAGCTTGTGCACGCTTGCTACTGTCACCTATGTTTTAAAACATGTCTGGAAGAGATATTTACTGTTCGTTATGGAAATTTATTGTGTATTTTTGAGGTATTTGGACATTATTCTCTAACTCACGGTGGTGCTAGAGGTCACCAAAGCTAGTAGGATTCATCCTCTGGTAACCATGAACCGTCTGTACAAAATTCTGTGGCAATCTATCCAGCAAATACTAAGATATTCCACTGGATTAGTGAAAAATACAATGGTGTGCTGTTGGTACAAGATGAAAAGTTAGGGGATGAAGTCGATAGGGTTCATCCTCAGGGGATCTGGAGCATCTGTACAAATTTTAATGGCAATCCTTCACACAAAAACATAAATATCAGCCTCATGATGGTGCTTGAGGTAAAGTCAGGGGATCACCAAAGTTAGTAGGAGTCCTCTGGTAACCATGAATGTTTGTACAAAATTCTGTGCCAATCCATCCAATCGTTGTCGAGGTATTTCACTGGATAAGTGAAAATATTATGCGTTTTGTTGCCACTACATCAAAAAAGGGAATCACGAAAGTCGGTAGGAGTCATCCTCTGGGGATCTGGAGCATCTGTACAAGTTTTAATGACAATCCTTTTGGTCGTTGTTGAGACATTTCATGCAGAAACATAAAATAGTTGGATTATGACACGAAAATATATGAATGATGTGGAAATGAAGCCCGTGCAGTTCGAAATAAGTGAAAATTTAGAATTAAGGTGCTTGGTCTACAATAATGATAATAATCCCCTCTAATGTTTCCATCTCTCTTTGCTCAGTGTGCTGTGCTCCTGTCATTAGGTTGTAATAGGCCAGACGTCTCGCCAGCGGGCTCCGAATCATTCCACTTTGGCCCTGTGCCCCCACATGAGGGGATAAAGAGCAAAAATAATCAAGGAATCAGTGAAGTTTGTTCAGGAAAGGCACAGCCAGTGGCTCCATCAGCAATATGTGGGGAGATGATATATGCCGCATAGGAAGAAAAGCGGGACCTTGGATGCTCCCTTTACCCCACTTCAGCCCATTGCCTGAGTCAGCTAGTGCTCCCTCACCATAAACTGCCACTTTTAATTTCCCCATCCTTCGCCCACTTGGCTGCTTTTTTCCTGTGCCTCCACGAAATACCTCTGAGTAATTCTGTGTGCCCACTTCCCCCCTGTTGCTGCGGAACAAGGCCAGCGGAGCCCACCTACCGCTCCCACTCAGCCTCCAACCCTCTCCTCTCATACAGGACGTGACATGTTGATTCTGAATGATCTGTTTCGGAGCCACCAATCGTACTCTCTCTCTCTCTCCCCCCACCCCCAGGCTCTCTCACCATCACGCTTCCATTTCATTAAACAGCACAATAGCTGCGCTGCGGTGCATTTATTATTTTTTCGTCGTAATGACTTTTGATCCATTGATCTTAAAAACACCAAAAGAACAAAACAGTTTTTCTGATGGAACGGTGGGACACAGCAACGCTGACTGTGGCCTCTGACCCCAATCACACTCACTCATCCATACCGATATTCCTTCGATACACTGGTGGTGGATCATTTTGTATTCTTTCTTTCTTTCTTTATTCCCCCCCCCCGGCTGAATCACCCCTTACACGTAGTGCACCGTCAAACCAGCTCGATCTAAATTTACATCCTTCCCTCTCTCTTGTCCCTCTGCAGAGTCTGGAAGCAGTGCTGAACTTCAAGTATTCTGGGGGAGCAGGCAAAGTGGAGGGCTACTACAGGGAACTGTCTCTGGGAGTCCATGTTGATGTGGAGCCGTCTGTGTTCTTCACCAGAGTCAGCACCCTCCCTGCTACCAGGTAACACTAAGATCAATGTCCTTGCTATGAAATGATCTTTCTGTTTTTATGTTTCCTCATTAATAATTCATTGAAGTAGATTAAAATATTTAAATCTGGAAAACGCTACATAGACAAATTATCACCATGTAAAATTTGTTGAAATTTTCAAGACTCAAGAAGTAGGTGTAGTTTGGAATCTGTAACCACACCTAAAAGTGCTGTCGGAGGGTGGGGGAGCACACCTGTCCCGCCGCTGCAGCCAGGTGAGAAGTTGAAACATGATTCGGAGACGAGCCAAAACAGAGAGTGTGAAAGTATCAAAGCCTTAGTCCGCAGAGAAATGCACACAGCCTGTATTCAGAAACTGAGCCTTAAAACCAGCCGTCAGGACTTCCTGTAACTTTGTGATGTCACAACTGCCTCCTCTCTTCTGATTGGCTCACCGACCTGTTGTTACTAGAGCTCCAGAGAGAAACCTGAGAGAGGAGATGTAAAACTACACTGAGATGGTTTTTGGTTCTTAAAACCACAAATATATCTTCTTATGGATCAACACTTCAAAATAAAACACGGGGAAAGTGTAAAAAATATGAAACCTTGAAGTTACATTTTATTGTGAACATGTAAATTCACACATCTAGCATACACTGAGCGACGTCACATTAGAGTCTTGTTTCTGTCTCGCATAGAAAATTTCTCATATTGCTCAAATAGCAAGTGTGGACACGCCTTTTGTTCCTTAAACACATTATTTTACTGCCCCCCCCCCCCCCCCCCCCCAGTACACAACTGGACCCCCTGATTACAGAGCAGGTAGCTAGAAACTGCTATAACACAAAGTGAATTGTGGAACTTGGATAAGCTTGTGGAAGGAGACTTATTTTTCTTTTACAAGGTTTGTTCTTTAGGGGCCCATTTCAGTCACTCAGTCAAACAGCGCTGCCTCATTCATATTTAATCACTCTTGCTCACCAGGTGAACTATTGCTCTGTTTTGGTTTATTTACTTTCCTTCGCACTGGGTTTGTAAAGTAATGTTTTTACTGAATGGAAACAGCGCAGAACTTTGCTCACGTTGTGCTCAGCGCTGCTTCTTTTTTACTGACCATAATCTGATAAGCCTTTAACCCTGCATGCCATTTTTCATGTATTCGTGTTATTAATTTGGTAACATAACCCCGTCATCGTCAGATAAAGTCGCAATACCTCTCTACCCTCGCTGATGTAGCACACAAGCTGAAGGGAAATCTACTTCACAGCCGCTCTCGTCGCAATAATTGGTGATAAATCTCAATGGTACAGCTTCATTTTCTCCTGCACATAACACAAACGCAGCCATTTTTTTATTTTTTTTTCTCTCTCTCTTCTGATTTGGCGAGTAGATATCGATCTTCCACTGCAGCAGCGCTCTTGGTGTGGCATTACTGCTCTCAAAACCAGACTTAGAAACGGTATTGTCACTCACGGGTCAGATAGTGGCAGATGTGAATGGATATTTAATGGATATTCATTCTTTTTCTCATCCTCTCACATTCTCTCTTTCTCGTGCACGTTTTCCCCGGTTCTCACTTCACAACTCTCCCCAACTCTCAGGGAAAAAAAAACCTCAAAGCGAGGGGAGACGGATCGTAGTCGAGTAATGGCCACTTGAGGTGAATCATTAGCTGTAATAATATCTGCAGTTGAAGCCATCCATCTTGGCTCAGCGCTGATAGATATGCCGCACTGACTGCTATACCGTCACCCTGTCATTGCAACCCCACCCCCCCACCTCCCATCCCCTCTCTCCTTTACCTCTGCTGCACTTTCCTGCCTCATCACACTGACGTACAGTCTCTATTGGCTCTGAACCAAATCTCAAAACATTTTAAAATCTGTTGAAACTGAAAAGTTTATTTCCTGTCGCTCGATATCACATTTAGTGACTCAGTGGGCTTCACAGGCCCACCCGGTGGTTCGTGACCCTGCCTGATCTCTGTAAGAACACTAGTAAAAACCTCAGCACATGAGCAACATGGAAGCCACCTCATAAGAGATCTACATCCTCCAGACAGTCGAGGTGCAGCAGGAGCAGGAGGAACAAAAAGAAAGTAAATTTTTGTTTTTTTTAAATGTACAAATGGAAAGTCGCAGGATTGAAGGTGTGGTATGTTCAGGCAAATTTGGTGCTTGGGATTTTGGGCAAATAAATAAAACTAATTTGACTTTGAAGGCTAATAAATATGCTGTAAAACGCTCAGTATTTATATTTATAGTGTGTCCAATATAACATAGTATTTTATCATTTTTGAACTGGATTACCAAAATTAAAGTCTCCAAAGTCCTTGAATAGTTTAAACACCCAAACCAAATCTTGGTTTCGGCATTAAAACTACTTGGTTCTAGGTTTAAGAAAAGATCGGGGTTTGAGTTAAAGCACTTACTTAAGAGATTAGACGACCTTTATCGTCATGGTTACAATAATAGACACACAGTTAAGGTTGGTCACGGTTAAAAGACGCAGACTTTATTCTACATCGCCTAACTTCCTCCTTTGATCCTGTCATAATATCTGCAGCCACCAGGGGTCGCCCAACAGTAAAACGTAACTATGGGTTGTAATAAGCTGTTTGACCTATGGGGTCGTTTCTGTACAGGACGACAATCTCTACTTTTCCTTTAGTGAACGGATATGAAACTATTATCTATATAAGTTAGCGGTGATATATGTGCAAGTATTCGTCAAAATGAACAAAAAACAAAACCCTTAAAACCACGAGTGTGAGTGTGAAGTGAGTTTTGAGGATGACCACTGTTGCGTTGTGACCCTGTCTGTGGATTTTCATGAACACCCTTTTTTTAAAGAATAAAAGCACGCCTCAGGCCACAGCGATGTGTGCGCGTATATATCCGACTCATGAGATCTTCTCCACAGGGACTCACATTCGGTGCTGAGATGACTTACACTGAGTGCTCGCTCAGACATTAGGTGCTTTTAACAATTTAATAACGGCCGTTCACAGATCTAATGTTGATATTCTCGTGCTTTGTACTCACACATTCGTACATCATTTGTTAGAATTTCCTTTGATTTCCCCTCTGGAGGGGAGAGACATTAAAGTCCTCCAACACACTTTTGTTGAGATAAGTACTATTGAATTTCTTGGCTGCGAGTTAAAAGAGAATTTGGAAGTGGTTGTATGAAATTGCTCAATAATACAGCAACTTATCCTTTCGATCTGTTTTTGTGTTTATCTGTCTCGCTTTCCTCCCCTCCCCCTACCTCCCTCTCTGCTTATCTGTCCATCCATTTCTCCATCCTCTCTCTCTCTCTCTCTCTCTCTCTCTCTCTCTCTCTCTCTGTCTCTCTCTAAAAATCCCCCACATGCATTTACTTTTTGAAAGTCTTCTTCCTTGTTCTTTGTAGTGTGTGATTTAGCTGTGCTGTCCTCAGGTCCCAGTACATGCAGCTGCTCACAGCAACAGAGAATATAAAAAAGCATTTTATCTCCACTTTTGTCTCCCTCATCCTCCTGCTTATCCGTTCTGTTTATTTTCACTGTTTTGCTTCACGTTGTGTTTTCTCTGTCTCCCCCCGTTCACTTTATCTGTACCTCTTTCATCCCGACTCTTTTTCCTCTACTGGCCATGTGATGTAAGCGTGTGGCAGAGTATGCAAATGAAACTCATGTCACCGTCTTAACTGAAATAGTCACCTCCATTTTCTACTTCATCAAACAGAGGTGGGACCGAGTCTTTATTAATATTATTATTTGCTGCTTTTCCTTGTATTTCCTTTAATAATTTTAATGTCGTTACAATGATTTTGAGGTTTGGGCTGCTGGTGGGACAAAGCAAACATTGCTAAAGTCTCCCTTTGGACTTCTTTCTATTTCCTACACTTCTACTCGCTGCACAACCACATACAGAAATGTGCTGCAAATACTCAACAACATAACAGAAGTGTTTCCAGGGGACACAAGAAAAAGCGAAGAACCCGGCTCGGGCGCACTTGCATAGATGTATTACAATGCACCCATGTGCACTTGTTCAATGCTTTTAAATTTCAAAAGTCATAAAGCATTGAACAACGAGTGTGTCCCAGCCTGATTCATCACTTTTTAGTGTCCCCCGGAAACACTTCTGTCGTCGTCTGTGCTACTTGCAGCGCGTTTGTGAATGTGTTGCGAAATTGATGAAGACGTTTTCTGAATTTGTTTGGGTTTTGTCTGTTTGCATGTGTTGTGTTGAGCGCTCAGGGCCACTGTCCAATCCAAAGACTCAGTCGATTAATGGAGGAAATAATCAGCAGCTGAATCCATGGTGACATTAATCATTAGCTGTCGCCCTAATTCAAAATGAGCTCAACTAACTACAAAAGCTTAATCCTGCTTTTACATTAGCAAAAAGCAAAAATAAAAGTATGATGTAACAGTGGTACATGGTACATTTTTCTATAGTTTATTGAATTTATAAAACAAGACACCAACTGGATCGCAGTCTGGCCGAAACCGCAGATAGCAGCACGTGGACGTCTATATTAGCAGTCGATTTGGCGTCTTGTCTCAGGTGAATATCAAAGTATGAGTCGGGGGAGAGAATCCGCAACGTTTGTCGTGTTCGTAGTTTTTAAATAACATTCTTTTAAATCTTCGAGCTCATGAGTCATTGGTGTGAAAGTCCCAGTTGCAAGTCTTTTTTAGCTTTTGCCAAGTTGAGTCTAAAGTCATTATATTTATGACTCTAGTCTGATGACATGAGATTTTTAAATTTATACATTTAGCCAGAAACCAGAGGAAAAAAACTAGCAGGTATCATTCCCTTTAAGAGCACTGCTCTCCCACCCGTGACGTACTTCTGGTTTAGTAATGGAGTGGAGACGTTCAGAGAAGCTTCTCCCAAGAGAAAGCTTATATTCTCGTCAGGAGGAAGCAGATACACGGTGCATATGGGCTCTTTTTAATTAAGCCTTCGACTGGTTGCATAAACCGATCGCTCTCATTATGATTCACACATTGTTTTATTATTAGGGCACTGTAAAAAATGTCCTCATTTGCACAAGCAGCAGTTATTCTACTGGACGATCATGTGAATCATTATGTTTCAGGTTGACATCTGCTGCAGCTGCAAATGTTTTTCTGGTAACTCTCTTTCTGACTGACAATATTGATTAATGCGGGGGCAGGTGGTTTTCAGTAAAGCTTTTATTTTAATTTAAAGATTTAATTGTTTCATGTCTTCAAGGATGTGACAGTTTCCAACATCCCTGCTTTTTCCCTGCAGGAAGTGCGCTGCTGTGCAGATTACCAAAATACAAGCAGCCATGGTGATGTTCTGAACGGCACAGAAATCTGTATTGTCATTTATCAATAGGCTGGTGGTGGTTATGTAAGATTTAATCAAGGTAGCCAGTGGCTCTGATGTGTATAATCAGGCGTTGACAATGCCCATCACTCCAATTAGTGACTGTAGATGGAACACATAGCTGCCACCTTCAGATGGCTGTATTGGATGTTAATCAGCTGAAGGGGGAGGCCTTCATACATGCCAGCTGCTGTTCAAGAGAGCTGCAGGTAGAATCCGTTATTAATCTCTCCTTGTCTGTGCGGTTCGACACATCTGCTGGTTGAAGAATGCGCGATGAAACCGAAACAGTCGAGCAAAACATGAACAAAAAGGATTTTTCTGTGAAGGTTTTTTTGTGTGTGGCTTTGAGTGCACCGTCGGCGTAAAATCCGGTTCACCTTTGCACGAAAATTGCAGTGCACTGCTGGATTGTCAGTGACACTTCCCCTTACTGTGCCTCTCCCCCTACAACTGCAAAGCGTGGCAGGTCAATAAAGTATCCAACAGGTGCTGGCAAATAAAAAGCCACTGCACCTCAGGAAAAAAAACCAGTTTCAGAAAGATGAAGCTGCCTCCTTCACTCTGTTGCACTGCGATACTTCTTTCTATCTCAGTCTCGCTCTTCCTCCTCTTTACTCTTTGTACCCCACTGTCACTCTGCCTGTCTCTCCTTTTCTCTGTAACTCTCTTTGAGCCAGTTTACTGGAGCACAGTCAGACAAGAAAGTGACACAGTGAAAGTCATTATTGCGTCTTCACGAAATAGGTGGTGCTGAAAGCTTGGGTGGTTAGCTTGGTGAGCTGCTCTGCCTTGTCGAGCTGACAGCTAACATGCTAGCAAGCCGGTAACGTGTGCCAGCCGGCTGTAATAGCTGCCAAGCTTGGTAACTGGAAGCCAGCAGGCTCGGTTTTTAATTGGACAGTAGATTAACACAAGTTATTCAGTTTCTGGCTGACCCCAACAACGGGACCAGTGTTACTGACTGACTGAGTGATAGACTTGATTGATGAAGTTACACAATCGGTCGGATGAGTGTTGGACTTTTTCCACTGGCCGTTGCTCTGTCAAAATGATTTGGCGTGAACAGATGCTATAACGACATCATGGGGGCGTTTACAGCACATCCACAACAGTTTTCAACGACTATATTCTTCAGAGAAACCTCCGATCGGGACCGGGGTCTTTATTTATCTCTGCTGTGTTTGCTGCAGTATTTCAGTACGAAGCCTCATTTTGATCCACTATTACTTGCCCTGTTAAATTTACTGCATTACGTGTTGAAACAATGTCAACACTTCCTGTAACCTTTTCAAATTAAAACTCTTTGTCCCTGTATTCCTGTATCTCTGCTTCTCCTTCTCTTTCTCATTTCTCCGGCCTCTCACCATCCTGTTGTCTCTGCCCTCTCATTACCTCTTCACCTGGCTCCTTTGAACTCTACTCTTTACTTCTACTGCTCAGCTTCTGCCCCCAGCTTGAATGTATAGTGCAGTAATACAAAATATTAGATACATCTTATCGTATAATGCAGCGGTACAGTCCACTGTCCTTTCTCTGTCTCGCTGTTTCTCTGTTCCTCTGTCCTTTCCTTTTCATCTCAGTCTGTTTCTTCTCTCCTGCTTCTCTTCTATTGTGTCTCTCATTGCTTCTTTCATTATTTAACTCTATATCTCTCTTTGCCTCTCCCTTACCACCTCTGTTGCTCCCTTTGCCTCAGGATATATTTTTATACTTTTGCTTACGGCATCCCTTTCCTGCTATATACCAGACCTTGCTTTTTCTGTCTCAGTCTTGCTTTCTCACCTACACTTTTCACCAGGGAATCGATGCATCTAAAGGTTTTTCTGGGGCCCTAATACATAAAAACATACCTACTATATATACCATTTCCACAGTAAAGGTTGAATGCCAGTTAAATTCCCTCTCCAAGGAGGAGATGTGTTTCCCCCCGCTCTGCCGTTACCGTCCTCGTTTACCTTTTCTTGTGATGTTTACGGCGCAATTCAATGGCCGTCTTCTTCTGGCATGAGCCTCTTCAGGAGTTAGGCCATACGTAAGGCGACAGCTCTGTTAGAGGAAAGTGATGGAGAGCCTGGATGTGTGAAATACCCAGTGATCCATACTTTACAGGGACCTGTTAAAATCCCATTTGCTCAACATTGTGTTGCCCTGGAAAAATGCATTGCTCTACTGGGGGAAATGAACTGATCCTCTGATGTGTTTTTATGAAGTGCATCCTCTGTATCATCTAGAGCTTAGTGGGTAATTCTAGCACTTTGCAGCTCCTATATGAAGGAAAGCTTCTTCTCCACTTTCTCCAACTTATAGATGTCATTGTAAACGGTTTTCATTGGACCTGCTTTCCACCAGATAAATGGGCCCTATAAAAAAACCTTTGACATCGCTGTTGTTGTCTAGAGTCTCTTGACAGACATGTTGCTTTTGAATCTTTAACATTTTAATGAATCTTCTACTTCAGATAGTCTTTTCCTTATTTTATCTCACATATGTATGCTAGGCCTAGGCTGATATTTGATAATATTGAATATCGCAATATTCCCCCGCCACATGCAGTGTTGTTGTTCAGTTTGCCCTGCTGCTCAGTCTGACCCTCATTTCACTTTCTCTTTGCTTACTGTGCATTTTACCTTTTCATATGAAAAATAAAACGTTGAACTGCTGCTAAAGCGTCGCTTCTACCTGAAACATAAAATACAATAATATAATTACATATTACAAAAAAACCCCAAAACAAACAAACAGAAACATAAAAGAGAACAATATAATAACAGGACCGTATCGAGATATAAAATTTTGGATCTAGCGCCTAACCCTAATGTATACTGAAAGTTATGTTCATTAAAATCTTTTTTGTTCCAGATATGTTTCTTACAATTTGGGCAGATAAAACCAAATTTACTGTTAAAGGAGAAAATATGTTTTTTGGGTGAACTGGCCATTTAGACAGTGACTATTTATGATTTGATTTCAATTTATTATTTGACATAGTGCACGTACTGACAAGCTAGCAAATTAGTTTTTAGCTAATTATAACTTGTTATTAAATCTTAAAATGTGGACATAAAAGTCAACTGTCCCATATTGGCTCCTGTAGCTAAAAATAGCCCATCATTGGCAGTCCTCTAAATCCAACCGGGCTAATTAAGGCCATTACATTTTGTGTGCAAGGAATATGTCACGTTTTTGTGCCAGAGCAGCGCTGCGAAATCAGCACTTATTGATTGCAGATTTGCAGAATTGACCGAGATGTGGGCCCAGCTCCATTGATCTCTGAGCTCCTCCCATGGTGTGTGCCATTTTCACCGCCCACTGCCTTACAATAACCGCAGCGCCGGTCCAAACTAATGCCCAGTCGGTGACACACCACACTGTGATAGATTGATTTGAACGGACCTGTGGTGTTTGTCTTTTTTGTGTTGATGTCTTTTTGTGGTCCTGGAATAGAAATGTATGAGAGTTGCAGCAGCTGCAACAGGGTCCTCTTCAAATCAGCAAAGTGCTGACGTCATGGTTCATTTGTTAGTGTGGTAGAGTTTGCAGAAATAGAGAGTGGCATTCATTAGCTTGCCCCCCCCCCACCTCCTCCTTTGGCACACCACCAGCTGAACCTAAAATCTGTCTGTAGTAAAGGTCTTCTTCTGTGTTCGTGCCTGTCTCCTTAAAATTAATTTTCACTTCCTATATTGCAGGTACATGTGGTGGTAGAAGTTTAAAATCAATCCCTGACACATATTCACATCCACAACTTGCAGGGAAATGTGTGTTTATACAAAAGCAAAGTTATTCTAGGCTTCATTAAGTGTACATAAGGCAGAAGTATTGATATTTCATTGACGGATGATTTTTTTCTTTTTTTGTACCTTATGAGCAAAGAAGAAGGTTTAATATGTGTTAACTTTCAAACACTGGGGATGACTTTGTGTCTTCACTACCTCACTCTGCACTCAGAGAGGAATTCAAAAATTCACAGACAGAAATGGAGACAAATAGTTTGAAACCCTATTGGCGTTTCTGAATTATTTATTTAGCTTAGATCTCGGTGCCTTGTGCAGTAACTCAGCAGAATACTTATCAAAATGATTCAAAAGCGTAATCTTCAGCTCCAGTTGTTCTGCAGCAGTTCTCGAACCGTCTTGTCCACGACTGTTCAGTGTCATTTCAGGTTCCTGCCGTGGTCTTTTAACTCCAAACTCTTCAAATCAAAAGGTGCAAATCCACATCGTTTGTGCTCATATCCCCGGCTCTGTTTCTTCACTCTATCTTATGTACTTAGCATATGAACAATGAGCCTGTTTCTTAACTGGGGCTGATTGATCACCTCAGCTAAACGCCCTGTCCTATAAATCAGTACCTCGCCCCACTCAGCCCGTTAATCACGTCCGCCAACAAAGACAATGAGACAATTAAAGAAACATCGGTAGGCCTTAAAAAATATTCTCCTTTAATTGCCACGGCAGTTTATTAGGGTCTTGGGCAATCTATTAACCCTGGGATTTAAGAGGCAAGGAGCTAGCTGGTGTGTAATCTGAAGAGCAGATAAGGTTGATGGGCAACATTTAATTTGCACAAAGCATATGTTTTTACAAATGTTTCTGTCTGTGATGTTTGCAACTTGATGTAAATGCTTCGGAGGATTAGTTGGAATAATGTTCATGAACTTTAAAGTGACTTCACAGATATTGTGTATATATTTATAATGTGCATTTCTTAAAAGCAAATCTTTCACCTCATTCTCATTCACTTTATTTTATTAATTTCATTTATGCACATATCTTTGTATGTATTTTTAAAGGGTATTAAAACACCAATTATGGCCTTAAAATGAACCAAATGTTTTGTTAAGATGAAGCAGAACAAATATGGAACAATGCAAGCTTCATAAGGCTAATGATGAAGTTGTACTGTATCAGATTATGTAATATTTTATCAGTGTGCATGGATTTATATTCAACCGCTGTAAGCTCTTGAAAATAGAGGATATCATCTTTAATACTGGCTTTACGTGTATATTTAGAGCCACATTCTCTCTGTACACCTCCAGAAACTATTAATGTAACAGCACACTGGCTGCAGTGGACAGTCTGTTCTGTTTCTGTTACAAGAGATCCATTCCTTTCATCCATCATTACCAGGAAAAAAAAAACACACACACCTACTTGGGGGTTAAAATTAACTCTTTGAAAATCCAGCATCATCTCTTCTGTCTTGATCTAAATCACAAATTGGCCCTCTTATGATCTGCATGAGAAAAGCAGGCCTGGGATGATGCGGAGATGGCCTGCTCCAGCCAGGCCTTCGGGCCTGATGAAAGCACCGCCACCTTTGATGTTTTGACAAGGACTGATGAGTACTTCACACCGTGTCTTCTCTTGATCTCATGCATTTGCTGGCTGCGTGTATGTGGCTATGTATTTTTAGAAAAAGACTGTAACCTCATGCATAAAGAATAAACTCCCATACACACAGACAAGTCATTATTCATGGATTATATGGGGAGACGGGTAAGAGAGACTGAGTCGGACCTGAGTAATTGTAAACTTTGTAGTATTTGTCTGTTTATAATGTATAAAGAAACCTTTGTTTAAAACGCACAGCTCTGCACATCAGTAGGAGCCTGTGCAAACAGAAACATCGTATAGATATATATATATATATATATATATATATATATATATATATATACTCTGATTTCCTTCTGTAGCCAATCATTGTGTGTGTATCTGTCCACAGCACCCGCCAGTGTTACCTGCTGCTTGACATCTTCAACCCAACAGAGCATGAGCTCACTGTCACCGCCAAGAACAACCAGGACCTGGTTCTCCATGCCAGCGAGTGCCAGAGGTCAGTGGAAAGTTTATCTTTCTTGTTTGCTGATGATTGATGATTTGGTGATGTTCAAGCATTGCTTTCTTCTTCTTCAGACATGAAAGCAACACACTGGTGTTATTTCCCCCAATGATCTAAATGTCAGGTACATTTTACAGCTGTTGCCCAAAGCAAGCCTTTTTACTCTTATCTATTGACATCCCACCTTTCAGCCATCCGACATATCCCTCTGAAATTTCCTTCTTTGTATGTTTGTCTATTTGCTAGTTTATTGGTGTCATCTATGGGCGTCTCGTGGAATGGCAGAGGTTTTGAGAAGTAGGGTCGATCCATAGAATCAAGACATTTTTAATGGAAGTATCCACTTGTGATTCTTTGTGTACATGTGGTTGAAACAGCTGTCAAAAATGACCCACTGCATTTTGTTTAAACACTGGAGCATGCGCTAGTGTAAGTGTAGTTATTGAGAGAATAACCAAGTGGCAAAACTCTGGGGCTGAAAAATGAAGCTAGCTGTTGGCAGCGTCCATCTTTATATACAGTCTATGAGTTAGGCGGAGTCAGGCTCTGCCAAGATGGTGACGGAGGAGCAGCCCACTCTGAGCTTCTGCAGACGTCATGGATGCTACGTCCATCTTTATTTACAGTCTATAGGAATTACGTAGCTATTCATCAACAGTCAGTTGTTTCCACTAATAATGTAGAGTAACACCAACATTTCCTCCTTCTCAGTTTCTCGGGCGTCAGTCTGTAAAAGCTGCAGTAACCCCCTCCTCACTGTTGCTTGATTCACCTGAACTCATCTTTAGTTTTGATGCTTTTTCACAGTGTGTTTCTTTGCCACAGACAAAATAAAATTTGGGAAATACTAAATTTGTATCCGCCAACACCAAGTTTCTTTCCTGTTTTTCAGCTACATACCTGCACACGTGCACATACATCGCACTCTCTGTACCTCTCCTCGTTTCTGTAGATTACCTCGGCCTCTCTCTCTCTCTCTCTCTCTCTCTCGCTCAGCTTGCCTTTTCACTGGAAATTGGCAAATTATGATTCCTGTCAGCACGTCTCTCCAGTGCATCCTTAGCCACGAGCTGAGGTACACCGTCGGTGACTCATAGGCCTTTTCTCCGCAGGGGTGGAATGTTATTATTTGAAGGGAATTAGAGGGTGGAAAGGGATCTTTTCAAACGGAGCCAAGCAGCTCATCACTCAGCTCACTACAGATAATCTTTCCAGTGCAGACACGAGCTGTTAAGATCAACAAGCTTATTGTACCAGGATTCTGCAACTTTTATTGTCCGCAAGAAAGATAACTTCAGAAATCTCTAAAAAGAAGAAGAAGAAGAAGAAAAGCTGCATTGGAGACACAGTTTGATTTACCCCTGTGTTTTATGGATTAGCTTGGTGCGATGGTTTTCCCATTAGGCGGGTTTCCATCCACCTGTTTTTATGTGCATTTTCACTTTGCGCACAGAAATCTTTAAAATATCGTGTGACCTAAACATCCACTGACAAGAAGAAAAATAGCAGCAGATAGAAGCAGGTCTGTGTGGAGCAGTGAGGAGACGGAAATGCCACTTCAGCCTCATGTTTTCTACACATTTGAGGTTTGACTGGCACATGTGTTTCACTGTGGCCTCTTCCTCTGCAACGCTTGAATGGAACAGACTGAGAAAATAGTGCCGCCAGCTCTTCATCTTGATGAACCAACTCATAACATTTGCATAACCAATGTTTCCACTTTAGGAAAGAACGTACGCAATGTTTTGGCAGTAACCAATTATCCTAGCACTGTCACTTGTGGTCTTGAGGTAAAATGTCGTCAGTACATGAGTAACTTGTACTGTAGCTTGCTGCTTGTAAATAAACTACTTCCAACCTAAACTGGCTTGTAGCTTCACCAGCGGCAGTTTTCAAATTGGCTTCCCCAAAAACACTACCTGTGTGTGTCTTGTAACATCGTGTATTGAGCTGACTTAGAGCAGATTTTCCTCCAGCTGTACACGCTGCACAGCCGGGTCAGCCTTTGATTTACTACATGTGCTATCATACCCACAGTGGACTCACTGCTTAATGACTGCTGGTTGAATCCACCGTGCTCCTATCTTTGCCCTGCTCTTTTTTTTTTTTTTTTGCTTTGCTCCAGAGAATAAATTAATGTCTGCCAGAGAGAAGCACAATTGTGCAGCCATTTTGACATTTTCAGGAGCCTCTTAAAAGAGATTTTGATCTCAAGGTCCCATGTTAGTTATCTATTTACCACCCACTGCTCTGCCTGAGGAACACAAGCACTTTGCCAGACTGTAAGCAAGAACAACAGTTGCATGAAAGTGGACATTTATACTGATAGATTAGAGTCTGGACCTTTCAGTCATTGTGGTGATTGTCTTAAAACATTAAATTGTAGAAATAATCCAAGGACAAGTATTTTAAGTGAAGTTAAGTTTTGCCAACTCAGCACATTTGTCACTTTTTTGACTTTCTGTAGAAGACAGTCGCCGATATTCCCCGGTGAAATGCTTGGAAGTCACCGCAAGTTAACATGTCGTCCTAACGTGCCCCATTTCAGTGACTACTTCGTACTTGTCCAATTCTGTCTGACAACACAAAGAAAAATATGTAAATGAGAACAGCTTCATTGGGAATTTGACTGTATTAAAATACTGTATATGAGAGCACAGAGAGGAGGCTGAGACCAGCTGACACTGGGCAAAATACGACACTTATACCAGTTTTTGACTTGGTCTTGTTTCTAATATTCTTTATATACCTCCTTAATGTGGAGAGGTGCTGCCAAAGGTTTGTTTGACCCAGGCTGCAGCAGTGTTTCCCTTCTAACCAATCACAGAAGGCCAAAGTCAGGGGTGTGACCTTCAAGCTGTCAATCAATTTGTGAATGTACTTCCGGTCCACCGCTTCTCTCTTGTGCTGACGCTTCAAGCTAGAATTAGCTGTGATTCCTGCAGTAGCTGCGGGAGCGAACACGATCAGGACGAAGGTGAAGAGTTGGGTGGAAAGAGCCTGAAAGAGCGCCCCAATGGCAGCGTGTGTGGCGGACCTTGGTTGTCATGGTTACCACAATTAACACGCGACTGTACCGAGAGCGGCATACCGATCGTCGCTGTGGTTCGCTATGATAACAGTCATTCTTGGTTAAGTTTAGGAAAAGATAATGATTAAAAAGTGTTAAGATGAGTACTCCCTCGAAAAGTAAGACAATCTTTGTTGTCATGGTTACAATAATACAATGTGGTTATTTTTGTTGAACGCTCATGGCTTCCCATCCATCCATCACAGCCTCCTCCTGACATGAACTTGCTCCTGTCATAATTACTACGGCCACTAGATGTCGCCTAGCAACAAAATGTAATTATGGGTCATAATAACCTGCTGCTGTTACTCAAGTAAAGCACTCCCACCACTGTCTGGGGATAATGCACAGAAGAGTATACAACTCAAACTGGGTAAAATAAATTAAATCAAATCAAGATAAAAGTTTTTATTTTATTTTATCATGAGTCATAGTTTCAGTGTGTTTTCTTCAGCTCTTCTAAGTCAGGCCGTCAGTCACTGTTATATAATTCCCCAAATATATAAGATTCACTTCAACCATCTCTCATTGATACGATCATAAAGTCAATGTTAAACATCAGAACTTAGCGGTCAGAGGTGGTCAGAATACATAATGCGCCAGTTCTATAATTGATTTAAAAAAGAAAATCTGCCCCTCTAGAAAGTGATATAATATGACACAATGTGCCTCCGAGGCTAAAAACGTCAAGTCTGGTAACAACTGCAGATGTATATATATAGACCTACATGTCTTTTCCCCCCTTTGACTGACATTCCCCGTAGACACGGCCGTTGCCTTTGACTTCACCGATCAGCTCTTCCTTCCACTGTTGAAGCCTGACAGACACATAAATTCATTATCAGAAGATTATCTCAGATCCAGCATATTGATTCTTTCCACAGCACACGCACGCCTTATTCAGAGTGGGGTTAGGGTTTGTTTTTGTTTTTTTGCATACGGAGAGAAACGGGGAAGCGGACTCCGAGATCTTTTTCGCCCGCTGAACCATATTGTGCTTGTCTCTCCAATTCATCCTCTCTGAACATCAGAAGGCCCTGTCATTTCACATTTCTTCCCTGGTCTGTGATGAATGAGGTGTCAGGCGCAAGATGTTTTCTGGAGTCTTCATCCAGGACTGGTGAAGCCGAGGCCTCGTTCCGACAGTTGCAAAAATGACTCTGTCAATCATCCACACTTTCCTCCTACTACAAATGACTTTTAATTGTTTCCATTGAGCCTTTTCTTGGCTATACAAATAGAAACGCGAGAGAAAACCTTCAGGCATGGAGGAAAATATAGCAGCTTCAACAGGGAGTTTTAATAGCTTCTAGACCTGTGTCTGGATGAGGGGAACACGAGGACAGCAACAGGCAGCTGTCTCCATCTTCTGGTGCAGCCATATTTAAGTGGGTTTAGATAAAAACTTACATTTATTCAATGCTTCTACATAAAAAAAAACAAATCAAACAAACAAACAGAACAAGGTCTTTGTACCCTTTAATGGTGAATGAAAATGAAAAAGTGAAGCACCTCAGAATGTGAATGGTCACTTTGATGTTTGGGAGCTTGACAAGGTTCCTAAAAAACCTCCGTGACACCAGTCACATCCAAACTTTTGTATTTCCCATTTTCCTTTGAACAGAGCAGAACATAGATAAACATGGACGTGGGGAAGATCTGTGCCTTTATTTCTTTTTATGTGGTTAGATCTTGTAGCATTTTCCTGGTGTAATGTTATTCTTGGTTAAACAATATTCACAGTGCGAGAATTTAAAGGCTTAGATTAAGAGTGGTTTGATTTTGTGAAACAGATGAATTAAAATTTGATGCAATTTCCGTTTATTGGACGTGTCAAAAAAAAAAAAGTACTCGTTGTTGAACTCAGAAAAGACGGTTAAAAAAATGACATATTGTCTTTTTTTTATTGTGTGCATTCTTCTTCCTTGTCCGTCCCTGGCTCCTACATTATCCACAATGCAGCTCTTGGCGGTTCAGTTGGAGATTTCAATGTTTTATGCTAGTAGCAGCTAATGTAGCTTCAGCCAGTTAGCCTCTAGCAAAGATGAGGAGCAGGCTACAGCGGTGTGGGAAGCTCTCTTCTCTCTCTTTTCATTTTCATCGTCAAACTTTGCATGGGTTCAGACCCAACTGAATCAAGTGACGTCACTTGCAGCAATTTATCAGACCATACTGTTGTTGGAAAGCACTGCTAGTCCCGATGTTAGCACTGTGACTGCAGCTGCGCGTCCTTGCTGCTTGCTGGTTCTGTTGAAGCTGCTAGTTTGGCTTCAGCAGGAGCCTCTGCGTAGCCACCTGAACTGGGCAGCTGCTGGACATCAACTAGGAGTGACTGACTCGTACCGACGGGTCACTCAGTCTGCTTGTTCTCGGGACTGTCGCAGTGAGCGCAGCAGGAAGTGATTATTTTCCATTCATGGAGGACAGGGTTAGGGTTAGTGATCCAACCCGGTGCTACTCCAAAACCACAGTGCATTTTCTGACCTTTTACACTGAGCATCTCTCGTCCATTTTCTTCCATTTGGTAGGTAAATTCATTTTTGATGGATTCAGTTATTTAAAGTAATGAATTGATTATTGATTGATCATTGACCCGGATACAAATGGGCTACAACAGCATAAGACCTCATTGAGTTTCACTCCTGTCAGCCAAGAACGTAAATCTGAGGCTGCGGTGGACACGGCGCTCGCCAAACACTGGACAGTTGACTGGAAAAACAGAGTCTGGTCTGATGAGTCTGGATTTCTGATGAGGCAGCAAATGATAGTGTCAGACCCTGACGTCGTCAATAGCATGAATCCATGAATCCAGGGTGGAGGAGGTGGTGTAATGGTGTGGGGAAGGTTTTCTTGACACACTTTGGGCCCTTAATACCAATCAATAACGGTTTGAATGCCCCAGCCTTTCTGAGAATTGTTGCTGACCATGTGCTTCCCTTTATGGCCACAGTTTACCATCTTCAAATGTCGACTTCCAGCAGGAGAGTGCTGTGAAGGGGCACGCGTATCACAGGCATGGCAATAATGCATTTCATTAATTGATAATTAATTGTAAAGATGTGCATTAATAAATGTGTTTACAAATTTATTTAATTCTGTATAAATTACAAATTCATTCATTATTTGATGTTTTTATGGTTTAAACAAAACAAATGAGATATTAATCCACTATAAATAGTAAACATTAAAAAAACAACTTAAAACTATACAATACTTACGTCATTTTAAAATAAATAAATTTGAAAATACAGTTTAAAGAAAAATAAACAACTAGATCTACAAATTGAATTAAGAATACAAAATTTAATCAGGAATTTAAAAGGGCAATTTCCCATCCCGTTCGCTGCTTTTTACTTTTCCTATTTGCTATTCGATCTGCTTAGTCATTTAGCTTCATTAGCTTTATTTCTGTGGCATTTGGGATCTTCCATAAATGCAGCACGTCACCATGCAAAGTCATCTGAAAGTTGTCTCAAACTAATTTCATGACAATGTGTTCAGTGAACCCCAGTGGCCTCCCCAGTCACCAGATCTGAATCCAGCAGAATAACTTTGGGATGTGCCGTTGAGAAATCTGCAGAAATTAGATGCAGAACTGAGGCTGCTGTAGCAAAGGGAGGCTCCAAACAACTATTAGTATGGTGTTCCTAATAAAGTGCTCAGTGAGTGTGTTGTCACAATGATGCATTTTAATGCAAAAAGGTCTGTGATCATTATCTCTGGGAGATTTATTATCATAAAAGTTTTTACTAGAGATCAGATTCTACATTCATTCATCAGTATGCTTCACCATGCACATTAAGAATGGTTTTGGTGAAATGACTAATTCCCCCTACAATTATTCCTCGGTGGCTGCTTTTTAACCACGCTGAGCTGAGAAAAATGATCAGGCTCTAATGGTCACTGCTCTGCATAAACAGCATGTAAATTTAGCGCCGCTCTCCTCACTTACTTTATATTCTTTCATTTGAGGAAAAAGGAGCGACCCCTGTGTACCGGCAGACAGCCCTGACCTTTCTGCGACTGAAACTTTGATCTAATGAGGAAATTATGATGAGATGGAGCAAATTAAAAAAAATTCTGCTATTATTATGAATCGAAAATAGGAAAATGTTGTCCAAGATGTCAGGCTGAAAAGTCATCTCCATAAAACAAGTTCTTAAGCACTGTAATTACGTGGGTTTGTCTGCAAGTCACTCAAGTCGTTTGGTGAGTGATTCTTCTGTATAGGATGGGTTTGATACAAGTGTTTGAACAGTATCTAATTATTATTAGATTAAATTGCCCTGAGGCACTTGTCTCTAGCTGTCAGCCGTGTGAATATAACCCGTGGGAGAACATCCTTGTGATGTGATAACATCAAAACTGAATGTTTGACAAAAAAATAAAAAATCTTAACTCAAGGTCCACTTACCAGCAGCACCTCACAGTCTCCCTCAGCAGATGGACTTTTTTATTTCAAACCACTATTTGTGAGGTCAAGAATGAAGTTCACGCCTAAAATCTGTAAATGCTTTTATTTTGTATAACCAGCCTTTAATCATAACGATGATGAACTTCAATTATAAAGCTCAATACAAAGCGGTGCTACAGAGTGCTTTAGATGGGAAAATTGAGATTAAAACATATCAGCCCGACAAGTGACATCAGGCTAAAAAGTAACAAGTATGATAAAGTCACCACAATAAAATGTGAAATAAAGAAATTAAATAAGTAAGACATGTTTGAAATTAAAAAATGAAACTCAGAGTTGTTTGTACTTTTTTTTTATTTTAACGATCCAAAGCGCATGGTCTGAAGTGTGTGGCGCAAGTGCATTCTGGGCGTGTCCATGTCACTTTTGCTATTTTAACGGCGGAAAGAACAGTCAAAGGTTGTACTTAATCTCTTAAATTATTCATGGAAGTGTTTTAGGCGTAACATCCAATAAACCAATCACAGTGCCATCTCCTATTCCCTTTAAAAGCTAGAAATGACAACGTCACGCGTTGGTCCGAAACTAGCACGCCAGGAGCTGTGTCCAGATTTGGAAAGCAACCCTTATGTTTAGCTTCTATTTTTATCCCTTCTTTTCTTGTACTGAAGTTAGCATGCTAACCTAGCTAGCTCTGGCTAGTCTCGTCACTTTCCGATACCGAGTCACTGTAGCGTCCAGACTGCACTCAGAAAGACGTATTATAACTTCTTGTCTTGTAAACACAGCGATGGTCGAAGCTCTTGCCAAGACTGGTAAGTAAACAGCTGCTAGTGCTAATGTTAGCTATGTAGCAATAGCAAAACTCACAAAAAGCTCCTTTAATAAAAACGCATTTTTAAAAGATAAAACACACACTTTTTTTGGGGGGAGTGAACTGTTCCTTTAATCCTAAACTAACACATTATAAATAGAAACTGCTGTTGGACAGAGACTATTTTTAGGCTTGGCATCATCTTTAAAAGCTGGATATTCTTCACTGTAACGAAGGCAAACATGAAATGCTGTAGATGCTCTCACTCGTAAGTCGTCCAGTGCCGTCCTCTTCGCCGGCAGCAGGTTGCTCTCAGACCTTCATCCCAGCCCCCAACTCTGCATCACCACCACAGCTGTGTCTCCCGGGGGATTCAAACAGGGCCTTTAGGGGTTTACATCTCATCACAGCATCAACCCCCGGGCGCTAACTAGTTCCCACTGGCGTCCACCATTGTCATTGCAGAGCCAGCTCATTAACACCCCCCACCCCTGTAGTAGAGTGGGGGGAGTTAGCGCTCACTGCAGCAGTTTCTCATTTTCAGCCACGTCTCCTCCGTTCGCCATGCCTTTTGGTTCTGCCGGATCGGTGCTCACAAGGGCAGACACGCCTCATTGCATGAGCTTTTCAAACAAAGCTTGTTTCCATGGTGACCACCTTTCCCCCTTCTTGTGCTACTTTTTTTTTTTTTTTTTATGGCAGCAGAGCACATAATGCCTCTGCAGTCAGTTATCCCGTCTTCAGCAGTCCCAGTCTAAGTGTGAATATTATCATTTGATTTTGAGCCCCCCCTTTTTTTAAACGCTCATCACATGATAAAACTCATGTCTAATAAAAACATTACTCGCGTCCGCTGAGGAGGGCGAAGGATCATTCGACCCAAGATGAGAACTGACTGCTGAGATGTACCGAGATGCCGCCGCTCGACCTCTGCCTGGGATTCAGCTGTCCACCACTGTCATATTTTTATTTTTTTCCTCTGCGTTCTGTTTCTGTTTCCACCTCACACTTGTTCTTGAAATATTGTTTTCCTCAGGGGGCGTTTTAGCCCTGTTGGCTGTCTGGAGGTGGGTTACTTAAGGTGGTAGAACACTGAGATCTTTTTTCGCACTCACATGTACTTCATACAGTGGTGTATCGCCAGAATCGCCCCAGCTGCCTCAGACCTCTCGGCAGTCATTTGACACAGTCACGCCTTTATATTGGTATTCTGGAAATGTGCTTCATCTCCACCAACTCCATATATTCACATAAGAAGGATATGGCAGATTTATCTGAGTCACTCGCAGCCATTTCCTCCTCCAGTCACCTGTAACTCCATCGACCTTCACATTATGGTTAAGCCCCCTCTGTGCTGTCAGTGGATTATCCAATTCACTTACAGTAACAATAAAATAGTGTGTTTTTTTATTTACAAACTGCAACATCCCTGGGTCAGACCCGGCTTTACTTTACTTGCATGTTGTCATCCTGCATGCCCTGCTCCCTCTACCGTGCCGTCTAATAATCGCAAAATGGCCCCAAAAAAAGCTTCTAGGTTTCAGCAGCCGAGATAAAAATAGCTCACTCTGTCAGCCCTAGTAATAGTCTACAAAGCCCCAGTTTTAATGACAGCCAGCGCATCTTCACAAAAGCGTCCTATCCACATATAGTAATTGGCTGTAAGGATTCGTGTTTTTTTACTGCAACTCATCTTATTGAGCGAGACGGGGATGGATGGAGCTGCTGCTGCTGCTGCTGCTGCCTCTGCAGCCGCTGCAAACAACGGGTTACAGAGTCAGCCGCAGTCTAAAAATAGACTGTTGCTCTCGCCTGCCTCCGCACAGGCCTCTATGGATCTCCGCCCTTAAGCTCTTGCACGTGAGCTAAAAATAACCTTCTTTTTTTTTTTTTTTTTTTTTTTTTTTTTTATGAAAACACGCACAGACACACACACGCTCTCGGTACGTTCTCAGCTTCTCCCCGGTGACATAATGCAAACAATGTGAAAAGGCTCCGATAGAAATGTTGATTGCAAATAATTTGTTGTTCTGTATCGGGGCTGTGTAGGGCATGATTCAAACTGTACGCATTACTCACAGTGTGCTCACAGTCACACACACCAGGGAAAACCTGCACAGATAGTAGCACAACCACAAGACCGCTATAAAGCATCTCTGCCAAAGGTAAATACTTGTACACTCAATAAAGAGCCGTGACCCTTCAGCAACAGCAGTTGAGTTGAAACAAGTGACGGAAAAATGTATAAATCCTCATCATTATCAGAATTATTTGTATATTTTATAATATCCTGTCTTAATGATTTGTTTTTATAGAATCAAATGTCTCGCCTCTCCACCGCTCTGAGGTGCAGGACTGGCTGTTATTCTGTATCCACAGTGGAGTTTATAGACCCCTCGCAGTTGAAATGATTCACAGCCGCGCATTGGTCAGATGAAAGCGACCCCCATATGCTTTAATGTGATTATCATGTACTTTTGGTCTGATGCAACACGGCATTTAATTAGGAAGGGGTCATTTCACCGTGACCGGCTCATCCTAAGCCAATGTTATGACTGCCATTAAGAAAGGCGTCCACTGCCGCAGCTTCCTGCAAGATGGCGGTAATTAGCAATACAGTGTCAGAAGTCACACCCGGCGGAGACGATGATATTTAGTGATGCGGGTCTGGTTTGCTTTTTGATGGGGTTTCTGTTTTTTATTTTTGACTCAGTCAGCGCCGCTGGACCATCCACATACATAACCACAACAGTCCAACTGTTCATTGGTTTTGAGTTGATTTTTTCTAATATCGTCCAGGAGCTGTGAAATTGTATTTCACTGTGTTATGTTCAGATAAGATCGGTGCTAAAACTACTGCAAATATTTAACCATCTTTTTTTGTTTAAAATGAGGGAATTTATAATTTTCGTGAACCAGGGTTTCTCCTGCTATCGTCACAGTATGGAGCGTAGGTCTGAAGGCGAGTCAGTGATGAAGGAAACCACTCGTGGACTGGTTTCTGCTACTGTGCATGTGTTATAGGTCCCACAGTATTAAGGGAATTTAAAAGTTTAAAAAGATTTGTATTTTCTATTTCTTGAAAACTGTTTATTCATTCATCGAATTCAATTTGTTTTTCTTACATCTGCTTGTATCTAACTATGATGTTCAGGCAACTCAAAGCACTTGAGGTTACTCAGTTACTCTCTCTGCTGTCTTCCCTTAACGTTAACCAAGAGTTTTAACCTGAGCTTCAGTAGCAACAACACATTACTTTTATGAAACTGTATTTTATCAAAGTTTGATTGTGACAGTTATTTGTTAAATAGTCGTTCCAACCTCAGCGATGTAGAGTTTTCATCTTATATCTTCTTGCTGGTGGCTTTGTTCAACAAAAAATACTTTTCACCCAACAGGAACCTTTTAGGTGGAATCTCTTCAAACAGGCATTGCTCAGCAGAGCCAACATGACTGTGCCTTATGCTACGTGCTTTCAACATGCCCTGAGCAACACAGCTCTCTCTAGTACACCTCTGCTTTGCCTCTACTCTCACCGAGAGTCAGGCTCATTGTGAGTCATCAAAATACAGAATAGATTCAGGCTAGAAAACAAACAAACAAAAAAAAACCCCCCAAAAAAACATTGTTTGCAGCTGATGAAAATGACACATGCTGACAAGAAAATAGAGCTCTCTCTATCCGTATGCATGGACGTGGATAGCATCGCTTATTTCTGCAGATCGTGTGTTCTCGTCTTTCTTGGATTTATTTGAAGGGTAAATGATTCACATCCATCCATCCCATCCTGTCCCGTCCCGCCCCGTCCCGTCCCGCCCCGTCCCATCCAATCTCCCATCTACCCTTGCTTCCTTTTTCAGCCAGGGAAATAAAGGCCAAGCAGGCTGTTATCAGTGAGGGGCTGGAGGGAGGGAGTGAGGGAGGGAGGTGAAATGGACTGGGAATTAGACCTAGAGATGTTCCATGGTGGCCCCAGTCCATCACACAGGTTGTTATTAAAAACCTTGTAGCAGACTAGATTAGTCTCCAGATATGGGCTAATCCTTGAAAGACACCGCAATCAAATCATTGGAAAAAGAAAACGGTGGGAGTGGGGGTGGGAGAGCTTGGCCTGTTAGTGCTCTCATGCCTTAGTAGAAAGCTCTCTTAGGGGTGCTTAGGGGTTGGATGTGGTTGCTTGTTGCAGGTATAACCGCTTTGGACTCTATGGACTTGAATAAACTTTATATTACATTGTTTTTTTTTGTTTTTGTTATTGACACTGCTTTGCTGCTGCACTACAGTAGGCTTTATGGACCTGAAGTTGTTTTTTAAATTTGGCTTCGCTGCAGCAGGAAGTGGTTTAAACTTTCTTTCGAGTTCTTCTCTCTATAGAAAAACCACCAAAAAAAAAAAAAAAACAAGGAAAAAGAAGTTGACTCAACAGTTCTGAAAAGTTTATACTTCCTAAATATACAAAAAGCAAAAATGACACTCATGTAATTTTCTTCCCCAAAGTCTTCAAACAGTTTCTAAGTCAGTGGTAGTTTTTTCTAACACTGTTACCAACCGTTGCTCGGTATCTTGTATACTGGTATACACCCAGGGGTGAAAAGAGTACTTGAAAATTGTATTCAAGTACAAGTACTGTTACTGAAAAGAAACTTTACTCAAGTACAAGTAAAATTACTTGTGTAGAAATGTACTCAGATACTGTCTGTTAAAATGTTTCTGAGTCAATGTTACTGCGTCACATTTTTAAAAGAGGGAAGAGGAGGGGTTAAAAAAGAATATGGTGATAACAAAAACATATGATAAAACATATGATGATATGTAAATTAAAGGCTGAATTTAGGCGTATACGCATTGGGATTTCATTGCATGTATATGCCGTTCCCAGGTGAGACAAAGTGACAGGTGTGCAGTCGCGGGGCAGTGCATCCAATCAGCAGCTTGTTCTCTGCTGCAGCTGCTGTTTTGACTCTTTACTTAACTTCATCACCTTGAGTTGATAAATAATTACCACTAAGTATGAGAAGAATTACAGGTTACTCCAAAAAAAGTACAAGTACACAAAAAGCGACTTTGTGACAGTAACAAGAGTAAATACTTTCCTTCCACTCCTGTTTATTCCATCATTTTGACATACAACACGTACAGATGCCGCCGACACTTAGCCACTGTATTAGCATTAGCATCAGTTATTTTCCTTTCAGTTTGGTTTTCTAGAAGGATCTAATGCAGACAGACCACTTGAATTGACCAAATGAATATTGCAACTGTTATAAGTGAGAAAAAATTCTGCCAGTTTAACACGGAGTCAGCGTTACGAGAAATATAAAATACTCTTTTCAAATTGCTAAACGAACGAACAAACAGACATTCCTTTCCATATTATTACATCCCATTTGAAGTGTCCATTTGCATGTTGGGTGTCTGGCGGTTAGTGATTACCTGTCTAGAAGAAGACCAGTCCCACGCCTTTACCAGACAGTGCCTTCCCATTTAGGGTCCATTTGCATTGCTGGAACGTGGTATTTTTAGATTCGGTGTGTAATCTGTGCTTTTGAAGATGACTGAATGAAAAGCAGCGCCCATTTGAAGATGGGACTTCAGTCAGTGACATAAGCCTTGCGCCACTAATCTTCAAAGGCGGATGTATTTGTGGCCAGCAAGACCAGGAGCTTTTCCTTTCGTCTTTGTTTTTGAAGTCTTAATTGTTATTTAATTTGTGTTCTGCTTTGTTGTGAAGGCTGTGAAATGATAATTGCGTTGCCTTCTGTCCTCCGTCTCACTTTGATGTATGTGCGTCTCTGGCCTCATCTCGTACTGTAGTTTCATCAGCGATTTGCAATACTGTATGTAAGACAGGTGACGTAGCAGATTGACTGTAATGAAACTTCAAAATAAAAGACGTCTACGATACAGGAAACTGTCACAATCAGACTTTCTTAATCAAATAAGGGTGATCTATGGTTGCTAGTTTGATACGGTGTTCATATAATCTGTGTTCATGTGGTAGTTCATCATTTGAGAGTTGAATTATGATGCCTATTGAAAAACACAACAAAGCCCACGCCTGGTGTAGCCAATCTGACTGTGCTCTGTGGCCGGTACTCTCAGTGAAAATGACTCCTCGGGGAGCCATCGTGGCCTCTGAACTGAAATCCAGAGATGAACCCTACCGATCAATACGTGGATCCACTGTGTTTTGCTTATCAAACAGGATGAAACAAACAAAAAAAAAAAAAACCTAACCACTTGTGGCCTCGGCTCTTGAATTCATTCACTCTGAAATCATTTGCATTGGTTACTGTGGTTCCTGTCAAAGCAGCGAAAACTGGGGGTGGGGGGTGGGAGGGCGCGACACTCTGACTGAAACCCTGCATTCATAAGAAGCCTCTTATGGCAAGATGGCCTCCTGCAGAGATGGGTGTCCAGGTAATTTGCAGTTAGCTGCCCACCTCAAAGTCACATTGTGTCATTTCTCTAAGTATGAATGAGAGGAGAGCTGGGGTCGTGGAAAAAAATGAACTGCAGGTTAGACTGTTTTTTGTTCTTGTCTCTCTGTGTCTGTCTCGCATTTAAACTCTTGAAATAAAGCACTGTCACTCACCATGACACCAGTAAGAGGCCTGACACATTTCTTCTGTGCTGTAAAGTGCGGTTGAAGTTCGACACACATCTCTGTGGTTTGGTGATTTTACTCACTCAAAGTTAAAATATGTAACTGGTAAATATTTTGTTGAGTTGTTTACTTACATCCCAAATGTTTCTAGCACTGTTCAAACCTAGATAAAAAGTACTTGATTTTTAATTTTTGTAATTGTGCGTTTCAGTTCATTTCATTGGTTGCCTGTCAATGGCTTCATATCCCCCTATGTGCATGTGTCGCGTTTCGGTTGCATGCCAGAAGCTAGCCACACACTAAGATACACTTCTTGGTCGTTTTGTACGTAAAATAAAATACTCTGTATTTTAACCAGATGAAGGATTTTAGTCATCGAACATCTGTATCTTAAATGATCAGATTAAAAAAGCCAAGCAAATGTAAAGACAGCTCAACTCCCACTTTCTCTGAGACGTTCTGTGTTGCTGCACAGCCTCAGTTAATCAACGATTTTTTATTTTATTTTGTGTCTCTACTGGTTTTAATCCCCTTATCTGTTTGTTATGGAGAGGAGGACACCTCCGCGGATAATTCGACCACCGGTAAAAACCTCCTAATCGTCTGGATCATAAATTATCAGAGAAACAATCCAAACAAAGGTTAACAGCAATCTCAGCTCCCAACCCTTCCCTGACGTCCTGAATCCACCGTACAGCGTCTGCGAAACACCGACTTTAGATGTAAAAATATTCAGTGTTTTGTCACAATTACCTGGTCTGTTTGATTTGTAGAGGAGGAAACCTCTGCAAATAATTAATTCACGACATCACCAAACGCCGTCTTTTGTTATGGTTTTGATTGAGAGACCTCCTAGTGGCAGAAGTTGCATTTAAGAAAATCCTCCTTCCTCTGCTATAAATGTCTTAAACACAAAGCAGAAAAACATATTGTCATGTTGTAAAGTCGGTATGTGTAAGGAAATGTTTTCATATAACACATCCACCAGATTTTGAGCAACATTTAACATTTATTAAAGAGTCATTTTGCTTGCCACCTGACAAATGTGAGTCCAACATTTGCTCTCCCTTAGGCTCCGACAGCTCTTGAGATGTGGATTTTTAGCAGCTGTATGTTTCAGTTTCTTCTGACTTTGTCTGAGGTTTGATGGAATATGCTGAGAATAGGTGCTTGTGCTTCTGCTGCTCCTGCTGCTGCTGCTGGAGGAAATGTGGGTCACTGTCAGCAGAATTTGCAAACAATGACCTAAAAGAAACTAGAAATCTCTGTAGAGCTGAAGGGAAGTGCACAGCTTCACCACAAGAAACCACTTTCACATAAATTTCGATTTGTGAAGATTAAAACACAACATTTAATTTTTCTCAAGTTTCCAAACATGTGACCTTTTTGTCTTATGTAAGTTTTACATCACTGCAGAGAAGCTTGGTGACTGACCTTGGAAACTAAAGCTGACCAAGACCAGATTCACAATTAAAGTAACAGCTGTAAAAAACTGTCTAAAGCTTTAGTATCTATCAGTTAATTGTTTTGGTTGTTCGTCCTGTAACTTCACTGTGTTGGTCGGCCGCAGCAGGCAGCTGTTTTCAGCAAAAACAGTTCAGATAAACCTTCCTGCACCCGAGCAGGGACCAGTGCACGGGCACAAGCTGTGTCCCACTTCAGGGGCCGCATCCTTCAGAGGACACGACCTGTGAAGAAGCGTTCTGCTTAGCCCTCGTAGACCGTGAAGGCCAAATCAAAATGAGACTGTCTGGCCTGATGGCTTTGCACCACCAGCTGTGCGCGCCCTTTCCGTTGTGTCACAAAGCACCGCTCTTGTCGCCTAGCAACCTTTACAACACGTAACTTTTTTTTTCTTTGCACAGTTGGACCATTTCAACTGAACTGAAACCCAATACTTATACTTATACCTATATTTAAAAGCGTATTCCTTGGACAGCCTTTGTCGACCTGGAAAAGAAAACACCGTTTCTCGTACGCATTTGATGAAGCCTTTCGAAATGGGACGGCCTAGTCGTGTCGCTGTTACGTAATCAGTCCTTGAATGCAGCCTCTGAAGGATGCGGCCCCTGAATCGGGAGAAAACGTTAGCCGCTAAGCTGCTAGCTGGTGAACAAGCAGCTAAAGAGGCAGAGCTATTTACCTGTGACATTGGTGGCGATCAAACCAGAGCTGTAGGGAGAGGGACTATGAGATTTATTTATCAGGTGGCAAACAAAAAGACTCAATATGAACGTTATGAAGCTCCATACCTGCCGGATGTCTAAATAGGCAGCTAGCATAGTAATAGCAATGTTGTCAGTGTTGTCTTTCACAATGTATTCCGCTTTTCCCAAGTGGCAGAAAAAAAAAATCAGTATTATTCAATTAGTGCCGCTTTAATGCTTGCTGGTATTTCATAGTGTTTTGGTATTTTACTGAGGCAGAGCAGCTGTCAGGTTGTGGGCTGCGCAGCTTCTTTCAGCAGGCATTTGGGATAGTCCGCCTCATCCCATATTCCTTTTCTCTTATCTCCCCCTTTTTCCCTCAGGATATCTCCATCCACTGCCTTTGTAGCGAACTCTGAACCCTACGGAGATTTGTACAGTCTGAGAAAGAATACATCCAATTAATAATTTCATCTTTGAATGCAGAGCCCGAAACGCTGTGAGGGAGAGGTGGGCTTTGGGGGGTCGTTTTGATGAGCGCACGTGTGGTCTGAGCTGAGTGTGTTGCACCTGCTCTTTGAATCCTGGAGGTGGCACTTGGTGTAACCTCGGGCAACAAACACCCCGGCTCTTGTTAATAAATAACTTAGAAACAGCCTCAGTGTAGAGGAGGGGAGCTTGGGCCTAAGGGTGTTTGTTCAGACTAGATAAATAATTTATCGCTTGCCAAACCACACAAATCAGCCTGCATCGGTTGTCATCAGGCAGAAGTGGAAGCACGGTTTTCCATGGAAATATTCTGCAGATGAAGATGAGCATAGACCGCTGTGATCTATAGAGGGGGTAAGGGAGAACTGGAAACTGGAAATGCATAAAGTATGTTGTTAAAATTATAGTTTACCTAAACATATTCATAGTATTAAATATTCAACCTTCTGCTGAGCAGGGCAGGAGAGGAGTTTTTGCCTGAAATGACTGCGACACTACGAGGATTTATTGATTTTTGCTGCTTTTAATTTAGATGGAAAGTGGTATAAACTTTATTCCCAGTCATGTTTGTTGACATCCTGCTCATATTGAAACCCAGTGCACACACACTTTTACATTTGTTGCAGTTAAGGATGAGTCATGCCAGCATTTAAAACATCAGCATTTTGCAGAAAAACCAGTTCATTCCAATGGAATTAAATGGAAACGTAAAATCTGTGAATGACAAGGACATTTACGCTGACCAATAAGAAGCTGTCGTGGCAGGTCTGACCCCTGGGTGAACCAGAGGCCAAAATGGAGGAGGCTGTCGTAGCCTGTTAGCTTTTAGCGCCACCAACATCTCCTTATCGCCCTCACTGTCTTGAGTGTAAACGACTCCACAAAAGAGCAATGGATGTCAGTTATGGTTATGAGACATGAGGAATAAACACATTGTTTACAATAAAACGTGTGAACTGAAGAGCTCACCAGGCCACAAACTTGCTAACTCTGTACCTGGTAGTTAGCAAACTCATTAGCTCTTCTTCCCCTTCAGTGATTCTTTATTGGATGAAATAACAAACAATCCAGAGTGAAAAATGTCAGGGGAGTTAACGACCCCAGTGCAAAGAACACAACAAGAAAGTAGTAATTGTAACTGACGTCTTACTAGCGTGTAAGCTGTTAGCCGTCAGCAGAGCCACAGTAGTTCACTCATTACGTCACCGAGCTTCTCAGAAACACGTTTGATAAAGACCGTTATCGTCACTTGGTCTTAAAGGAGCTACTGAAAGTAGAAAGGTCCCAGTCATTTGTTTTTGTTTTACTTTTTTTAATTTGATAATTGATCAGTTGCTTTTCTCTGTTTATATGTTTGTGAATTGAATATTATATATATTGAAATTGCGTCTGTGTTTTGGCTCTGAGAAATTGTGACGGGCATTCATCACTTTTTAAAAAACTTGACAAATAATAATAACACTTTATTGACAACAAAAATACTTGTTAATTGAATATTTACATTAAAAACTTTGACTCTTGTTTTGAAGAAGAAGAATTGAAGATCTCCAAAACTTCTTTTAGTCTCAAATACAATTATCAACAGCTTTGAATCCATAAAAGTGAGCCCTCTAACATCTGTCAGCAGAACCTTTATTAGCTTATTTATAAAGTTTCATGTGGCAATTATGCAACTGTCATTTCCCCAGAGTCATAAAACGAGGACTGTTGAATTTCCCTTCGGCCAGTGAGTAATTATGCAAGCAGACACCTGTATCTCTAAGTGCTTCTCCCTTCTCCTGTTGCAGAATGGCCATCCAGGTTGACAAGTTTGACTTTGAGAGTCTGCCACAGCCGGACCAGGAGACCGCTCGCTTCACTAACCCCAAACAGCTGGAGGAGGAGCGACAGCATGCCCAGGGCTGCCAGATCAACAGCAAGCTGGGCATCTGTTGGAGCATCATATCCTTCCAGTGGCTGCATGTATGGCAGAGCTATGACAGAGAAAGCAGTCTGAGCTGATCATGGTTAGACAGACAGTAGATAGAGATGGGAAAGGTTTCACATTCGCGGTATGTCCGGATTCCCGGTTACAGGTAATATCCTCCAGCAGTGTTGCGTGTTGACAGATTCAGTCAGGGGTGCACCTATTGAATGTTGTTTGTTGACATCAGTCAGATCAGAGATGCAGGACATCTGGATCCCACATCTGGAGACCCTCTGGCCAGCAGGGATCTTGTTCGCCTACACTGACAGATGGGGAAAGCGTATGGTAGAACACTTGCCACTCTGACACTGTGAAGTGATGTCTTAGTGTGTGTGTGTGTGTGTGTGTGTGTGTGTGTGTGTGTGTGTGTGTGTGTGGGTGTGTGATTGTGGCACATACTCACATTAGTATGATAGAACATTTTCCCATAGGTCCTAGTTTGTGGGCAAGCTTTGCGGTCCATCCGAGGTAGTCTTTGACACCAGCCTTGTCAGCATGCTGCTCTCTGTGTTCTGGTTTTTCCACAGGGAGACAACTCATCTATTCCTTTATAGAATATACGCTGTTGTCTTCAGGCCTTTCATGTACAACACACTTACTGCCAGAGATCAAAGATGTGTAGGTTTAAAACTCGTAACACACATGCAAGCTGGGTTTGTACTTGTGGTCTGTGGGGTTGTTAACAGATACACTGTGCTGTCTTTTAATACCCCACTTTTTGTTTTTTTGCCTGTCTCACCTGTTAGCATGTGTGTTATATGTTTTAAAACCTTGGCAACCATTATACTTACAATACAGCTTTTAATTTAAACTTTTTTTTTTTTCTTTTACAACCAAATGGTCCCAGGAAGGAGGGAGTTAGAAACCAAACTGAGGACACACTCTAAATAATGAAGTGGTGTTCCCACTATACTTAAAGTGTTGGCTTCTCTCTGGAGCTCTATTAACAACGGGTTGGTGAGCCAATCAGAAGAGAGGAGGCTCTGAGCCTCTCCTCTGATTGGCTGACTGTTTTCTGAGGGATCGAATAAAAATATGGCAGATTTCATGTAAAGGCTCAGAGAAACCAAATCCTGCGTGGCTGGATGGTGGGTCCAGGTGGGCGGGGCTTGGTGACTGTTTTGTTGTGACATCACAAAGTTACAGAAGTCTTGACGGCTCGTTGTAAGGCTCAGTTTCTCAATACAGGCTGTGTGCGTTTCTCTGTGGACTGAGGCTTTGATCCTTTCACAGTATTAATACAGAACCTAGACCTGATCTATAATCAAACAGCACATACAATATGGGACCTTTAATGAACTGTAAATATTAGACAAATTAAACACCTAACATTAAGAAGCAACAGCATTGTTTGAGGCATATGAAACCTGATATTTATTTTTCATGCAATAACACAACAAACTGTTGTGAGACATTAAATCCACCTTGGAAAGGAGATGTGCAGAGTTGGCAAAGGAGATAAAAAAACAAAACAACAAAAAAAACAAAACAAGAAAAAAGACTGCAGCTCTTTTTAGACTCTTTGAGAAGTCGGCGACGTTACTTCACAAGGGGGAGGAGGGGGGGTCCAACCTGCAGCTATACAAGAGTGGGACTGAACTCCCCGAACAAATCAAGGCACTCTGCTTTGTTAAAGTAGAAAAGTTTAAAAAGCCTTTATTACAGTGGTTTCATGATTAAAAAACAAAACCAGCCGGCGTATGTTAACTGAGCCTGAATGAATGTTGCACACTGGGTTGCAGCAGGCTCCAGGGCTCACTTTGACCAGTCAGCGACTTTCAACATGGCAGACAAAACCCTGGGCCATCGCAAAGTTGCAAAAGACTGTTTGTGTGGTGAGAAAGTCAAAAGCAAAGTTCCCGCAGTCAAGATTCTGGTAAAGTTCATGAGTTTCATAACGTGTTCCTGCTGAAAAGAACCACTAGTCATCGTGCATAATAGTCCCTCGTATCAGCCCATAACTCATCAGTTGGCAGTTACCGGTCGGTGCACACATTTAGAGATTTAAGAAGTGCCTGTCAGACTGTTGGTGAACGTGGTGTGCAATTAATGATGAATCCAATCTCTGAGCCACTGAAGTTGCCATTATATTTTTCCCCCTTTTCATGAAGGCGTGAACACTCCCATCGTTATGTGCATTGTTTTATATACAAGTAATGTGGCAGCATGTAGGCAGGAATGAAGAAAGAAAATGACAAATAAATGTGTATTCCCAGCAGCGAGTCTGATAGCACCTCTTCTACTGCAGCAAACAACTGCCTGTTTAATCATTTTCAGCCAATTTCAAACATGTTATGATAGTAATTTATAAATTTACGCAAGTTTCTTTTGAAGCTGAGCAGCACATGGACTCTCTATAGCGATTATGTCAATATGATAATTGATCACAACTATTTACATCTGCTGTGTATAAGAAATACTGAACCTACAACACTGTGTTTGGACTCTACAGTTACTTTCTCATGGTCTTCTGGCTTTTTAATTAGTTTATCCAAAATGTAAAGATTCTGGAGGTCGACTCTTAATTAGCACTGTAATTAGCTGATTGATCTTTTTAATTGATCGTCGATGAATTGCTGCTTTTCTCTTATTTATATGGTTGTGAATTTAATTTATCTTTAGGTGTTGGGATTTTTGAGTAAACAGTTAATTGGAACAATAATTAGCAGTTTATTGACAACAAAAAAATGCATGTTGATTGAATATTTACAATAAAAAACTTTTTTATTTAAACTTTATTTGAAGAATTGAAAATCACCAAAGCTTCTTTTTGGCTCAAATATCAGCAGCTTTGAATTCAGAAAAGTGAACCTGTCATTTGAACCTTTATGTATTCATTTATAAAGTTTTAAATGACAGTTATGCAATGCATCCAACTTCAAACATATGTAATGATGGTAATTTATTAAGTCAAACAAGTTTCTTTTGAAGCTGAGCAGCACATCGCCATCAATAAATCCCGTGTCTTCTCAGGCGACCCTGAGACAAACCAAAGCAAACGAGAAAAAAACAATTAGAAACCACGTTGCTCTAAATATGCAACGAGGACCAAAGTGTAAACTGGAAGCAAAAAGGAAAAGTTTTCCATTTCAGTCTCGCAACCTTCCTCAAATGAAGGGGCTTCTCATTCACAGCTGGAAGCCTTGTATTCCAATAAAACTCATTTGGACGGGATAAAACTTCTACTGAGTCAATTTACCGACGCATTGTCGATGAAGCGACGCCGGAATTGTCACACGACGTTACCGAGTGAAGTCCTGATGCTATCGTTTCCTGCGCAGGGAGACGTTTCTCTGTGTGCAGATAGTGACTCAGCCGTCTGAAAGCATCAGAAGAGCACAATGTCAATTCTGCTTCAGGCTGGATTTTCCCCTTTTACAGCATGAAAAACTGAAGAAATAAAAAGATTTGATTACAGTGCGTGTCGCACACTCGGAAGCGCTCGCTTGGCCTTGAGCAAAGTAACAGTCACTTTAATTTGTAATTTATGAGGTCCCTACAATATTATTGCTGTTTTGTTGATGGGTGTGAGTTATAGTGATTCGCCCATAGGAATAAAAGGCCGTATACAGTGAGCGAGGGATGCTAAACACGTGTCTTCCCATAGAGGAGGTCACTGCTGAGTTCATGACTCACCCCTGAACGTACAGTGAGGAGGTTCATTTGTTTCTCAAAGCTGTCTTCAGCAGCACTAATATCCACTTCACAGTCAGTTATTATTATTATTAGAACTCCTTGTGAAGCTGTCGTAGGCAGCAGAGCACATCCAGATCACGGTTCATCCGATGCACTGCAGCCAGCCGGAAGCGACCGCACGTTAACCTCCAGTATGGACTCGCTTCAGTGGACGCAGCGGACACGGGAAGACAGTGCAGTTTACGACTTGTTCAAAAGCCGTGTATCACCTTCAAGGCATCATGCTCAGCTGTAGTCCTTAGTTTCATCTCTCCTGCACAACCCACGTTCAGATGTGTCGATTTACAATCAGACGTCAGACTTCAGCGTTTTCTTGTAAAAATTATTAATTATCTGAAGTAAAAGTTTTCAAAATAATATTCATGGCTTGAGCAACAGGAGTGACTGAAAAAAAAAAACACAGCTTCACCCTCCCAACCTGCTGTGACCCACACCTGAATAAGTGCTGGAAAATCAATGGATGGATCAATGACAGAAACCTTTTAAATCAAGCACCATTTGTGACCCCTTGTTTTCCCAATACAGCTGTTGCACTGTTCTCTTAAGGGCAGATGTTCCTAGTTTCTCTGAGTTTGTTAGAGGGAGACCCCTTTTATCAGCAGTGTTTGTGAAACTTAAAGTTGATTAAGGTTGTTTCAGCTCTAACCAAAAACGTTGGTGGTCGAGAACAAGTCGTGGGGATCAGCAGAGTCATTAGAATTAATCTTGAATATGTGCAGCAGATCTCACAGCAGTCCATTTAGTTGCTGAGACACTTCCCTAATGTATGGTGTAATTAATATTCTGTGTTAGTGTATTAGTCTTATGACAGTTGTATCTGTATGTGGCTAAATAATTTAGGACGCTATCAGTCTTTAGGATGAAGAGTGAGTGAATTTTACTGTGTGTCCTTCACCGGTGGAGTCACGCAGCGGGGGTTACCACGGTTACTCTCTTTGTGCATTGGGTCACTGGATATAATGAACATCCCCCCGTGTTATGAAAGCTGTCAGTTTCAGAGCGGAGTTGTTGCTGCAGCGGAGATTCAGACGCTCAGTGCTGGTTGATCATCAGGCTTATACCGTGTCACCCAGGACGGACCAGCGGAGACGAACTGTCGCCGCCGCCGCCGCCTCCTCCTGTTTCCTCCCCAACAGTTCCACTGAAGCCGTGAAGTAGAAAACTATACACAAGAGATCAAAAGCCCGAGGCGCTGAGTGTTGTTTTTTGGAATAAGATGCAGGTGCATGCTGTGACATGTGATTCGCCCGTGAGTCAGACTCTTGAGTTTGGAAATGATCCAGCAGCAGAGCAGAGGCACTTCTCAGCACAGTATGTGTCGTCTCCCTCTCTCTCTCCCCCCTCCACTCTCCCTAAAAGGTTAATAGACACAGGTTCGGTGCTCTGGGCGCTGCTCGTCTCACCCATTATTCCAAATGTCAGCTGTGTAAATGATCAGCGTTGTCCTTATCATCACATATTATCTGGGTAATTGCTCTCTGACAGTCGTATTTGTTTTGATGCGGCGTTCATACATCGGTAGTCTTCCCTGTGATCAGTCTAATGCCGTCGTCATAGCAAGGTTACAGAAACACGTGTCTCCCTGCACCTTTGACATCTAAATGAACAGATAACAGAGAAATTACAGGATGCAGTCAGTTTATGGGGTTTTTAAAAAAAAAAAAAATTATTAGTAAAAGCAAATGCAGCTGTAAACTGGAGTTAAACACCAGTTTCAATTTATAGTTTTACTTTGCATTGCCCAGTGATATCTGCATTTTGTGTGGTTGTAATGTTCATCTGCTGCTGCTAATACATTGTTATGACTAATCTGCTGGTGGTTCTTGCTTAACTTTGCTGTGTTTGTTGTCCATGTAATGCGAGGAGGACGCTTCCACACGGTCATCTACACCGATTTGTTTTATTGTTTATCTGCAAAGCCTTTTCAGGAAACTGGATCCCTACAGAACAGCCTACATGACATCCAGAAGTGGATGTCTCAGAGCTAAATAGTGTTAAGGCAGAGATCTTAATCGTAGGTCCAGACAGTGCAAATATCTTATCAAATATCAAATTTCCTGCTTTGTGTCTTCCTCTGGACGGCAGAGTTTATTAGGGTTGTTACAGTTTTAGCCGGTTATAATTACAATATAATGTAGTCCATGCATTTATTTCCTCCCGCCTTGACTACTGTAACTCCCTATATACCTGTCTCAATCAGAAATCAATGCACCGCCTCCAGTTAGTTCGAAATGCTGCAGCTCGGCTCCTCACTCAGTCCAAAAAAAATGTTTTCAGAACAGTCCCGTTCTTACCATCTCCACACTGGCTGCCCGTTATTATAAGTTAAGTTTTTTTAATGATTTTTAAAGAGCATGCTCAGGCCGGCCCCTCCCTATAATCCTCAGCCAGTGTCAGTCAAAGAACAGACATCCAGATCTGATCAGATCTGTAACCGAGTAACAGCATGTCGTCAACATGTTCGTGCCCTGAAGTGTAACTGTTGTAAGAAAGTTCCACACACAACGTTCACAAAGTTAGCTTGTTTAGGCTAACGTAGCGACAGCTCCTAACCTGAGCTGGGTGCTAACAACATTAGCACTCATCACCGTTCAGTCTGTTAAAATCTAACACTTACTTAAGAAATGAATGTTTTCCCACCGTCGGTCTGTCACCTTACTAAGTGAGTGTAAACTGCTGCTGTGTGTGCGTGTGTGTGTGTGTGTGTGTGTGTGTGGTGTGTGTGTGTGTGTGTGTGTGTGTGTGTGTGCGTGTTATTGGTAAAACTACCAAAATTGTAGCATCCTCTCTAGTCAGTTTTATCTCAGTTCCCAAGACATATTTTTTTTTAATAAAAAAGCGTTTATTGTGTGATGTCTTTTTAATTTCATCTACATTTTTACTTTGCTTTGTTTGGATGTTTTATATTTGACTCGTGTGAAGCGCTTTGTTGCTAAAGTGCTGTACAAACAAAGTCTTATTATTAAATAAAGTCTTATTCTTTTTCTAACTCCCAGTGTTGCAGGTAAAATATTGTATATGTGTAAACAGCAGTGTTTGTCATTAACTCTCAAAATGCAAAAAAACAAACACACCATGCTTTTCTCCTTAACCCCTCCCACCCCTCCCTGCGGCGCCGTGGAGAGGCCAGCGTGGAGGGAGTCCTCAACCAGCTGGTCCTGGAGCACCTGCAGCTCGCTCCTTTGCAGTGGGGTGAGTCCTTGTGTGTGTGTGTGTGTGTGTGTGTGTGTGTGTGGTGTGTGTGTGTGTGTCTGCATGCATGTGAAGATTATGAGTTGCCATCACACACTTACACCCACAGTAACGACTGAAAGTTTGAGAACTAGTTAACGGGGAAACCGTCAACGCAGTGTGAAGTAAATGAAAAGGTTTTAATCAAGTTGTTGAGACTGTTGTTATGTAGATTTTATTTCATCTCCCGTCTTTTGGAATAACGAGGCCTCCTATTATGTTTCCTGTGGATATGTTTGTCTGCCAGTCACAGTTATGTAGGTGGTTACATAGCGATCTCCTTACCTGTCTGTTAGAGCATAAACCTCCAGAACCGGTCTCAAGCCATGTTTTTTATTTGCATTCATAATGGGCTACATGCTATTTTAGAGGAGTGTAGACAGCAGCTTGGGAAACGCGTGAATCACCAAGGGATGCGCAGAATTTGTAGGAGCACTCCTCGGTCGCACCATCTGTGATCATCCTCTGAAATCACTTTTGATTTACTTCGGGTGTTTGTTTTCTCAGATTCGCGGCCTCTCTCTCTGGGCACTGCCAGCATTTTGATTAGTCAGCTGGGGCTGTCCTTGCCTTTTGCAAAGAGAAAGCAATCTGCAAAATGATGTGACAGAGCAGATCAAGCATGGAAATGTAAGAATCTGCTGAGACAAAAATACTTCGCCAGATTCGCTGTTCTCCAGATATTTTGGCGTTTGACCTGCGCTGCCTTGAATGAGGAAATATTCCCAGGGGTTAAAGCTGTTGTAAAGATGTCTGAGACGCTCTCATCTTTTGATCTGATCTTCTACGTTATCTCAGCGACAGACATTCTCAGTGGTTGTTTTCTCCTCGTGTCTTCATTTCTTGTACAGTTGTGCGGTTCCAGCTCAGGCCTTTACAGGCTTTGCTGATTATGAGCCAGATAATTTGCCTCAGCCCATTAGGATGCCTTTATCAGGGCTGCCAAGACTATCACAGGCCCAATTACGGGTATAGTTCAAGCATTTCCCCTGTGTCTAGTCCAACTGGATGCTTTTATTGCCATTGTTGCCTCGCACACACTCTCACAGAGATACAGTAGATACATAGAACCTGCTCGTCAAAAATTATGATTGAAGTTGTGTTTAATTGCCAAAGTTCTGTGTTCTGTTGTCCCAGAAATTGAAGACTGGACAATTGGTACTCTTCTTTATTTTAATTTTGTTTTACTTACTTTACTTATTTTACTTTATTTTACCTTTTTTTGATAGAAAGTAGAAGCTGTTTGAGGATTTCATTGACCTCATAAAGTTAACAATCCTCATCTTGATTCATTTAAACGCACAGTATGTAACTAGTGCCGCTAGGAGTTTCTCAATCAAAACAATAACAAAAGGTGACGTTGTGAAGCATGGGATCATGGGAGTCGTTGTCTTCACCACCATTGCCGTCAGCTTCTCCCAGTTTGGATTCTTTCATTGTCATTAGTTCAGGAACTTTTTTTTTTTAACCAGGAGCTGAATTATCCACAGAGGTCTCCTCCCATCAAAGAAACAAACAGAACCGGTGATTATAACCAGTAAAAACACAGAATGAAGCAGTTTCAAGTTTAAAGTCAGCGTTTAAACATATAGTTCAAAACGACCAAGGTATAAAAGTGTATGTGGCTTAAAACTGGATAAAAGTCTATTTGAGCTTCTGGTCGGCAGCTAAAACACCAGCACATGCACAAAGAGCATATGACGTCAGTGACAGGCGACCAAATGACACAACACCATGATTAAATTCACATATTTCTCTAGGTTGGAGAATTGATGGAAACGTTTGGGATAATGTAAGAACATAATTAACTGACTAGTGACTTATTATAACTTTTATAATTTCTCTGGCAAACTAGTTCTCCTCCTCCAGGAGGTCAGTTTTACCAGCACAGCACCGTAGCAAGACATCTTTAATTTTTTAATTAAGACAGAGATGCTGTTGTGGCTTCTATATTTGCTTCCAATGGAATATTACGAAGCCTTTTACATAACGTTTCAGGTGTTTGCAGAAAACGATTTCATTTTCTTTGTGCATGTAAAATGACAGACAAATATGGACATTATACAGCAGATTATTGCAGCACTGATGTGTAAAGGCAGCATGAGTTTTGTGTAATGTGGAAATCAGGTGTTTTGGACTTCGTAATAGTCTTGATGAGAACATTAAAAAACACATTTTATGCCAAGCATCGCTCTGAGACAACAAGTACAAAGCAAAGTCGAAATAATGTTATCTGTTTCTGGAGGTGAGGAAGTCAGTCGGGGGGTGGGGTGGGGTGGGGGTCATCACCATGGCAGCAGCCGGAGGAGGGGGGGGGGGGGGGTCTGTGTTTCAGTTTGAAAATCTCATCCATGAGGCTGGTGCTGATGGCTCCTGAGCTTCTCCAGTAAATGCCTCAGTTCAGTGCTGCAGCAAATGTCTTGAGCACCATCAGTCTGTGGTTTTCCCTCAGCTTTCCTGCTTTTCACTCATTTAAAGAAAATTGTAATCGCTTCCAGTTCTGCTCTCAATCAGCGGAGGAGACGTAGGCATTTGTCACAAGTAATATCTTTGCGGTCGCCATAACAACAAGTGCAGAAAGTGCTCCCTTTTTTTACCCAATTTTACTATCAATGTCAGTGGATGACTTATGTGCACTCCCACGTGGATTTACTTTTTTCCCCTTTACTGTATAAACGCAGTATTTTCATTATTGAGACCAAAAAAAGATTCAGTCAAAGTGTCTGGTGTCAGCTCGCCTCGCAAGAAAAGCAATTAAAAGCTTAAAAGGAAAACATCACACACTAAAAATAACCTGCATGTGAAATCTGACAAACAGGGATTGCACACCTCCCCTGTTATTTTTTATACTTAATCACATATTTATTTATTTTTCCTGGAGTTCATTTTAAAACGTACCTATTCCATTTTCAAATGCGGGAACTTAACACAACCACAAAATATACAAAGACTGAAAAACAATGTGAGTAGTTATTTATGGATACTGTGCCTCAGGCAGGGGTTATAGGAAAGAGGCTTTGACATCTCCGCCTGAGCTCAACCAATTGTGTGGCACGAGAAACTTGATGCTTCTTCATGATTTGCTACCATAGAAACCATATGAATAATTGATCTCACAGGTTCCAGTAAATGGAGAACACAGAAAGTGCCAGAATCTCTTTTATGGCTTTGTGTTTGTTTACAAGCTCATTATTATTATTGAATGGGGAGCAAACGGAGGCCATTAGTAAATGATTCTACCCGTGGGCCACAGTCACGTGCTGCGCCGCAATAAAGTGAGATCATATATGATGAAATCCTCGGCGTAATTACAAATGAATAATGCAGAGAAACAAAACATCCTTTTGTTTCTGCTGAATTTCATTTTTGAGGTTCAGAGGAACAAGAAATCAAAGCGGATTATGTTTATGTTTATGTGGAAAGCCTGTTCGGTAAAACAAACAAAAAACACGAAACAATTGGACACAAATTTTTTAAATAAAGACAAACATAGATGAGTGGGCTGCTTCGACATTACTTCCTGCTTATGTTTGATTCCACAGAAGCTACAATTCTTCGGAAAGCCCGCTGTTATGGTTTGGAAAGACATTAGCATCAATATCAATCTGCTGTGACTGCACATGCACAGATTTTAAAAACCTTATAAATAAGGTCATTTATGGGTAAAACTCCTGCAACTGGTGTTAATATACTTTTGGATTGATATGCTCCTCTCTCCCTGACTGAGCACTAATTCTGACAGGCTCCCACTGAGTCATTTCATTTCCTGCTCCAGCACTAAAAGTCTCTCTGGAAGCTGCTCTTTCATTCTGTCCTGAGAAAGAAGTCCCGCTATGAAACTGTATACGTTGACCATGGATTTCATAGTTCTGTTGAAAAGGGTAGACAGTTTGACAAACAGTCTAAATGTCAGCAGAGCAGCCTTGGAGATTTTCAGCTATTGTTTTTCAGAAGGTTACCGGCTGGCTGGTTTAATTATCTGTGACAAAAATTTTTTTTATTGCTCCTCCAAAAACTATAAGGGTTACTTGTCATCCTTAAAATTGGAGAAACCAGACGGAAGAAGTTTGACAGGCGGCTATGGGATGGAGCACACTAAATTAAGATCTAGATATCACCTCTTATTTTTGAAGGAGATGTTTTACCCAGTTCCCATCAAATCAATACTTTTCCTCCGTCCTTCCATAAGAAAGTGTAAACAGCAACTGAATCTGGTTTTACCATAGATTGCATATAAAGGTGGTTCTTGAAGCTCAGAGTGAGCTGCTCTGCCATAATCGTCTTGGCAGCGCCTAATTCCCACTCCCACTCAACTCAATTCATGACTAACAAACTGATATTGTCAACTCAGCACAAATAATTATTTCGTTCCATTATTCATTAAAAGCTAAAGTAAGTTTTTAGTCAGACAGATATATATTTGAACATTTTACATTGTACAGTAATTAAAGGTAGCCTGTCTAGTTTCTTTGTAAACAAAGTCATATTTATATTCTGTCCTTCTCACTTAAACACACTGTGCTCATGCTGAGACGTAACAAACGTGTTTAAAGCATTTACTCAACAGAAATTGGCCAAATTTTCTTTTAGCAAAGATTATTTTTTTAATGTCTTCCATCTTTATTTAACCAGGAAGTCTCATTAGAGATCTGACCCAAAATGGCACATAATAAGTAACACATACCCACATAAAAAAGACACACAAAAAGATTTGAATCCCTCGTGACACATGTTTTGAATGTGGGCTTTGAACGCCCCGGTGTGAAGGCAGCATTTCCAAATGAAGTTTGTCTTGTAAATTATTACAAACCTGACATGACAAAAGTGCAACTGTGCTTGTCACCCTGTTGCTGGAGGATTCCTGCTCACCACCACAGAACAGGTGGTACCATTTGTGTGTTTTTGTTTTTTTTGTTTTTTTTTGCAGCCTGGCATTATGTAAATAGCCCCATTGATTATAGCTCCTCAGCTGTCAATTTGATTAAAGGCAAAGTGGCGCACCTCGTGATAGGAGTCGCTGTGTCAACTTAATGGAGTGTTGCTAAATAAACAGTCACCTGACCCAATCAAGAGGGGAGCTCTCGTAGCCGCTTGCGATGCTGTGCTAAATGAGAGCACGAGGTGTGTATCAGACAGGAAGTGCCCTGTCATTTTTTCAAGATGAGATTAAACAGGGTGAAATTTTTTTAATGGTCCATGTGTGTGTGTGTGTGTGTGTGTGTGTGTGTGTGTGTGTGTGGGGTGGGGGGGTGGGGGGGTGTCTTGTACAGCAAGCAGTCTCGTACTTCACTGCAAATAAATTCAACTGTGAGTAAGAATGAAGTAATTGGCTCTGTACTTAAAACAGTCTCATAATATATTGCAACACATAAAGTATTGTAAGTTACACGCCAGCAGCAGAATATATTAAGACAAATTCAAAAAGACTTTGGAGTATTTACATTAAAAAGCACCAGGAGGAGAAATATATATTCACTATTTAAGTAAATCTTCAGCCGCACTGACAAATGTTATGCTAATGATGCATATTTTTAAATAATGTTCGGTGATCAATAAAAAAGCGGCATCAAGTGCTCGTAATGAACTGCATTAATTAGAAGCCATATTTAAGCAACTGTGGCCAGGCTTTGATTTTCTGTATTGTCTGCCCGCCGAGTGCTGTAACCGAGCAGTGAGATGGAAAACAGCAAGCCTGAATGCGGACTTTGCACCGCACCCCCCCACCACCACCACCACAACCCCCACCACCACCACCAACACCATCCTCCCTCCCACAGCCATCAGTCCGCCACCAGGAACCCATCTCAATGGAATACAAATTCACCCATGAATGGAAAGACAAATGTTTAGCCTAGGAGAGAGATGGAAAGAGAAGGGTGGGGGCCTTGCTGTAAAAGGCAGAGAGATAATTTAATAAGACAGCGCTTCTGAACCGGCTCACACCGTTGCATTTTTTTTTTTTCCTCTAACCCCGCACACACACACACACACACACACACACACACACACACACACAAAGATGGACATTTGGAGCAGTCACAGGTGGTGGCTTTTCAACACACACACGGGACGCCTCATGGAATAATATGCCTTTAAGCTTTTGTCAGGTGCCCAATTGCCATGAGTGCTGCAGGTTTGATAAATGGTGCTGCCAAGCAGTCCAGATCCACCTAACGCCGAAGTCCTGTTGTGGTGGTGATGATTGCTGACCTGAGAGAGAGAGAGAGAGAGAGAGAGAGAGAGAGAGAGTGAGAGAGGATGGGGATGAATACATGCACGGCTGAAATGAAAGAGAAGTGTTCAGACTGCACCTGTGACTGGTGATATGTCACATCTGTGAGCATACATCAACTCCAGGCTCTTCTGCAGTTATCTGCACAGCAGTGATGGGGCCTGTGGGAGATGATAGTAAGCCTCCTTAAAGCCCAACTTACTGTAGGATGATGTCAGTCCAGTCTTGCCAACGAGCTCAGAGGAAGGCAGAATTATCCACGGGTCCTTTTTGCACATCCATTAGTTTTTTAGATTTCTTTAGACAGTACTGTATTTTCAGCTCTAGATAGACCGCTGACTTGTGCAAGGTGTACCCCACCTTCTGCCCAGAGTCAGCTGGTGTAAGCTCCACCCACTCAAGACCTTGTGAAGGGTAAGAGAGTTTAGAGAATGGTTAGATAGCAGAAATCCTAATGTAGTCTGACTGGATGTAGGTTGTGAGTATAAAGCCTGCCATTGGGCGCCAGTTCCAGGCGGAGCACTCCTGCCTCTCCGCCTCTCCTGCCTGTTACGGATTTCAAAATCTTCTCCACTACGGGAAACGGCAACAACCTCCAAGCTAGAAAGTTTTGATGAAGATCTGCATCGTGCAGTCTCACATTTAACATACGTCTTTGCTGTTTTCTGAGGCTATTCCTTTGCGGGGTAACGCAGCACTGTGCAGGTCTGGCTATGCAAGACTAATTCAAATCTGTTACTGAACATTATTTATATATATTTACTTACCCACCTTTTACTCATTGTTTTGAAGGGGCACCTACACATTAAAGTCAGTTTACCGGTCTTTAGAAGAATAACTGAAAAAAGTTGTTTGTCTCCAGAGGGGGCTGTGTGAAGTCTGATAATTGACCTTCAGTGATGTCACTTGAGTCAGCGTTAGTTGGGTCTGAAGATGAAAAAACTTGGAGACTGTGGAGCTAGAGGGAAGTGAGTTTACCAGACCACTATTTGTCTCTGCTTACAGCTAGCAGCTGAAGGCTTCATTAGCTGCCATTAACATATCACACACGAATCGCTAAACTGTTGGTGGTCGAGTTGCATTGTGGGTAATGAAGACGCTATAGTTTGACAAAAAAAACAAGGTTCTGCTGCATCAGTTTTGCTGAGCTGGTAGACTGCTCTTGTAATTGTGTGTCATTAATGGTCAACATTAGAGTAACATGAAACGGGGAAAAGCAGCAAACCTGCACAGAGGAGCTGCAGCCAACGAAAGATTTGTCTTTTCACTTGCTAAAAAAAGTTGCTGTTGTCTAAATTGTCATCTATGAAATTCCTGAAAAATGAAACAATTCAATTAATTTACTATTTGCAGAGCAAGTTAATATGTTTTGAGAATAGGAAATCATTTTAAAAAGATACCTTATAATAAAATTATCCTAAAATAATGGAAAAATGTTTTGTGTAAGTCCAATCTAACCCAGTCCAGACTTAGCTTTAGATATTATAGTTATACAACATAGGCTGTTGTGCATGTACATGTCTTTAGACAGTATCACATTGTGAGCCGTGTGATAGCCTGGAGACCTGTGCAGGGTGAAGCTGCCTTTTGCTCAGTGTCAGCTGGAATAAGCTCTAGAGAAGTATATAATATTTTTTGATACTCCTGCCAGTTGTTTTGTCACACTGTCAACCTGACAATCATAATATTTTTATACAACACTAAAGAAAGCAGGATCATTTAGGTGCCAAGATTTGTTTTCTTTTCCAGTTACAAGTTTCATTTTACTTGGTACTAATTCAGAAAGACAGTTTTAGCCTGTAGAATGTGAATGTATTGGCCCTGCATATGCTTGTGAATCAACCTGCAGGAAATGCAGACTCACTATCCCAGGAATTATGTCCATATTGGACAATTCCGCACATCAGGATTTACACCCAAAGCCAATGTTTACTGTCATTGCAGGAAGAAGTGTGTCCTGCATGTGATAAAGAAAGTAAGTGTGTTCTTTTGGAGCGGTGGACGGGCTTTCAGGCAGGAGACCAGAGTCAGCTTTTTCCCTTTTATTCAACATGACCACAATCTTTCCCTTACCATAACCATACGTTAGTTTATTTGCTTTAACCACAATATTTCCCCAACCTTCATCCTGCTGTACTTGCCATTTGCAGATATTGTAGAAAATAAGGATTTTAAAAACATTTATATTGGACGTCTGGTCTTTTGAAGGATAATATTGATTCTTCTTCTTCTTCTTCTTCTTCTCTGGTGATAGTGTTGGGAGATGGCACAAGTTCACACTTTGATAAACTGGAACCAGAAAACCTCAGATGAAAGTTTTAATGGTAGATTAGCTCAAGTTTAAAGGAGCTATTTGTAAGTTTTCCTATTGTTACATTGCTAGGGTTAGCATTAGCACCTTTTTGCTTACCAGTCCAGCAGAAACATTGAGAGTTCATCATCAAACTTCATTCCTTTACCTGCCAACAGCTGTCTCCAGAGGTGGAAAGCAACCACAATGTTAACTCTTGTCTCTGTCATGTCTTTTCTTCTACTGAAGTTAGCATGCTAACAGCTAATCACAACCACCTGCCCCTGGCAAGAAACCACATTTTGCAGCAGTGAAAGCTTCAAAATAGCCCCTTTGATTAAGTTTAGTAACACAATCAGACCTGACATGGTTTCACGTGTTGTTTAGTGTAAGCCTGAGTTTAGTGCCTTCACTGAGGCCTCAGGGAGCAGGAAAACTACTGAAAAAAATGTACACCTAAAGGCTTGTTTGTCTCCATTTCCTGCAGTCCATAAACTCAAACACACACATTACCACCCCACACCCTATCTCACCACCCACCTACTGGAGTGCAGATAGGCCTAAATTTGCAGCGGCTGCTGTCCATTTAGCTGAGTGATGGGCGCTAGGAGGAGCAGTGGATAGGCAGAAGCTGATTTATTTGCTTGTTTTTCAGCTCTGTTGCCCAGGCTCTGCCAGTCAGCCACCCTAAAGGTCTCCTATTGAAGGCAGTAGAAAGGCAGAGCGAAATGGGAGGACGACACACACCTTTTTTCTTTTTTTTTGGGAAGCTCGCTCTCTCTCTCTCTGGGGCCAGTGCATGTGATTTACAGAGGCAGTGCTGACTCAGATGGGCTAAGTTGAATGTGCGGACGGAGACAAAGATACTCAAACGTTGAGATAAGCGAGTAATGATGAGGTGGCATCGCCCCCAGAGTCTTGAAGTGATTCTCCCTCTCAGGTAGCCTAATGAGATTATCAGCAAGGAACTGTCTATTGTTTTTTAACCAGTTAATTAACCCATAATGAGCATGAGCATTTGTTTCTGCACATTGTGCTATGCAGGATTATCATAACACAGGACTATTTAAAAGCATTGTTAGTGTGTTTTTGACCACATTAGGGGAGCAAGCATGAAAGGATCATTTGTTCTACTTTGGCTGGAATCACCAGTCTCATCCTATCGCCCTGCTAGCTTTAATGTGGAAATGAGAGCAAAGAGTACAGCGGCCCACTCAGTGATTGCCTATCTAGCCTTTCTTTTTCTCTCTGGCCTTGTGTGGATCTAGAGTTAGCACATTTAACAGGCTTGGAGCGTCTGTTTATGGGGCATTTATCATGGCTACAGAACAATCTAGGCTGTCAGTGCATCAGTTTGGGTGAGCTGTGGAGATAAATCAAAACTCCTCCGGCCTGCCTCACCACACACTCGCCCCTTCATTTAGACTGGTAGGATGGGAGGCAAGAGGGAAGGAAAGGAAAGGAAACTTGAGTTCAGCTGCACAAATTAAAGTTGTGGAGATTAGATTGTGGAGAGATTCAGACTATGTTTTTGGTGCAGTGATAAATGTGCAAAGAAAGCATTTGGCTTGTGTTTTCATGCTAAGATTGAATGTGTACTGAGCAATTTTACTGTATGCTTCTGTGTACTGCCTGATTGCTACACGTCATATAATTCTAAACCTTTCGTATGCTTAGTTTGCCAATGTTTTATTTAGGATAGTCAGTGCATTTTTACTGTATGGTGTAAGCATCCATTTAGTTACCTTGTTCAATCTAAGAACCAATGTTTTTTCAACCACTTTCAAAATGTATTTTCAGCTTAAACCTGTTTCTCCCTCGCTGTTTTCTATCAAATAAAACCACCTCCTTCATTGATTCCTTTAGAGGAAACAAGAGTATCCCCAACGGCTGCCTTTTCATCCCTGAAAGACGGATTACCTGACATTTCTAAATGCAACCGAGTCCAGCCTCTGTTTTCACTGTGAGAATGTCGCGAGCGCCTCGCCATATTATTTCAAGTGCTACTAGAAGAGGGAATATTGTGACACAGCTGTTTTACCTGCTGCCGTACAGAGAAATGAGCGTTGTCGTGTTCATGTGTGGCTCAGCACCATCACTCTTCAGCTATGGGAGACACAAACAGATCAGTAGTGGACATTTTATTGAGGTTAAACTATCCGTCAAAAGAGAAGCAATGAATGGAAAAGCTTGTTTAAAGTAGCTATTTGTAAGTGTTGCTATTGCTACATAGCCAGCGGTAGCATTAACCGCTGTTTATTTACCAGTCTAGAAGAAACATTTAGTGAGTATAGCGTCAAACTTCATTCCTGGTGGAAAGCAACAGCAATGTTAGCTCTTGTTTTTATTACGTATTTTTTCTTTTACTGAAGTTAGCACGCTAACCAGCTAGCCCTGGCCTGTCTCGTCGCTTTCCGTTAGCAACTCACTGTAGCCACCAATCTGCCCTGAAGATGTAGTGCTGCTCAGGGGGCGTATTATAACCTCTAGTCTTGCAAACGGAACGACGGCCGAAGCTCTTGATAAGCGTCAGCCACCGTCACCTGCTCCTAGCAAGAAATCACGTTCAGCGACACAGAAAACTTACAAGTAGCACCTTAAAAGTGCTAATCGAGGGTTTCAAGCCTACAATCTGTGACGCACCTGTAACCGACCTGTATAGTTTATAGGTTTACATTCTGACTTGATCTGCATTTGGACTTTTCCTTGCTGCACCTACATTTAAAAAGGAATCCCATTATAATCTAAGAGCTTGTCAATGATGCTAATGATATAGCCTTAATACAACACTTGATGGTTTTACCATTAAACATTACTGGCAGCACTAACAGTTGTTTTGACACAGGCCTGTTGTCAGTGGAAGCTGATGGTAATGGACCGAAAAGGTGGGGCTATCTAAATGTAATGAGCTTTCATCATTGATTAATGTTTTGTATTTGTAATGTATTTTTGGCATTTCTGCTTAAAAACATGACTGACGATCCATTGATGATTAGAAATTGGTACTGATAAAAATTTATGTTGATCAAATAATCAGATAATAATCAGCTCGGGCTGTCATCTCACCAGACATGTTGGTATTAATATCAAAACTTTTGTGACATTGCCCAAACTGTAACAAAACTTCTGCACCTCCTCATCTAAACACTTCATCTGTGCATGTCTCCACCTTTTCTGTTCTTTCTGCTCACCAAGCATAACTGACCTGTCAAACTACAAAGCTGCTGTGTAGTGCTTGTGTTATTCCCTTTGCTACAATGACCCGCAGAACAACGGCAGCGCACATCAAACTGTACATTTGATGTACCATCTGTACAGCATAGTATTCCTGTTACATCCGCTTAGGAGTCAAAAGTAAAAAAAAGATAGTGACTTCACAGTGACCCTAACATAGTTTGAAGTAACTTTATATTGTCCTGAATACAATACACATTAAAATATACTTGGTTTATGCTAATGAAGGAGCAGTTAATTGTGCACAAACCCAACCTACACCAGCAGCTGGATTCATCAAAAAGACTCACAAACCAACCCAGTTAATATGTTCAGCACAACATCTTTTACTCTTTCAAGGACTGGCAGTGGATGAATTCACCACTCTCAGACTGCAGGTGAAAGACTTTGGCAGAATGTTACAATACTCCCTTTGTTATGAAGGAATGACCCATAAAGGCTTTGATACAGATACTGCAATAAGCTAAAATGTATTGAATTCTTACTGCCAGACATTTCATAACATCTCATAACCATAAATTTTAGCTCTTGTAGAAGAGCTCATCAGCGCAACTCATGATCTAACATCACTTAAAAAACGCATTTACATCATCAACAAAGAAAAACAACCTTTAACAAAGAAACACATTTATCATCCATAACTTAAGAATCTAAATCTAGCTGTAAAATCCCACACATTTGAATTTTGGAACCATATGAGATGGAAAGGCCAATCTACCATCATCTTCCAACAACACAAAAGCTGAGCACGGATTTACAAGTCAACAAGCCATCTGCTGACAATTCATCTCACAGTCTGACAGACTGGGGCTGTTTTTTTTGTTTTTTTTGTTTTTTTATTCTTGGGGTTTGATGAACTCATCTCAGATCACTTCCTGTTATACAGTGATAACATTGGCACGTCTTTTAGGAATGATCACAGTGGGAACACACCTGACCTTTGGCCTGATCCCAGGTGACATGGTTCATCATGTTGGACTTGGCACATAGAGAGAGGACAAGTCCACAAGCCTTCGCTCCAGGTTTAAGTCATAATACTTGGACATCTGCAGAGCCTGCCCGTCTTTTTGACGATGGTGGGACATGACATAGCCCCTCAGAGGGAGAAATCACTCCATTGCGCTCATCTGTCGCTATTGATCCTCCTCAAGGATGCTCTGGTGCCACAGACTCATAATCAGATCTTTTCCCTCATGAGTGGAGCTGCTGTTGTGTAGTTCGTAGACTGCTTCTTACAGTTTGTAGACGCCATCAAATCTGTTTATGTCTGCCACGATGAAATCGAGGCCGGGGGAAGTACAGAAAGTTTTCTGTCTGTTTCTTCATTTGGCCATCCATCATGTGGAATAAAGAAGACATAGCTGACTGGGTTGTGGATAAACTTGGGTGGATAGGGTTTCTCAAAACTGTGTCACAACAACCTCAAAATCACATTGTTCTGCCCAAAAAGAGGATGCTGCAGGAACTGGTCAGAGTAAGTGAAGATGTTTCTGATCGACCCAAAGGGAACTCGTCCATCTTGCGCTCTATGTTGTGTTTGATAATAATCGGATATTCTTATATGGAATTGTTGCATTATTGCTTAGATTTGCTTCGCAACCGAAGACCCATCGCTGTACCTCTTTCTGACATGCTATCCGTCTCCTTCCATGCGGCGGTTAAGATGATGTAGCAGGTGATCCATCATGTTTGACTGTGGTCCATCAGATGTTAGCTAGCTAGGGATTCACTGGAACACCAGCCTGCTGACAGGTCTGTGTCAACCCTGAAGGGAAACTGACACTTTTTAGTATTCAATGGACTGATCCTTCTCACACTACTGACAGGCTTCTGGCCCTGACACATACCGGCCACCGCTGTAGCAGGACACCCACTGAGTGTACACTGTTACCCTGTCCATTCCCCCCGTGGCCTGGAATAGGAAGTGTACCTTCCAGAGCAGGAGGAGTGCAAGCACTCTGTAAGAATAATATGTTGACTATGTGACAGCATATATGGGGAGACTTTGAGGGCCGCGGAGCATCATTGCAGCATCTTGGTGTGTCTGGAAAGCACAGGAGATGTATTTTGGGAAACATTTGAGGAGAGCACATTGTCACATTGTCACATTATCTTTTCCCGTTCTCTATTATTATTTTCACACTCTTGCTCTATCTCTTTCTCTCATGCACACCCACGCACACAGACAAAGTAATTTGACACTGAGTTTAAAAACTGGCATCATTGTCTCTCATGCTGGTGCTAATAATGACTGGGGTCAGATAGAGTACGCTTGCTGGGACCAGCATTGTCATACGATAAAAGCTTTGCAGCACAAGAGATCAATTGAAACGGTGCTAGTAGACAACATAATTAATCAATCTGAACAATTAGCATGAATGTTGCCTTTCCACACAAGTGACTGCTATCAATAGCTATTGCCCTAATTGTCACTCATTAGCAGCTTTCATAGCTGTCAGCAAGGTCGCATCACTGGATTCACAATAGAATATTAATAAAGTCTAAATGTCCCAGCAGGAAGCAGATGAATTGATACAGTCAAACAACTCAACGTTTCATTTCGACTGTACTGACCTCATTCAAAACAACTAACCAAGGCAGATGATGGAATCTGATGGAATGTTCATAAACCTTTGATAACACATTGATCCAGGAGAATGTAAGTTCATGAAGAGGCCTTTGTTTTTGCAACTTTTTGAGTTTTAGCGAACATTCATTGACATACTGAATTGACTCAATCCACAGTAACGGACAGAAGGACCCAGTTTTACTTGAAAGACCAAGACCAAGCAAATGCTCCTCATACTTGTCTGTAAACACAGAAAAGCAACAGAAGTAGCTGTTTGAAGAACGAAACTGGAGAGAGAAGTTTAAATCCTGTCTACAGGGTCCTGTCAGATGGGTAGGTGGCTGTGTTTCAGACTCTGTTTAGCATAAGCTGCTAATGCCAGCATTGCTCAACTTGGGTTGATAGAGTCAGTTTCTTTCGGTGTGAGATTTGAATGAATTTTTTGGCGACAGTACGACTGGGATCTATGGTTGTATCTGTATCATTGACTTGTGTATCTGTATTCACATGCATACCAGTTAGTTTTTACACCCCTTCCTTAATTATTTAACGTCAAAGACCATTATATTTGATATACAAACCATCTCTCTGCTCATCCCCTGACTCAAAACTGTGGCCACTGATCCATTACACTGCCGTACCATGACTATGAAGAAGCACCGACTGGATAGGGTCGTTAAAATGAAGTTTCTGGACAGTCGCCGAGCGAGGATAAATAATTGGTCTGTAGGCCTGGATGAATCAATCGCAGTACTTGTATCGTTTGCTATAGTCACACATGGGAGCATCTATCCCCCTTTCCGACCCATTATGGAGTCGCAGTTGAACCGAATGCCGCTGCGTATTGACAGCTTTGTGCAGATTTTCGTCCAGTGTCATCTCGATACTGAATCACAAGGATGCAGCAGAGAAAACGATGCTGAAGTTATAGCTGGAAAACGCCCCCTACACAAATTCAAAAATGCATTGAATTCTTGACTTGGACTGTTACTAACAATTATCGTTACTTAAGAGAGGATATATTCAGATTGCTTTTATTTTCTTCAGAACCCAAAGACATTCAGTTTTACTGTCTTATACAATAAAGAAAAGCAACAAACCTTCAAATATGAGAAGCTTCAGCCAGGGAATGTTTGGCGTTGTTGCTTGAAAAATAACTAAAATGATTGATCGGTTGTCAAAGAAGTTAATTTTCTGCTGATGGACTAATGGAATGACAAGTCCTTGCAGCTTTAACCCTGATACAACCTCTGCACCATTTTGGGATGATCGTAGTATGGCAGTGACAGTAACTTCTGTCCACTCGACTGCCTTGTTATTCTGGGGTATCATTACGCCAGTCCAAACATATGCAATAGATTTTGTAGAGATTTTTTTAGTCGGGGGGGATTGGAGGACAGAATTCCTGGAAAATAACTTATGCTATAATGAACTGTACAGACTGGGGTATGGGTATAATCAATTCAGATTAAACACTGTGAATATGAGGCATTAAGCATGGCAAAACTAATGGTCCACAAGCAGATACTTTGATGATTGGTTTGTTAGTCTGAGGTTTGTCCACGACATAGACTGTCATTACTCTGTAAGCGCCCTTTTAGGAGAGTCTGACCACACAAGCGCATATACAACACACACCCATCACATGTTCTTAGTGGCAGATTCACTTCATGCCCTCCTTATCAAACAGGGAAGGCCTTTTGTTCTCCTCTTTTGTCTGGACCTGCCATTGTTCTTCCCACCTGGTATTTAAAGACAATCATGGCGCGGCTAGTAATTAGCTCCAGGGATCCCACTTGCTGGTCTATTTTCAATCCCGGCTTTGTCTGCAAACAGAACATCACAGTCTTTTCCCTCAGATGCAGCGATCACAAGAGGGAGATGCAACTACTTGAAACAGGTGGCTGGTCTTTTAATGTTACGAAGATTAGACAGCCGGGGAGGGTTTCTGTTTGTTCTGCTGAATCACACCGTACCATTCTGTACTGTTTTAGAACTTTGGCAAGCAACACTGTCAGTAATGCTGCAAAATCCCTCTGGGCCTTTCTGTTGCTTTCCCAAATCAAGAAATATCTAACACAGTAACTCACACCCCAAAGAGTTCTGAGCTCTAACACTTGTACCTCAGTGCCTGCCAACCGCATTGGATTCTTCTGAGCTGCCACCTTTGGCGTGGAGAAAAGAGAATGATAGCCGGTTTCTTGAGTCTCACTAACACCCTCCAATTGGTTTGCTTTCTGTACAACATGAAACCCGGTTTGTCTTCTGCAACTGCACTTGGCAATAGCAACATCGATTTCTTCCATTATTACAGTAGAAAGCAAATTAGAGGCGCACGTTACGTATTAAACACACATTGTTCACTTGGGACGTCAGCAGTGATAGAACCCAAGTATAAAGACCTGATATTTTTTTATTCTGAGAATGAAATTTTATGACAGTCCACCCAATAAGAAACAATTGACCTCATGGTTGTGCTACAGGAAAATCCAGAATTATCAGCAAAGATATTAAAATTCACCCTCTAGAAACCATGAGTGGCTTCAAAAGTTTGCGCCAATCCATCCACTACATGTTGAGATATTTCACAGGATAAGTTTAAACTTTGGCCCTGTGGTGGCACTACACGAAAAGCCAATTTGCTAACGTGACTTAACAAACTAATAACAAATTCATTATTTGTCTTTTGTCAAATGCGGTTTTATAATGAAATATATAGGGGAGTTAATCCTTAGATCATAATCTGGGATGTCTTTAATACATCTGGTTGAAATTTTTACTCAACGTTTACCAAACATTCAACTGTTTTGGATTGAGAGCCGTACTGAGGTAAGTTTACTCTGACCTCTCTCTGAACTGTCTTCTAACTTTGACTGAATCACGCTCTGTCCACTCTGTCTGAATCAAGTAGCTGAGAGCGACAGTAGATGAGAGTGTTGTATGTAAAGAATATGTGTGGGGAAAGTCTGCCTGCTGCAGCCCCATCCATTTATCCAGTCCTCTCTCCCAGCGGGGCCGGTGCTGTACTAAATAATGGCGTATGCTCACAAAGGTTAAGCGGTGAGTCAGAACCAGTGATGACAGGTTGACCAATGAGTATCAGCCAGGCTGCCACGAAGCTCTGTGCAGCAGATGAGACAATTTCACACACACACACACACACACACACACACACACTGTCATTCTCACAGCTCGCTGGACATTACTGAATTTTTGTGCACTGTTTCTGCAAACTATAAATCTGTCCTCTGTAATCCTTCTCCTGCACACAGACATTGATTTTGAGGCATTACGGATTCATTTACTCCTCTGTTATTTTGCTGTCTACGTGTTGATTTTATTTAAAATGTCTCTGTTGTTACTTTATAATCAAATAGACATAAGCATTATAAAAGCATTTTCACCGAAACATTTGGACTTTAAATTTCTTAGTTTTTCTCTGTCTGTTCGGACATGCACTATTGGCATCAAAAGACCCCGATTTGTATTATTTCTCTTCCCTAACAGTAGAATTTCATCATTATTGCAAACAAAATTGTCTTTGCTGATAGTATGCCAAGAAGATGTTTCTTTTAAAGATCCAAAAAAACGAATTTTCCGAATTAGCTTCTTAATATTAAAGATAAATCTTACATTCACACAAAATTTTCTGCCAAAGTTAGGAAAGTTTGGTTATTTCACTTTAGTCATGAATATTTAACTATATGAAGAAATACTTCATGTGTTGAAGGGGCTTTAAACCACCATGCGTTGATAAATACAGACTTTTAATATAACCTTTTTTTTCTTGCTCTGGATAAAAAATGCCTGAAGAGCTTCTTTGGTCTTAACGTTGCCTGAACTTATACGTGAAACTGATTTGCTCTTGTTTTGTCTGAAAATATTCCTGTTCTCAATCTGATGTGAAAATGTGGCAACTTTCTGGTGCAGAAATGGAGTCACAGTTTCTTTCCCTTTTTCAGGAAAGAAACTGGGTCTATTGTCGTAATGTTTGAGTCCCAGACTCAACTTTAACAGTCACAATGGAGAAACTTGAAAAGGGACTGATTAGGAGGGAAAGTCTTCTCTGTCTAAGCCTGTACAGTGCTTTGTTATTGGACCTTTCTGCTAATTATGGATTAGCCAAGCCAATTTTATGATCTTCAAAAAGTTTGTTTCAGATTTCTTGAGGCGGAGTCTGACGGACTTGCAACAAGACTCAAGTACGCTCTCTGTGCTTGAAATGTAAAATATTTATTGAGGAGTTACAATTTATAAAAATATTTTCAAGGACAAGAATGAGCTTCTACGTTTAAGAATTATAGTCATATAGTTATATATATATATATATATAGTCCCTCATAATTTAAATTGCAAGCCTCTCTATTAGCAAGGTTAGTTATTGCTTGGTTAGTAATGCTAAAGGTTTGAAGTGTTCCTTGTAAAAATTACACGCACATACCTTCATATACTGTTGCTGTTTACATCTTTTGAGAGTCTGTTACCCAGACAACACACATTGCTCTGTGTATATGGTCTGGATACTTTCTATTTTTACTGTTTTATATTCAGTACATTCACAGTGTTGTATAGTTACTTAAGTAGATACAGTGTATACTATTTATATAAAGAGATTTAATGTTTGTTATAGAGACATCAGTCCTTGGTTGAATGGACAGAAAGAAGTGAGATTCAGCAAAAGCAAAGCAAGATTTATTGATTTTTCTCATTGATGGATGCACGCAAACCCTCAGACGCCTTTTTGTGAAAAAAAATCTCTCCCTGCTTTTATACTGTATCTTCTTTGCTGATAAATTTCCTTACATGATACTCCTTTATTCCCTAAAGAGCTCTTACAAAAGAACACCTGAAACCTTCAATAGGTATGCACCTCTTCTTTTTTTTTTTTTTTTTCTGTCTCAAAAAGCAATTCCCCAGAAACAGGAGATATGAAATTGTAATTCTGCACGACACAAATGGTATGTGGCGCTGGTCTGAATTATAAATGAAAGCAGAAGGGCCTTAGTTCTGCCTTCTTGGCCGAGCGTGATTCAGACAGTCTGGCGTGAGCAGGACACAGTCGCATAACAGGTGGAGAGTCACACACACATACACACACACACACACACACACACACACACATACAAACACATACAAACACATATACTCAATCTGTGAGTCCCACAGATTCCAGCATATAAGGATCAGTGACTCCTTTACAGTTAGACTCGTATATTGTTTTTTCCAAATATCGGGCGAGTACCAGCCTTTAACTCAAATACGTCGTGTAATGAGGAGAAAGACTTGATACAGCTTTTACTCCAGATTTGATCGAGCTTCACTGACGGCGTACAATGAAATCCAAACTACTTAATTTCCCACATTTTCATCATATTTCAATCCGTTCAATATGTAGGTAATTCCAAAGCATTCTGGGATTTTTCCTCCCTGAAAATCTTAAATTCAAAGGTGCTGAGCAGCAGCACACAGTAACAGTAAGCGTACGGCTAAATGACTGTATATATTGATGGATGAGATAACAACTCCTCAAAAGTGAAAACCTGGTGGGCTGGCTGCAGTATAGATCATAAACCCTGCCCCCTCCATGTTAGCGGATGGGACATGGGGCCGAACTAACAAATCAAAGTACACGTTAAATACATTTTTCCTAAAGACGGTTTGTGTTACTTTCTCACACTGATTCATGTCGAAGTGCTAATTTTTGTGATAAGTTGGCTTTTTAATTTTAGTTATTCAATTGCTATAGAAAGGGTGTGTAACATCACAATTGACAGCTCTGATTGACTGATGATTGGGATGATGAGATGTATGGGCAGTCCTTCAATACCAAGGGTTCACTACCCGATAACTACTACACCTGCTGCTCCAAATGATGTTACCAGCGCAAGATGGCAGCACCTGTATCTGGGATACTTTTGCGTAATTTTTGTACAGTAGGAGGAAGTGGAGATGCGTCGTCCATCTTCATATACAGTCACTGAAGTCCACGCTGAAGTCCAGTAAAAAACATATTTGGAAAAAGCCCATATTAGTGAAGCCATAGAATAGTAATAAGTTTACAATAGCAGTAGAGTCAACTTAGTTGTTTGTTAAGAAGAACACGATTGACAGTGTTTATGGGTGGGATGTCGGTGAGCCAGCAGAACATCAGTAGTAGTTAATGTGCGAATGTAGCTACACTAGCAAGTTTCATTCATGGCAAACTAACGGCTAAGTTGCTAGCTAGTGGGGCTAGTGCTATTAGTAGTAAGCTCTTTGGATTTCTCTTTATTTTCTCTACTGTTATGTTTACTTGCCCTTGCAATTTTTTTTTTTTACCATTGTATAACATTTCATTTTATTAAAGTTACTGAAGAGGGAAAATAAAACTCTCAAAGCTAAAAGTCTGCCCTAATAGTCAGTTAGCAAACTTTTTAGGCCATTAGCCTAGCACGGTTGCTAACAAGGAAAACTCAGGAGACACATTTGTACCATTAATGTCTGTGAACCATTGCTCTTTTGTGGAGCAGTTAACACTCTAACAGAGGAGGTTATTAAAAGTGAATGGTGCGTTACAGCTAAAAAGCTACAATAGCTTCCTCTCTCAGATTTCAGCTCTCAGATTTTACTCAGGAAAATCACAAAGGATTCAGCAGGATATCTTATCTGGCTAATGGAGACACATTGGACATGTTGCTGAGTGTAAATGGAAGTGTATGAATCAGATTTGGTTTTTATTCACATTCTGGAAACTTAGATGACAAGGCCATCTTTTTTCTTTTCAACATTTTTCTTTTTTTTTTTTTTTTTTTTTTTTTTTAAATATTGTCGGCAAAGAACAGAACATTTCTGGCTCTTCAGCAGGAGCTCCAACCTTGGGCAGTCAGCAGTGGCTGGTATGTTTCAGTATTATTACCAGTATCACTCTTTTAAAAAATGTATCAGCAAGCCTCTCCCCTCCCTGGTCTGCGCATGCTGTGAATTTCGGGTGCTGCAATAAGAGAGGGCCCTTCTCTTGACAAACCGTGTCTAGGCGTCATGGCCAGTTGGCTGATCCGTGCTCAGCAGACTGCAGGATGTCCTGGTCTGCTGTGTTTCACTGGTCTGAGGTCAGTGCGAGCGTGCTGCTAACCGCGTGCTGGATATCTTCATCTCTACCAACTGAACCCATCAGAGCAGTGACAGGGCTGCTTGTGTGCACATGTGACTCTGCTTACAAGTTAAAAGTGTATTTTGTTTTAATCTAATTAGCATGTATACAGCAGGAATTTAAGGAAAGATAAAAAATAATAATAAATACCTAAGAATGTGGGTGTGTTTTGAAGCCAGGAGGTGCTGCACTGTGTTGTAAATGTGACTCTGCTGCCTGTGCATGCGTGAGGGCTCCCCTCTTTAGTGAGCTGGCCAGTGAAAGACTTTTTAATGTCATCCTGACCTGTATGGCTGTTTACTGGATGCCCTCTACCCATCTGCCAGTCTGAGTTAGTCTCTACTCTCACTGCACATGGAGATCAGAGGCACTCGCCCTTATGGTACTTCAGAGATAGGAGCTGTGGAAACATGACACGCCATGATACACGTATGATAGGTGACTCAGTGATTCCGTGCTCAATGCAAATGAGAACAGTAAAAACCAAGCTGAACTCAGCTCAGATGTAGTACACTCACAGTACCCTGCTATACATGATGCTTTATTTGACTGAGTTGATATAATCCTCAGCTCTGCCAAAAGCCATTAAACTTGGGTAAAGCCATACAACAACGCATTGTAACCTCAGCATTAGACTCGTGCACGCACATTTATTCATACATTTCCTTCTTTTTCTGCATCCTCAGCCATCACACTCACAGGTTGGTTAAATCATCTTGAGGTTGTGACTCAGTGGGGTCATTATTGCCGTATACTCCTGCTTAATGCAACGCTAAAATTTTAATGACGGGTTATATTTAGTTTGAACCATATTTTACCAATTTGCATATTTTAACAGCAACAGCTGTGGAATCTCCCGCCTTCCTTGGGGCTTGCCCACGGCATATGTCTCATGCGAAGGTAAAAATGGAGACATGAAATGATACTGCAAACCTCAGTTACTCATGCAAGAATCCCTGGCATGCATTAAAATGAAGCAGTGGGGAGAGTTTTGTGTCTTATATTGTCTTCACTTGTGTGTTAAATGTAGCCCCCAGTGAGGAGGATGAGGAAATGTTGCGTCACTGTGGATTTGTGTAGAAAGATGTGTAAATGTATGGTGAGTCGAGGTTGTATCAGAGGTGCCGTTACATCTGCTGACTGAAAAATATTAAACATCCCATATTGTATAAAGGTGGCTGTCCATGTCTTTTCTGATTGTAAAGCAGGTCTAGGTTCTGTATTAATACTGTGAAAGTATCAAAGAGAGAAATGCACACAGCCTGTATTCAGAAACTGAGCCTTAAAACCAGCCGTCAGGACTTCCTGTAACTTTGTGATGTCACAACAAAGCAGTTACCGCTCTCAGCCATGCACCAAGCCCCGCCCACCTGAACCCGCCATCCAACTTTGCAGGATTTGGTTTCGCTGAGTGTTTTCCTGAAATCTGAAAGATTAAAGTCATTATTTTTCATAGTTGTAGATAGATAGAAAAGAAAGACACTGGAATGATAGTTAGCCATATATACAGGTTATCCAGTTATTATGGCTTATCTGTTTACAGCACTTAAGCTAACAGTTCCCCTTTTACTCATCCTGCAGACACAGCGCCATTTATCTGGCCACCTTGGTCCCCAACAAGAAAAAAGAGGGAAAAAAAGTTTATTTTAGACCTTTATTTTGTGTATTTTACTTTGGCTTCCTGCTGTGTTTTATATATACATATATACAGGCACTCATTTACTCATTTACTTGGGCTTCATGTGCGTGTGGTGTACAGCCTGGTTATCTGTTTGAATTTGCTGTGGTTTTATAGGGAGGGGCAGGTGACAACCACACAAGATACATGCTGGTCCAACAACCAAAACAATGAGTGAAAAGCTGTGTCTTCTTTAGTAAATCCCTTATATTTTTTAAGCAAAATAACTGCCTCACCAGCTCAGTGTACTCTAGTTGTAACTAAAATATTAATCAGCATTTTTTTTTTTTGCCAACCACTGCAGTTACATAAAAACATTATGACATGTAGCAGACGGGTAAATACACACACTCTTACACCCAAACACTGTGATGCATGCACACAAGGACAAGCTCCCCATCACTCTTAACATTTGACAGGTCGTCGATCATCAGCTGAAGAATTATGCAGATCTCTTTATCTGCCCTGATGGATACAGTGAATGGCTCTACAGGAAGAGCTAAGAACACATACAGTGGATTAGCATGCCATGCGTAAAAAATAAAAAATGCTAATTTTTGCAAGCTAATGAGTCCCACTGAAATATCCTGGACCTGTGATGAGGCACGTGTGGTCTGAAACTGATGGTCTCCAAGTGATTTAAATATAGCCCAATATGTCTAATGCTTCATTTTATCTATTATCTTATTAAAGCTTATTGAATTATTTATATAAATTATACGTCCATGTGACTTTTTGCTGCCTGAGTTACTTATGGGTCACTTGTAATGGATGAGTTTTCATGAGTTCCTAGGAGCCCAGCTGCAGTATTGTTAGTTTAAAGGTATGCTTAGATGTAACCTAGCTGATTTTCTAGCTGTGCATTTTAAACATCAGATGGAATTATTCAACCTTTTTTTGAGAGTGCTTGGGAAAAACACATGAATAATGCAAGAGCACTCAGTGGCTGTGGTGGGCCTTAATGAGATTTTTGGGAAGATTGTGCTTACTGAGTCATCTTGGGCGAGAGGAGAGTCGGAGGAGGAAAGAGTGAAGGTAAGCAAGAGAGAGGGGTTTCAGGTATGTGCTCTAAGTCTTACTTCTAATTCAAGTCGTGGCAGGGGCTAAATGTAATTACGGTGCCACAGAAGCAGAGAACTGGGGCTGAAGCATGGGCCATCTGGTATTATCCTCACTTATCCAGAGTGTCCTCTCAATAACTGAAGGCTATACTAGAGCCCTGCTAATACTACTGTAGAGAAAAAGGCTGATTTACATGCCTACAGAGGGGAATCTCAATAAGGGGTGACAACAGCAATGCACAGCGGGAGGATTTGCTGGTTCCAGAAGTATTTTTAAGTTTTCTTTTTACAGATGTACCGATTGTTCCCCAACACAAAATTGCATGAATCTCCCAGATCATGTAGCGATATTGTAGGTTTATGTTATAGCAATCTGTCTTTGTTTGTGAGAAATCATGTTTGACTGTGGAGAAGAATCAGAACTAGAGGGAATTCAAAACACTTTGTTGTCGTTGTTCCTCCAGGTCCAAAAGAGTGCAAAAGAAAAATAGACTATATGTCTAGAATAATGTGTATATAAGAAAAGATAAACTAGAAGGCACAGTCAGTGTAAAATCTAGGGCTGCCCTGGGACGTTGTTCCGACGATGTTCTTCGTCAACTGGTTGTCGTTAGTTCACGCTATTGGTCGACTAGTTGTTGCACAGAGAATGTCAGTGTCAACACTGTTAACACTATGCTGCAGTACAGAGAAATACAATACCGTAATAATGAGCCTTTAAAGTATACATTTTTACACGTGCATGAAGCGAGCCGCCTGTTACCGACGCTGGGAGACGCAGTAATGATTTTCAATGTGTCGGTACAACGAGCGAAGAGAACGTTAGACTGAGCTGCCATGCTAAGTGGCTAACATTTGGCTACTTCCATGTTATATCGTTGATCCGTTACATTACTATCTGATAACCACAGGGACCAGCAGTGTAAACGAGGTCTATCCATGACTGACTGAGTGACTGAGTGTTACCAGTTTCCTTCTACCAACCGACCAATCAAAACTTGGTGGACTAAAACTCTAACGTGTAGTTAGGGGGCAGCCCAAGTAAAAAATAGTCAGCAACAATAGAGCTACAATGAACAGAACAGAATGAATCAGAATAAAATAAACAGTGTTCAGGTCGTCCAGTCTCACAGGGGCCAGTACTGAGAAGTTATGAAACGTATAAATAAGTAAATGAATAAGGTGCTAAAACTGCATTTAAGACACTTTACTTGTCCGTCTTAATTGTTCAGTATGAGGGCACATATTTTAAGAGTTCAGTGTAAGAGTGACCAGTGCTTGTGTTAGAGGGTAAGTGGGGGATGGGGGTGGGTGTGCTGGTGGGGGGCACAATATGCTCATGATTCTGACCGCCTTGGGGAAGAAGCTGTTTCTCATCCTACTTGTTCAGGCTTTGATGCTCCTGTATCTCCTCCCAGATGGCAGGAGGGAAAACAGGCTGTAGGACGGGTGATAGGGGTCTCTGGTGATGCTGGAGACTCTGCCAAGGCAGCGTTGGTGGTGAGTCTCCAGCAGGGAGGGGAGAGGGGAGCCAATCATCTTCCCCGCTGTCTTCACTATCCTGTTCAGTCGCAGCCGTTTGGTCACTTTGCAGTTACCAAAACCAGGAGGTGTTGGAGGAGCTCAGAGTAGTTTTGATGGTGCCCCTGTAAAAGGCCTGCGAAGGAAATGGAGCAGCTGCTGGTGAAAGAATTGAAATCATTTTGATGTTTATTTGTGAAGATTATTTGGAGGTGACATTACAAAGTAGCAGTTTGGTGTACATGCATCGGTGCAGATACTGTCGTGTTTCCTGCATGTATAAAACAGTTAAGTGTAAGGACGATTAGCATGCAGTATATACTGTGAACAGTTGGTATGTAATGGATTTGTGTGACCAGCAGTAGAACCCTAAATGAAGTGATTACAGATGAATTCAGATTGTTTCAGACTTATCTTTCTAGACTTGTATTGTTCTGTTTTTTATAGTTGAAGACGCAGGTATTTACTGAGGCAGTCACTTTTTATTCATAATTTGATCATTCGTTGGATTACCAAACCATTCCTGACCTGTTTGAATTCAAAAACAGTGCAAAGGGCTGTTTGAAGTAGTTTGCCCTGTCCTGTTTGACCTATAGCAACCCCTCATGAATAAAAATGGAAGATCGGATAATCACGACCGACGCATCTGAGAACTTTTTTTTTTGTTCTACTCCTGAGATGACCTTACGAAGAGATAAGTTTGCGGACTTTGTAAAGAACACACAGATCTGAGGACTCACCTGCCAGCTCTCCACCTCAGTGAGGCAGCAGAGGCGTGAGAAGCAAGTGGAGAAACTGGGGGAGGTGGATTACATGCCAGTTCAAACTGGAGTTTTTGAAAATATGACGGTGTTAAATCATCTTTTGTACTGATGGTTCACCCAGGAGACTTTTACGCCCAAGTGCTCAAACTGCCAAACGCCTAAAATTCTCTGTACAAAAAATAAACGGTACATTTACTTCTGCAACTCCGGATACCCAAAATAAATATAATGACTAAAGCTATTTAGACGACTTCACCATATGAGATGTATTGCAAGATAATCACATACGCTATGCTGTATCTCAATTTCTGCATAACTAAAAGGGCTGAGAAGAAAAACCATACCCCTGCTTATTAGATGGGGCACCGAATCCCTACAAGCAGAAAATTAGTGCAGAACGTTGCCACAATTTCTAAAAATACAGCAGGGCACTATAAATAATATATGATGTCATAGAAAATGCCCACGATTCTGTGCAAATTACAGCCATGAACCGGCATTTTCCCCTGCAAATACAATCAGTGTTTGACTTAGATCTCGTGTCTGAGCTGCCCAGTGCGGCCACGCATTTTGTTGTCACCACTACACACCCGCTGCTGCTGCTGCTGGGCTGTTGAATACAATCGGCCCATAACCTCCAGTCTACTCCATGGGTCTGGAGGGAGAGACCTTTTCACCTGCAAACACTGCAGTGATGTAATCAAGGAGTAATGAGTGCAGCAGGAATGTTCAGCGCTGACAAAGTGACTCACAGCTGCCTGCCAGAAATACACTTTTCTTCTTCTCCGCACATCAAGAGGCAGCTTGCCAACACTAGATGGAGGCTCATATTGTTGCTAATTAAGCCCTGTTGCATTTATGCAGTAGCTCCATCACGTACGTAAACTGGCTGTAGCAGGGGAAGGAGAAGTTGTATTCCAAAGCAAATGGTTGGGAGAGCTTGAATTTTTTATTCAGCCCATGCTGGGACAACACACTGAACTGTTCTACCACACGGCTACAGGGCTGCAGAGAGGACGTGTCACATTTGTATTTGAGACCATGCCCATGCTTCCTTGTAGAAGACTGCGAGGACATCTATGCTGCTAATTGTCAAGTCCGACACTGTCAAACGTGAATCTTTGTGGAGATTATTTTTTTCACAAAGACTAATGATGCATTTTAATTCACTTTCAGTTCATTTAAATTCATTTTAAATACTTTATGATCAATCATGTTCATTTTAACTAAGTAAATGTAATGAAGTACATTTACTGAAGTACTGTATTTAACTTCTTCACTTGAATACTTCTATTTTCTGCTGCTTTATATTAGATTAGATTAGATTAGATTAGATTAGATTAGATTAGATTAGATTAGATTAACTTTATTTATCCCACAACTGGGAAATTCATTTACCACAGCAGAAAAATAAACATCTATAGAATAAACATTTATGGAAATATACAACAAAATATATAATATACTTCTATTCTACTACATTTCAGGAGGAAATATTGAACTTTTTAGTCAGTTGCATTTATTTTTAGGCTTTTGTTGCTAGTTACTTTGTGTATTCAGTATTTATCAACTTATGATTTATTATTTATTTATTTTTGGTACTTTAAAGGTGCTATTTGAAAGTTTTCTTTGAAAGACGTGATAGAGACAAGGGTTAACATCAGTGTTGCTTTCCAACACTGGAGACGGGACTTAGTGAGTAAATGAATGAAATTTGATGCTGAACTCGCAAAAACAAGCTAATGTTAATGCTAACGTTAGCTATGTAGCAAAAGCAAAACTTACAAATAGTTCCATAAGTTTGAGTTTTTGTGAACTATTGCAACATTTTTCTCCTCTGTTTTAGATGGAAAATGTGAGTGTGAGAGGTAATTATAAAAATTAACATGCAGGGTGCAGAGTGCAGTTAAGTGCATGGTGTGCAGAGGCAGGCGGCACACTTGTGGTATTTTCGTGGCTGGAAGAGTGCGAGACACCTGGGGCTCACAGGGAAACAGGGTGGGATTAGGCAGAAACAGTTATCATATATTATTAGTGGGGTGTGGTAGGGGAGGGTGGCAGTCATGGCCAACCACGTTTGCTCCACTTGTGGGGGCAATGTAATAACAGGCTGGATTATGTACAGAGGCAATGTATATTTTTTTCTCTGAATGAATGAATGAGGCGCCATATTTATTATTGTCAGTGGAGTTAAGAGGAGGTGGGAGTGGATGGTGGGCGCACAAACAAACTTTTTTTTTTTATCTGTGAATTTTACTGACATTCAGTATCAACATATTTGCAATTTGCCAAACATGTAAAGCCACAACGTTCCTCATCAGATTAATAGAAACTTTGGCGTCCAAAAGTCTGAGACCACTTCTCCATTTACCATGACATGTTGCTAGTTTGGAAAGTGGAGAGTCCAGAAATGCTTCTCCCAAGAGGAAGCCAATATTCCCATTTCTGTTCACTGTTAAAATTAAACCAACACAGTCACATGACCAGTCGTGATTCCGCTCTCCCGCATCGTTGCTGCAGCTTTGTGTGACTGCTTCACGGCAGCTTGATGCTGATTGTGAAGGATTTAATCAAGCTAACCTGATTAATCTGGTGTACAGTACGTATTCCCACTTTGACAATGTGCGTTACTCAAATTAGAGACTGCAGATGGGACATGCACCTGCCAGCTGTAAAGAAAGTTAATCAATTGAAAGAGAAGCTTTTCAAACATGCAAGCTGTTGGGCAGAGACGCTTTAAAGCATCAGATATTAATCTCTTCCTTGCAGTGTTGCCATAATTGTCATAAATGTGTGTTTTTTTGTCAGTTTGATGTGTTTTTGGTTGAACTTATTGGAAATGCTTCCAGCTAAAGAGCATACAACCCTAGTGCACCATAACATTGTGCTTTAGTTTAGAGCTGGCAGGCAGCTGACGCTTTTCAGTTCAATTTTCCATATTAAAAAATCATCTTAAAAATGCCAAACTGGAAAATTTAATTTAGTCTTGTCTTTAGTGTAATTTAGATTTTTGAATAGTTTTTTTTTTTAAATGTGGACTGTTGGATAGAAAAATGAAAGAAGAGTATTTTGTTTTAGTTTATGCTTGAAAGAGCAGAAATCTGCTCTTGTAGGCGAGTTACACTGGTTTTAAATGTACTTTGGACATAGGCTCCAACTCATTCAAAGAACTGTTTGTGGTCACGTAGCATATACCCTGAGAACTTTATATTATATTATTGCAATTAAGTATCAAAACCAGAACCTCTCACCAACTTAATCTTGGGTAATACTTTCCCTAATGTTCAGTCCTGTGACTCTGTCCTGTCGCCAAGCCCTGTACTGTATATTGTTTACCATATTGGCTATAATGAAAAAGCTAAATAGTGTAGCTTATTTATCTAGCCTGTTTTTGCTATAGGCTTAGCTTTGCCAGCAGCTGCACCTGCAAGTGTTTATTAAATATGCAACTAAATACTTTTTTGCCTTTTTGTTGTTTTTAAAGAAAACTGAACAGATGAGCTTTACACAAACTCATTTGGAAAATGCCACTTAATTGGCACAAATTGCGCAGCGTGCTAGCACAGACACAGAGTCTATAGAGTCTTTTACTTCCTGTAGGTTTAGGTGTAATTTAAAAAAAAAAAGAAAAAGCTAATTCACCTACCGCTAGTGGCTAATAGCACTGGGATTGTGGGACAGATCACACATCAACACACAAATGTTGGGTGACATAACTATCAATGCTTCCGACTTCTTTGACTTGTCTGTTCGAAAGTGGCTGCTTTCTTCATTACAGTGATATTACCCAGATGCTCTTTCCTCGGATCCTCTTCGATCCTTTTAGGCTTTCCTTCTCTTGACATGTTCATTCATTCGTTCGTTTTTTACCAGTATGTTGTAAAGTGTTGAGTAAAGAGTGTGTTTTTTCCTCCCTCTTTCATTTTTTTATCTTTTAAGCAAATATCTAGTCTTGGCTCTGCCAGTTCAGTTCCTGGATTCGTTCCTGAATCAAAGAGCAGGGTGATGCTGGAGAGTGTTTCAGCGCTGCAGCCGCAACATGTTAAAATGAAATGTCACCCTGTGTTGATATAAATAAATCATATTAAAATCAAATGTTGTTAAACACGCTCACAGAAATACATTATTTATTTATTTTTTACAGAAAGTTTTAAATAACGAGCTTCACTGCAGCACAGGCAGTGGGTGGTCCGGTGGGTTATTCACAGTTTGCCCTCTATTGATTGGTCGGTGTCAGATAAAAGCGATGGACGGTTAAAACATTTCTGCTGTGTTAGATATCTTCGTAAGCCTGCGGGTTCATGTGGATTTTCCACCGGCATGAAATTTCATGATATGAACCTGACAGTTTCCCCCCACGGGATCAATGAAGTATATCTATTTGTTTATCTGTCTGTGAAGCATCTCGTTTCACGGGAGACTCGTGAATATCACCTCTCTGCTCTGTCTTATTGGAAATGAATAGAAGAGAGTCAACATGGCCTCTACCATGTTTCAGGCTCATTACTCTTCCTTTTGCTCTCCTGGTCCTGAATGGTTTTGTTGTGCAGTCTTTTCTTTGTGGTAGTTTTTCTTTTCCAGCTTCATTGTTTAAAAGCCAGAAACGGGAGCCAGGATTCATCTTTTTAAGAGTGCGATGCCACTCCAAATATTTTTGTGCGTGTCTGTTCACTCTGTGTGTGTGCTAGTGTGCTTCTTTTTATATCCTGATTGTATCGGGGTAAGTGGGCAAAGTGTTGCAGCGTGACATCAGCCAGCGCTGTTGTACTGCGGGGGCACCCTGAGGGTCTGCAGGGAGGCCAGCCAGGGGACAGGAGTCACAACATGGCTGCAGGATTCATTCCAACCACGTAGAGAGCTTCTGAGTCACCGTGCTCAGGCTTATACACTAACTCACTCCAGGACTTTTCCTGCCTCAAACTGAGGCAAAGGTGTTGCCTAAGTCGTGATGTACTGATCCTTAATTTATTACTTTTATAGGAAAATAAATTTAAACATGTGCCAGGTACTAAGCAGACACACACAGCCTTAAAGTATTTGCTGGCTGTGAATATATAGGAAGCACCAGCTACTATTTACTTAACCTTATAACTCTGGTACTGGAGAAAATGCAGTCATTAGCTATTAACATTAGAGGGACTCTGGTTACAAGGTAATGGAACAATAAACAGTACAAAGAAGAAACTTTACAACCACCTTTATACAAGTCTTTTCCACAGTATGAACAGGAGAGAGTGAAATGCTAGATATATAGAAAACATTAGCAGCTAATTACAGAAGCCCTGCTTTAAATCCTACCTCTTTAAAGGAGCTATTTGTAAGTTTTGCTATTGCGTTCGCTAGCGTTAGCATCAACAGCAGCATAGAGTTCAGTATCAAACTTCATGCCTTTACTTGCCACCAGCTGTGTCCAGACATGGAAAGCAACACCAATGTTAACTCTTGTTTCTATCGCGTCTTTTCTTCTACTGAAATTAGCACGCTAACCAGCTAGCACCGGCCCATCTGGTCACTTCCTGATAGCGACTCACTGTAGCCTCCAATCTGCTCTGAAGAGGTAGCACTGCCTAGAAGGCGTATTATAACCTCTTGTCATGTGAACGCAACGATGGCTGAAGCTCTTGTCAAGCGACATTCACCCTGTCCGCTCCTGGAGAGAAACCACGGCAGAGAACTTACAAAAAAGAGATATTCATGTTCAGTTTTTGTTGATAACGTGTCACAGAGGTGTTGATTCATCTCTGTATTGCGTCACCAGCCTCCGTCGCTCTGCAGTTTACACTGTTGTGTGATGTTTTTCTTACATTTTGGCCTTTGTGGACAAAGACTGTTGGTAAACCCAGCTGACAAGTTCTAAGAAGTGCAGATGCATAGGTACAGTACTCACACGTTGATCTAACTGTATTACAAAACAGGCAACTATATGAGTGAGCAGTCCAATCTGGTGGAACCTTATTTGTTAAATATGTCCTTGTTTGTATGTTTGTCTGGTTGGTTGGTTAGCATATGCCACCAGGCCAGTAGTAGGAAGCCACTTTTAAATCTGTGCATGTCCCACTGTCAGACTTGACAAATTCTCCACATCTTGTTAGCAATGCGAACTGTGCTTTTAATGGCCAGCGCTAATTAGCTCATGAATCATCTTGCTTTATGCAGTCTTTTTACCCAACGCCACCATGGATTGATTCCACTGTTGCAGTTATTGACTGCGTTGCCTTTAACCATCTTCGAATAGTCACCGCCATCCCGTTTATTTTTATTTTTTTTGTGCAAGCAGCACTGTATTTATGGCTGGGGAGCCTTCTTGAAATGCAGGATTCAGTGGACCTACTTTGTGCAACAGGGAGTGTAAGGATACGGGGGACATGGCACACGGATCAGTCGTAGAGCTGGAGGGTTTTCAAATGAGAAATGAAAATGGTAACTGGCACAGTGTGCACTGTTTGAGGCAAGTGGCATTCTGACATAAGCAGCCTTGCCTTTAGGGACCTTCCTGAGCAGTAAACATATTAGTCTTGTAGGACAACTTAAAGTAGCTTTTGTTAAGATACCAGCCACTGCAAGTGATAAAGTGCATGACATTTAGGAGGTTCGTTGAAGGTGGATTATCACTGAGAGTGGGACGAATACATTCCTTGACTCCACATTACTTATTATTACAACCAGCAAAGGTCATAATAATAAGAACCTGGTGAAGGAAAAATGAATAAATGGTAAAAATCTGATATCTTATGTGTTGCGTTTTATTGGCTCCTACAAAATCTGACCCACATTTTCAAGTGGCACTCTGGCCTCGCCAACTGCTGTTGCCATGAGTAATGTATGCATGACAAGCAGTGGCCAGGGATCGGATGAATCACTGCTTCACCATCATCTCCTCTGTAGATGGCCGAGGAGGAGAAACATCAAGGCTTCCACTATCTGGGTTGTGTACTGCATTGTTTGACTGGATTATATCTACAATTCTGTCTACAACCACGACACATATCGAATATCCCATTCCCTTCTTCTTCTCTGGCCGTCCACCCGGTCGATGACGTTGGTCAACCGGTCTCTTGTAAACGCACTTCCATCACTTCAGATGAATGAGAAGGGCTTCGGTTTTTCACACAAAGCGAATGTCAGTGTGAACGCAACCTTATGATAGTGCTAACCTATACTAAGCTAAGCCAACTGTCTCCTGACTGTAGCTGCATCCTTAATGCACAGACTTATCTCTTCTTATCTCAGTCGCCCTAAATGTACCTTGTTCTTCGGACTTTTAAAGTAGAGCCCAAGGTATCACTAAAATCTTTTTGCAAGTGCCTTGCATCAGCAGGTCATTGCTCCAGAGTATGAGAAACATTACACAGAAGCAATTTTGATTACCTCTGAACTGTTGGTACACTTAACCTTGTTGAACTGTAGCTCCGGTGTGTATCTTCACTCTGCCACATCGCTGTCCAGCCACCCATGATACTTTATAAATGCCAGGTACAAAAGGGGGAACATTTCCTTGGTAACTAGAAGGTAGTTTCAGGCAACGAATGAAGCGGCAGCTGCACTAAAATAACAACCGCAGGGACCTCTGAATCCTGCCAACAGGACAAGTTAGCAACATACCATCATCTCCCACAGTCACACTGCAACTTGTGCTATGTTGAGAATCACACTACAAGGGTGCTAATGATGATGGCGATCGCAGCCCATAACCAGAGGCAAGTACAGCTATTCTTAGAAGCAGCACTTTTTATTTAGAAGGAGAGGAACTTGTCGTCGTTGGCAGCGTCGAGCCATCTGTTCTTTTTTTTCTCACTTCATTAATCTGCTCATGTATTCAGTGGACTACTCCTAATCTCATTCCTGTCTCACTCATTCATCACACTGGGTGCGTTTCCTCCTTCAGTTTCGCTTTATGTGTCTGCGTCTCTCCCTGTGGCTGAAAAGCAGTCCCAGATATCAGTCATCACCAACGATGAAAAGAATTATTCATACATCTTTAACTAGGTCCATCAGTCTGTCTGTTTATCTTGTCTCAGCCTCAAACTGTCCCTTCACTGATCGACTCACTTGCCAATTTCGGAAAAGACTGTGAGATTGTTTATTTTGCCAACGCACTTCAATAAGAAGCAGAGGCTCTACTCCTCTGCTAGTCTTGCTGTAGTGTTTATTTCGGCCTCACTTACCTTCAGCAGCAGAAGCAGCATCAAAGCAAGTATTTACTTTTGGTCTCTCATCTCTGCAGAAAAGGTAAACCTGTGTTTTTGACCACGAGGTCAGCAGTTAAACTCCACTGCTCGGAGAAGGAAAATCTTGGCAGAGAGAGAGAGAGAGCGAGTCATGTTGAAATACCAAAATACTTTTACACACCAATACACACAGAGTGAGGAGCGTACGTGTGGTAGTATTTCAAGAAGTATTTAAGTATTAAGAATTTAGTATTTACTGAACTGAGTATGAATTTTTTTCGAGGGGATAACATTATCAATTTGTTGAAGTTGCAAGTTTGCAAGTTTTTCAAGCTTTTTTTTTTTTCCACAGTGTTCACAGGGTTTGTGATCACACAGTTTGTCTGAAATCAATTCTAATGATTAATTTGAGAAACTACATAACCCAAACATCAAGTCCTAGTTGTGCCCACCCACTGGATGTGAGGCTTTCAGGGGTTTTAGTTGATATGGTAACTTGAAACTTGCTTATTTACACATCCAGTAGATTCAGAACAACATTATTATTCATTTGGAGTTGTGTTCCACGCCACCTGATGAATGTCAAGGCCAGTATTATGTTTAGTATTGGTTTTACAACTCCTGAGAGTTGCCTGGCTAACTTTGTCTCTCTTCTGTCTGGTAGACTACCTGCCATGTTTACACTGGACTCTTTTCAGCTTTCTGCAGCTGCCTCATGTACAGCGTCTGGAAATGATGCTAATAAGAACAAACTGAACCAAACTTTCAGGCTGTAAAACCAAAACAATGAGCTGCAGAGTCGAGTTACATCTTCATTCTCTGTGAGTCTGTGGCACCGTTCACACACACAGAATAATTTGATCCATGGTTGAATATAGCGACTTTAACTGTACATTTCCAGACTCCAGACTCTCCTCCTGTAAAATAGTTTTGCTTCAACGCCCTCTGTTACATGCGCAATAAAAAGGACATTTCTTTATGTCATAACATCATTTTGTTTTTTCTCGCAGCAAAGTTATACCAAAGTTAAAACAAGTTGTTACACCAATAATTTCAAGTCTTGCAGTGAGTGTTTTATCAGATGATTTATTAGAGAAAAAGAGGTGTCTCTTCATGTGTGTGATGCAATATGATTTCAAAATCAGTTAGGATTTTAAAACTCCTGTAGTCAAAGCCTTAGTAGTAGAGTTGTAATATTTCAGTAGATATTTATGGAATAAAGTTGTCATTTATTTGCATTTTCATTTATTTGTGTTACATTACCAGATTTTTTTTAGTGATCATTTAGCATCCCAAATTTCAACGTGTTGTCTTAGCTGTTGTTATATTGTGAATATTAAAACAGCAGTTCACTGAGTGGGGAGGACATTTTCTACAAAAACAGATTATCAATTGAACCTCAGAGGGGAAAAAAAAGAAGAAGAATCCTCTGATGTTACATTGCATTTTCCTTTTTGCCAAGTTTTTGAAGTTGAGGTCTCGGCAGGGGAAGAGAAAATCACTAGAGTCAACACTCTGCTCATCCTTGGTGTTAAGGTGGGGACAGAACAGCTTTAGTGTTCAGGGTCACTGTCCTGATGAAAAGTCACTCCTCTTCCATGCTACCTTAAGCTGCAGCTGTTTCGATGGTGGGGGCTGCGAGAGGCTCACACATAACTCTCACTGCACTGCACAGTTGATGTTGTTGCACTGGTGTGGTTTTCCTTTTTGTGATTTGTTCGATTTGTTCTTATATTTGGGTGGAGACACGTGAAGTCCACCAACCTGCCATCTTATTTATTTATTTATTTATTCATTTATTTTACCATTGATTCTGGCAGACAAAGGTCTCAAAGGTAAATGATATTACGCTCATCCCTAACTGTATTTGAATCGACCAATAACAAATAGCCTACACTGTAAGACCGGCACAGCAAAATTCCCGTCTCGGTATATGAAGCAACACAGTTATTCTGTAAAGGAGCTATGTTTGGCTAAATTTTGCTATTGCTACATACCCATAGTTAGCATTAGCAGCTCTTGTTTCTATCATGTCTTTTCTTCTTCTGAAGTTAGCATGCTAACCAGCTAGCCCCAGCCCAGTAGCAGCTCACTGTAGCCTCCAATCTGCCCTGAAGGATGTAGTGCTGCTCTATTATAACCTCTTGAATTATAACGGCAACAATGGCCGAAGCTCTTGTCAAGAGAAAATCACCACCACCTGCTCCCGGCAAGAAACCACGTTGAGCTGCAGAAGAAAACCTACAGATAGCCACTTTAAGAAGACCTGCTTGAAAGTGCTACTGAATAGTAGTAAGGGCCAGTTGTCTCAGTCCTGGCTTCACATCTGCTGAGCCAAGCCACGGGGCACAAAGAGACACGAAATATCTTGAGCAATTCTTGAGGCCATGTTGACAAATGAGACCTGGGCTCTGCTGTCAGCCCTCAGTAGACTCAGCTGACATGATGTCAGAGAGAGCTGGCTCTTCCTGCTGCCCCCATTGTTTAATCCCACTCACAGGTTGTTTGATTGACATGCAGAAAGGGAGACCGGCTGATATTTCATTAGACTGGATCTAATTAATGTGTTTTTTAAATTTTTTTATTTCTTTACTACAAATTGTCCTCTGTTCCTCCCACATCATTTTAAATATTATTTACTTTTGTGCTGGTAATAGTGGTTAGATGTGAAGCACCGATTGTAACATGCTGATTCACAACCTTGTTGTCTGTTGTTAGCAGGCTGTGGATTCTCTACAAGTGAAAGCCAGTAGCTGTCAGGTAGCTTTTCTATGCATTCATCATTAGAAAAGACATTGCTATGAACCAGTAGCACAAAAACAGGTATTTTAGCTGCTGCCAAGTATTTCTCAAAGGGGCGGCTTCGCTGCCAAAATAAAATTCTTCACTAACAAGAGAGAAAAGCATCTCTTAGACCAGCTAGCTGTTTCAGTGGTCTCGTGTTGCCACACGAGGTTGTAGCCACTCTGGTGATGCAGACTGTGAAATAACACGCTGTAGCTTCTTATTACAAAAACAGAATCTCTTCTTAAGAGAAAATAAGATAAGTCAGGATCAGGAAGGTCATTAGGATTCATTGTCTGGGGATCAGTACAGCCCATTCAGTAGCTGTTGAGCTGTAGTGAAAACTTTGACCTGCTGTTGGCACTAGAGGAAAGGTCAGGAGGTCACTAAAGCCATTTGCATTCATCCCCTGGACACTGTGGATGTCTGTGCAAGATGGAATGGCAATGAATTCAGTATTTGCAGCTGACTGACCAACAGACATGACTGTCCTTCCTTATGATTCATGCCTTCATCACCTTCCCAAAATCCCACCCACACCTACACACTGCTGCTCGGTCGCAGAGGTCCCCACCTTCACAGCCGTCTGTGTCTTTGTTACAACCGTTAAGGCTGCCTGCTGTCTAAACTTTAAGTCATTCTGAACCAGAATCAGGTTCACCTCAGACTGTTGTCTCATTTGCAGAGAGAGGCCGTCGCAGCCTCCAACTCCCAGTGCAGACAGAGATATTTATATCTGCCCGAGAAGAAGAAAACACAATGGTAGTCTTTGGAGGCTTCGTGTCTTCTCACTCAGCAGCTTTGGTTTTCTTTACTCTTGATGCTCCGAGTATTTGCTTTTACAGCCACAAAACCAGCGCTTCAGACGAAGCCCGCTTGCCCTTTATCCGTATTCCTCCTTGGTTTTTGGCCTCGGTTCTGAGCAAGCGTGAAGATGTGACGATAGTTCAGGAGGGACAGACGCACTCGCTGAGCTGAAAAAGAAAGCAGCTAAGAATGTACAAATGTACGTGACCTAGGTTGTTCAAAGGTCGTTTAGTGCTACAGCAACTATTAAGTTATGTTCAGTCTTTGGGATATCCTCCGTCTGGGCCACTTTAAGAGCCGTGTTTCTGTGTCTCCATCTAGACGCTCGAAATAAATCAGCTTCCGTTTATTATTACAGAAATCCATAAATCATTCAGTGGGTTTTGGTAACTTGGTGCCCTCATTGGCTGTTTTTAGAAGCCAGAGCTATTTCAGAGCCGGCACTTACACAGCTTGTATCAAAATTAAATAATTCAAGGGAGGGAGGCATGAGCGAAAAGGAAAATGGATTGAAGAAACAACTTTTTTTTTTTTTAATGCACCACTTTTTTTCCATAATATTGATGGGTGTCACTTCATCTTAGTATTTCACCTAAATTAGATGTGTTTGCATATTGGAATTTTTACTGAGTATTCGTGAATGATGGTAATAATTTCATCACAGTTGAATCAGCTGGGCGCCACGACATCGTGTCCTGCTGCCGTCAATCCAAAGTAGAGGAAGCCGCTGTCGCCGGGCTCACTGTGTGTAAACACCTTTAGAGATAACACTGTAAAGCAGTTACACCTCCTCACTAGACAAGCCAGCAACTGCATACACACTTGAATATTTAGAGAAAATATTCTCTGCATCAAATAAACCAAAATAAAAACCTCAAGTGTTTTGGATGATGGCACTTCATCAACAGGTTGTGCCTGATGCTCTGATCTTGATCCTCATCAGTGACACAGCCTCTCTTCTACCTCTTAATTATGTCAAACACAAGCAAACCTGCTCTATGTAATTAGACCTTGGCTGAGAGGCACAGAGGTCTTTCTCTTGCCTCCTGCATAATTGCATCTGATATTCACTCCTTAACAAGATTTTTGCTAAAGCTGCTATTGACATTTAGACTGTAAAGTTTTGATCAGTGCACAGGAGCTAAAGTATTTTCCTCTCTTCGCTGCAATATCAATGAACCTTTTTGCATTTATTCATCAGTTATGTTATCAGTGCCAGGAATCATCAAGGAAAACAGTTCTTTGATGATTTCAAAGAGGATAAGTCATAGATAGATAGATGTGGTTCACTTTGATAGAAGAAGAAATTAGAAGAGAGTATTGTAATGGTTTAGATTTTATTCAGTCACAGACAGACACTGCCACCTGTTACACCAACCCTGTTACACAGACATTAAGAACTGTGTGTAACAAAAATACATTTTGAAAGAAATATATACTGTAGCATGTCTTCATAAGCTCTGATGAAGACGTGCTTAAAGTTCTTCTCCAGACATGTTTTAAACTATGGGGCTGGAAACACGTCTACGCTCATTTCCTCATTGAGACATCTGTATCGGGCCTTCTGCCCGCTGCTTGCGCTACGTTGACCAGTGAAAGATTAGAGAGTATCAACATGGTTACAGCCACATGTTTGAGCCTCAGTCAGACCCAGACTCAGATGAGGAGTCTGTCGAGACCAGAACCAGAGACTAGCAGACGTATCAGAACGGTTAGCGTAGTTAGCATTGTTTATTTGGTTATTTTGTTTGTTAGCTTGTAATTAAAAGTGTCTGACGGGATCGGTTCCTTAGGTGATATAACATATGCTGACTGAATCTCTTTTTATCAGACTGGTTCATTGACTCACTACAGATCCAAGGTGGAAATACTCAGCCATGGTGTTGACTGATTATCGTGGGTCATGGGTGTACTGCACAAGTGAAATGTGAACTTAAAATTGAACCATATCTTTTCTGTCAGACACGTGTGAGATTTAGTAGCATTTAGTAGCTGTTCTGGAGCTTTCAGCTTTCAATCACATGATACGATTAAAAGCCCAGGAAAAGCTGCGACATAATGTTTCCCCACATCCCTTTATCACCTTTCAGTCTGAAATCTAAACTATGGCTCCAGTAGCTAATGCTCTATCAACACAGCTTTATATCCATAAACACGTCCATTTCATTTTCCCTCATGTTTCTATATGGAGGCACAAACTAGCAGAAAAATCTTGCAATTCAACGCCTTCACCAGGAAGTACAGCTTCAAGCATCTGAAACCTTTTTGTCAGTCTGAACAAAAACTGAACGTAATAAGCTTTGCAAGTGTCACATTTGTTGCAGGTGCTATTGCATCGGATTACATTACATTGTACAGGTGTTCAGCAATAGCCATAACAAGCTCCCATATGCTGTAACACCAGTTTAGTCCATGCACAGATGGGAAGAAATAGCCAGATGTTGTGTGGTATTTGACAGATTAAGAATTATTCAGCTTGTGTTTTTGTATAAGCAGAAGATCTTGAGAGCCGTGAGACCTTGTTGTAGAACTGTTTTGCATTCATCCACGACTATGATCTGGAAAAAGGGTTTGTATAAGTCTTAACATCAAGGACATGAGGGTCGGCTGCTCTGCTGTATAATAAATGTTGAGATTAACCTTGGGATTTATTCATTTATCATCATTCTTTCATCACCCAGCTGAGGGCATCGCATGGATTCTTGACCAGATTCAGCTCCAGTTTGGCAGCTTTTCACTTCAATTAACTGAGTAACCTCACACAGCTGAAAATGGACTTAACTTAGTCTGAGCTGACTGTCACACATCACATCACTAATTTTGCATTACATTTACATTTGTATTGTGACTTTTCTCACAGGATGTAAATGTTCGCTCTAAGCAAGTAGGGAAGAGGTTAATTATATAGATTCTGCAACTGTGTTCTTAAATTTGAGTCTATTGATTTGACTATCTGTTGTTACTGGTGATAACAACAACTTCCAGCACGGGAATGGCAGATCTTACCGCTAACATTGGAAACTACTATATAGAGAGGAAATTACAGAATGTAAATACATTGAATGGATATTGGTGGGAAAATGCCAACCATCAGTAGTATCAACAAGACCACGTCAAAACCTAGCATATGGCTGACGGCCTGCGAAATGGAGGACATAGTTGGATTCAGTTGTGGAACCACTGTAACCAGCTGACACTATCACCAGCCAGTTTCTCTGCTCTCCTCTAAGTAGCCATGGTTTGTCCAAAAAGCCGCTAGATTTGTCGCTAACTGCTTTTTCGAAGAAGAAAAAATCTAAATGTAGCAACAAATGCGTTAAGTTGGCAACACTGCAGACTGTTAAGGCTTTCCTAATACAAACTGTTTGTGGCAATTCATTCACAAAGTGCAACGACGGTGCACAATGGTGGAACTCTGATCACTCAACTCTATCACTCAGTCAGTCAGTCACGGACATTTAAGATTATAGCGCTGGTCCAGCCAAAAGGAGGATTTCATTTCATAAAAATTTTAACGATTACAACTGTCTTTCGAGGGTAAAAGATTTTCCATTAAGAATTACTGAAAGCTGGGTGGAAGGTCCCTGTTCGATACAAGCTTAACATTTTAATGACTGCAGGGGTGAATTAAAGATGCAGTGAGATCTTACACTTCCCTGTTGTATTTTCAAAAAAACTTAGGTCTTAAATTTCCATCTCATTTATGAAAGGTTTCTTCCATCAAGAAGAAAACGTTCCACAAGTTATAGAAATGTGTTATATCTATGATCTGGAAGTTTCCTATAAAGCATGAGGCTGATCACTGCTGTGTGGCTTCGTCTGAAAGTCTTATTAACCCAGAGACATTTATTACACCCCTGGCTGTCTCTTGATGACCTGCTTGATGACCTGTAGAGCTATTTTACTTTACTTATCTACTACAGAGATAATTGATAGCCCCCAGCACTCATTATTTTTCTCCATTTTAAATTCTCATTAAATTGTCAAACGATATTAACCAGTTAATGTAAATAACCTAGTTTAATTTTATATAATTGACTGTTATTACTTTCTTAAAACAATAGTATTCAACCTTCCTCTTTAGCTTTCTTAGCCTTGGCAAAAATCTGGTGTGTAGGAAAATAATGTGCTTTAATTTTTCAGCAACCACAGCAGGTTGTTTTGGATGAACAGAAATGGATATGATGGGCAGTAAAAAACACACCACCTCAGTGAGAATTTGGCACCAAAGTTGTTAGAGAGACATTACACATAAACTTTTTGAAATGGAAAAAAAGGCTCTCATAACAGCTTGTTAAAATATCACCAACTGTAGCAAGTCTGGGACAGATTTATTAGAGAAGATATGACTAATGGAAAGTAAAATGAAAGACTGTAGTGATTGAGCCGGCAGCGCTAATGAAGGAACACTGATAGGAAATGCTGAGATAGAGGATGACGGAGGAAGAGGTTGCAAGGGTGGGGATAAAAATGAATGGAAAAGAGTTGGAGGAAGGAATCATCTTTGACTTGTGAAGATAGATGCGGCGAGAAAGTCCCACAATGCTTAATGAGCGGGGATGATAGCGTTGAGTAGTGACAGGGTGAATAATAGAGATGGAGTGTCGTCGGTGGTGACGGGTATGGTGGATGCAAAGAGAGGAAGGAGAGATGCAACCTAGACTGATGGAGTGAGTGGGTTTAGGTACCTGCTTTAGTCGGGTGATTGATGGTGGACAGGTTAGAGATGTAATGCAGTTCATCGTGGTTTAATTTAGAGGCTAGGAACCTGGATTGTTTCGCATAGGCTAATTCTGTTTGACCTTCTTCAGGCTTTTAGAGAGATTTCACATTATTCCTCCATTAATCAAGTTGAGTAAACTCCCATCAACTGGACTTAGTTGAATCGACTGATTTCAGAGCTGTCATTCCATGCTGTGATACAGATGATGCTGATAATGATCGCAGCTAGTTGTTCCATTAGTCTGAGCAAAGCCAAGAAATATATAGACTGATACTACTGTGATGATTTGTTGAATGCCCGTATAGAAGGTTTTAGCCAGAGCGCACCATTGTGACAGTGAACATGTTTAGATATAAAATGCCTTGCCGCTATAGCCTCCCAGTTCTCCCTATAAAACCAGCAGTAGGATCAGTCCCGTTAGCAGGCAGCTCTTTTTTATGAGCTGTTACAACATGTATTTTGTTAGCCAAACTCTCACACTCAAAGTGAAAACTGTCAACTATTAAATGTACATCACAAGCCAGTCTGTACCTTGTGCCAAAAATGTCTTCAGGGAGTGAAATGTATTGTCTTGAAATTAAAAAAAGTTATCAATAATTGTATGTGATAGGTCGGTCAATAAACTATGTAGCATTAGCCGCCCATTTTAAAGTCATTTTCCACTTTATTGAGTGATTTTTGTAGCTAGGTGACAGTTGTGTACTGACCACAGATAGTAAATAAAGGTCAGAACCCCCCAGTTATAATGTAAGTACATCACATTGATATTTAAATCTCCTTAATCAAGATGTCCTGACATTTAGAGTTGAGCAGAAGCTTGTCCTCAATATAATCAATAGTTAATTTTACAGTTAGCTTAATATTAGCAATAGCATTAGCTAACTATAATGGTAACTGAGCAGAAGCTTCTCTTGTCAGTTAATGTTATAGCTAGCGTAATATTAGCTATAGCATTAGCTAACTATAATGGTGACTTAGCAGAAGCTTCTCTTGTCAGTCTGTGAAACTATAATCTTAGTTTTTGTTAGCTAGTGTTAGCTAGGGGAGACTGAGAGCTTCAACACAGTCAATATAGATCATCACTTTAATTATCAGACATGACTCGCAGTATCAGCAGTTGTATTATTTAATGGAGTTGTCATTACTACAGGTGGAACACTGAATATAATGCCAATTTTGAAGATAATCTTTAGAAAAAAATGCAGGTATCCAACTAATGAAGTTATTTTGTGACCTACGGGGAATAGATCTGAATTTTTAGATATAGGTCATATTGAAGTTAACTTAAAGTAAAATACTGATAAAAACAGGGGCACAGTTAAGCCTTTATGAAAGAAGAATATATTCTCCTCCTGCTTTTCATCCATTTGATTTTATAATTTCATAGAAATTCTACTTTTCTTTTGTGTAATGGAAAACTGAATTAGTTGTATGTCTAACATGTTGAATGTCAATTCTCCTATAATTTTCTTCTGTAGCACACAGTGAGGTTACAGTTTGTTGGTTTGCTGCTATTGTGTGTTTATTTGCCCTCGCAGATGGAGCATTGACTCCCTTGAAAAGAGCCCGTTTGACAGCTTCCCTGGCTTAAACGCTTCACCTTCACAGTCTGAAATCAAGCAGCGACAAGGATAGAACAGGTTTTTATTTTTAAAGGCTCTACATTCTCTTCAGCTTTAGTCACACATGATAGTGACTAGTATTGTCTGTTTGCTGGCTCGCAGTCTCACATCTGAAATTAAGTGCATTCATCTCCACTGTGGTGAGAAGGATGGTAATTAAAATGTGTTCAAATACAACAGTGCAGTCATTACAGGAACTGCATTGAAGCATTACTAAAAGATCACAACAGGGACAAGATCTCTGGTGAACCTGGTTGTATGATTTACCTTTGGGTTTTACAGAGGATAACATACAAACACACAAATAATTCTTCACCGCTTTATTTAAAACCCTACACGTCGAGCCTTGCCGAAGCTACTCAAGTTATTCATTCTTACACAAACAGCATTAACCCCTTAAGTAGTGCTTCTGTCGGTAATGAGTGTTTTGTTTACAAAATAAGATGAAGAATCTCTGTGGATCTCCCGTGTGCGTGAGTAACGGGATGGTAGAGCAAGTTTTAATGAGAAGACTGCTTTTACTATTTCATCCTTGAGGTGACTGGAGCAACTTTTCGAAGACATTGACTGCCATTCATTCGGCAGAAGAAATAATAACCTTGCAGGTAACTGTTCCGTCTGTAGCGATTTACCCCTCAGTGCAGTACTGACAGCTCATTACCTTAGCGTTCCTGCTTCACACTGATAATTCCCCCGGAAAACGGTGCATGTAATGCCACTCTTGTTTTTTTTTTTTTCCCCCCCTGAAAATTGTGCTTCATTCACGTGGTGGAATGTGATTCTTCCCAAAGACTCAGTTTAGTTTAAAAGTGTTTGTTGGAATAATTATGATAAAGACCCATCTGTTGATTAGTCAAGGGCTGTGTCACACCAGCAATTATGAAAGCCAAGTTTTGGACCAGAATGTATTAAAGCCAAAGGAATTGCCTCAATCAGTGGATTCACTCACTAACATGAAGTAAATCTGATTAAAACTTCCACATACAGTTTCTTCAAGGTGATGACGGTCAAGTCTAGTCAAGTTAATGTTATTTATATAAGCACCAAAGGACACTTATCGATCATATAGACCGTACTGTTTTTTGCAGAGACCCCAACATTTTCCAACACAAAGGAACGGGAGAACGTAAGAGTCCAAAATGGAGAAATGATGCATGTTCTGCTGTTAGCTGTGAGACACAAGTGGATGGTACAAATACTTTCCCTTGAATTAATCATTTTAATGTATGGTTTTAAAATGGTGCTAGCTGCTAACTGGTAGAAAGCCTGGTAGCTTGACAAGCTAGTTTTCTAGCTAGAGAGCATGTCAGTGATTACCACATCACCAAGCTTCACCTGCACCGCCACTTAAAATTTTTGCAACGCCAATGAAATATACCATATGAAATTTATCTCAGTGAAATATGGAAGGCCTTTTTTTTTTTTTTTTTTTATCCAAATGCTTTTTATATTTCATTCTGTCTTCAGTTTTAATTTATAGAGGTTTAACATTTTGGGATGCATGTGTAAGTAACGAGGCAGGGGCAATAAGTAATACGCTGCTGGCACAGATGACCTATGGGCTCGTCTTTCACAGCCTCGTTGGTTTAGATACCTACAGAGTAACGTTCCTTGCACACTGGCGTACAAATCATAAATCGACTAAGCTGATACCTTGGTGGATCCCACCGTATTTCAGCCAGTGAGCAAGAAAGTGAAGTAGAGAAATGCCAAAGATACAGTATGTTTGTGGTAATTTATGCAGTTGTATAGTTTGTCCACTAGAGAGAGCTGACAAGTTTATTTATTGAAACTACTATAATGTTTTAACTTTAATCGTGGTCGACCTCAAACACCCAGAATCCATTGCTCAGACTCTTAAACAGTTTAAAATAATTATGTTTAGAGCGCCATGACATCAGAAACAAGTGTTTTCCATGGCGACGGTATAAGGTAGAATAAATCTGACATTCCTCACTCTCTCCCTCGCGCTCTCTCTCTCTCTCTCCAGCTCCTCTTTCTCCCTCCGGTAATACACACAAGTTTGTTGCATAAACTTTTTGTGCTGTATGTTTTCCTTCTTATAAAATACGGTAAAGTATAAATAGATAATTACAGACTTTATACGTACCCCAGGGATAATTTGTCTAGGACATAATTGCCACATAAAAGTACTGTACCCCACAGTGTGTCTGTGTGTCGCATTATCTACTCAAGAAACATAAAAGCAGCAACAGGAACATTGTGCAGCGGCAGATTGTGTGTGGGTGATCAGGCAGGGCTTTGTTGCTGTGTTTCTCTTCTTCTTTTTTTTTTTTTACATAAGAAAACGACATTCCCTTTAGCAAGCTTCCCTTTGGTTCATGCCTGGGAAATCCTCCTCTAGTCACTGCTGCATCTGCGTCATCAGGAGCAATTTTTTATTTTTTTTTATTTTACAGCTTTCAACCTCCCACATGATGGCAAGCTTGAAACACAAAGAGAAGGCAGAATAGGAAGCAGAGGTGCTTCCCCGGCCTTCTTTCAGACAGCTCGTAGTCAGAAAAATCTTGTCTGCCGTGGTTTCACAATTTTTTGAGCAATTTTTCTTACTGGAAAATCTAAAATGAAGTTTGTTGTGTGGCTCTTTTTTTTTTTTGAAGTATCTTAAAGTAAAACTTCCTGTTCAGATGCAGAGAGTCATTACACAGAACACAACCGTTATTATTTTTTGTTTACCTTTTTTTTTTCTTACGTTTCTTAGCTTGTGTTCATCCATGATTTCACCAGATGAGTATATGAAATAATAATTTTACATGGTAACAAGTAACGAGATCAGTCTCATGAAAACAGCTCATGTCAGTGGAGGTTTTGCCTCGTTAAACAAAGGTCAATGTGGATTTCAGCAACACAACAGCAGCTGTATTTGTTTTTTTCTCACCTGTCTTAAATTGGCTTTAAGGTTAGGATGTGGACACCATGCCCGAAGGTGTCCACACATAGTAGACGCTTTAACGTTGAAGGTAAAGTGGATTCATTTACATAATTAGGGCTGGAACATATTAAGAGAAGAGGCAGGGGACTGGGAGGAAGTGTTCAGCACAGCATATGACAGCAGCCATGTTTAGACCTCACTACAGTGAATCTCTCAGGGGAGGCTTACTAATTACTTTGATCTTTCTGGATATGAGTCAAAACAGTCACCACCACCGCCTTCTCCTCCTCCCATCCCCCACCTCCACCTCCACCTCCACCACCCCCCCACTTAGAATCTGCCCTCCTCAAACAAGCACACCTCCGCTGCCTGTCGATGTTGTGGTTGCAGAGTCGAGCGTGGAGTTGACACGGCAGCGGCCCTGTTTGGTTTTCCATTCTTGGAGGTTATGTCAGAGGAGGAGCCGGCGGATACTTTAGAGTGCAGCATGTGTTTCCCCCCCCCCCCCCCCCCCCCACACACACACACACACACACACACACTATCGAGTGCCATACAATCCCACTGAGCAAATATTTGATGGCGATAAAGGCTTTGTGTCCCATTCAAACCATTCTCAGGCAACGCACTTCTCATGTGCGCAGGATTTGACTTTGTTGTGCTTCTTCTGTTTGTTTCCAGACTGCAGCGACCTGTAGATATTATTCTCACATGGCCAAAGCACTCGACCGCCCATCGTTGCATAATGACACGTATATTATATTTTTTTTAGCCCAGTTTTATCTGATTATTTCACACAATAACAGAAATAATCAAATAATTGTTTAGGTTTGTGAATATTGTAAACTGTTGTAGTGTTGTAATATTTCAACTGGACCAGCCTGTTTGTGGACTGAATGCTAATATTAAAGACCGCGGCCTTACCGGACTTTATTTACTCCCTCTTTCATAATTGCATGTTGCGCAGTTGCAACAAAACTATTTCCCTGTGCGGATCAATAAAGTTTTGATTCTGATTCATCAAAACCAACAAGCCCCCCACCACCACCACCACCACCATACACCCCAGGAATGTCTGCAGTCTATTCCTACATCAGTGAGCAAGATAGCACCCAATTAATTATAATGATACATCCAGAAATTGCCTTTCAAGAAAAAAAAAAAAAAAAAGTCATTGGAGTTTAATCAGATGTGATGTAATCACTGAGTTGTAATCACAGATGTGACTCAGAGCCGCATTACTGTATGTCAAAGAGTTTGATGTTCAGAAGTGCTTTACAAAATGAGACCAAAGAGAAGACTCAAAGAGCCGGAGGCCCTGTGTGCAGAGATGTTCCCTCCCAGGAGAGTTGGAGAAGATACTAGATCAACATAATGAAGGAGAGGTTATCCCAGGTCAGATCGTCATTAGCCCCGTTCGCCTCAGATGAATATGTGTGGCTCTCATACGTCGGGTATAAACAATATATGTCAAAGCAGTAGTTGGACATTTTGAGAAATACACTTGTTCACTGTGTGAGATGAGAAGCTTCACACCTCTCTCTCCGTTTTATACGTTAATTTAAAGAACCCTGAAAACTAATTTTCTCATACAGCTCCTCTTCAAATGAATCCCACAGTAACACAGAATATCCCGCCCGTCGTTCTGCTTATTTCAAGGTGTGAAGAGGGCGGGGTTTCAGTTTCAAAAAGGTGATGTCACGTACTCTGGTGCACTGTGAAGTCAGTTGTGGGGTTGTTCGACCTCCTGTATCACATATGACAAACAAATTGCCTACACTTAAGCTTTTAGGCAAAATAAACAACCAACATGTGTGTGAATAAGTGAATATTAATATAAAAGTAGGTAGATTGTTACTTTTGGAAGAGCAAGGCTATATCAGCCTCGATGCTAAGCTAACCAACCACTAGCTGCAGCCTTATACCGTGTTTATTGGACGTATATGAGAATCAAACTACTCCTGTGAAATGTTCTCTACACATGAATAAGAATGTGCGTATTTTCTCTCATTTCTATTCGTGACCAGTGACTCCAAACCAACGAATCAATCCTCTACGTCATCACTTTATCAGCACACACTTTCTGGAAACGCTCTGTTGACAATAACTCGGTTGAGTGACTTTATGGACTGTCACGGTGGCCAGAGTCAATAAAAACACAACTTTGTAATTACATTTTTGTTTGTGGCCCTACACCCAATCTGCCTGATTTCATAGCAGTTAGAGTAAATAGTTTTTAAACAGATAACAAGCCCCTTATTTTGTGGAATTGAGTGAGTTTGAGTTTGTTTTTTACTTTTTTACTTGACGTGGGTCAAACAAGTTGATCAGAGAGCAGGGAACGCAGTCTGTCCTGCTATGTGGTCACAGAGCGTGAGAATAGCTCTTCTGGTTGTGTTGAAATCAGCACACTGGATTATCTGATCAGATTTATTACAGCAGCTCTTTTTTTTCCTGCTTCAACACTCAGGGTATCGACTCCTGCCAGGGGAAGATAGCCCTAATTATTTTCCATCCATATGTGATTAACAGAGATTTGCCTTTAAATGCTTGGTATGGGGGCCTGTTGAACACTCATCTCCTGTCCAATTCGGCTCCGACACGGACCACTAGCTTCAGACTCGCTCCGCGAACTCACGGCTGACTGTGCTTCAAGCCTCCGTGAGAATATGGGAGTATGAAATTACATAAGGTTTCTTTCACCAACAGTGTTTTGGTTGTAACTTTTCCTCTGCAACTTTCCATCTGTAATGATATTGCTTATGAGATTAAAGGGAAGGTAAATCAAATCTTGAGTTGCTGTTGTATGATCCATTTATCATGTAATCTGCCCCTAAGAGCAAATGCAGATTTGGCCAATGTTGTCTTTTAAGTTATGTAATTGCCACAAGCAGCCATTTGCCTCCTTGAGCCGTGCACTCGATTAGTCTTAATTAATTCAGAATTTTCTGACATCCATCCCAAACTGAAGTTTTTTTGTTTTGTTTGGTTCTGTTTTGTTTTCTGCCTAATTGAGGCCAAGTGGCAGTAAATTACATCTGGAAAATAGAAAAAGGATATCACTGCGGTTTTTATTGCCGTTTGGTTGCAGGTGCATGTGTGGGAGGGGAAGCAGATAAGGAAGAATGCCAAAACCCATAGCTCATATGCTGCTGATGCATAATGATGTTTATTAGGGAAGATATGCAGCGGGGGAATAAGAATTTAAAAAAAACAAATAGCATTCCCGAAACAATAAATCCCCTGAATTAAAGCTGCACAAGGCTGGATTTTTCTATGTGTAGCTGCTCGGAGGAAGACCTTCCCTCTCTTCCTACTATAGGAGATTTCAAGGTTTGGCATTGTCAGTCAGGATGAATTGTAATAACCTATGACTAAACGCTGTGCCTTGTGTGTAGCACTAATTGGCAGTTGGCAATGTTCAGTTCAGGTCTCATTACACGAACTGGCAACCCCTCTCACTACTAGCCAATGTAAAGTTATATAAAAAAATAAGACCAAGGAACGAAAGCAAAAAACGAAAAGAATCTTTTCACCACTAAGATTAGACGCTATACTATTAAAAAAAAATAAAAACTGAACAAGATTAGGAGAAAAGAAAGAAAGCAAAGAAAAGAAATGCTAGCATGATAAGACATCATACCTGCTAAACATTGGTTTGTTAACATCGCCATTTTGGGCTCGTTAGCATGCTGACATTAGCATTTAGCTCAAAGCAGAGCTGTGCAGACATCAGTGATACTGAAAAATCACAACTCACTAATAACGATTAAACCCACTGTGAAGAGAATTTTACTCCTAACCTGCAAACCAACCATCTCCGTTCTGGCAAGTTCTCATAGTGCTTAATATGAACTCCATTTAAAAGTCTTGCCTGCCTGAAAACAGCAACTTCGAATACGTTTTTTGACTTTTACACAATTTCTACTGTTCTGATTCTCCAGTGCGCCTGTACATGTAACACCACCACCAGCTATTGAACTCTTGAAGTTGAAGGTTTTTCTTTTAGATTAAATGACTATTTTTAGTCCATGACATAATGCTCTTGTACTGAAAGCAGGCTACATGTATTTGAAGTGCTCCACAAGCCCTGGAGTTGTCCATTTTCACACAGAAGTAGATACTGTAGCTCTGAGTTCAGAGCAAATGATCCGCGACGCTACTGAACCACAGAGCTCCTATACAAGCATGAAAACCGATGTTCTTTAGTAAACACGACGATAATCCCGACGTCATTTTGTGGCCTGGCTCTTTGGGATCTCATCTAAATGACTTCTGTGATTTAAATCAAATGTATTTCTTTTCCGATCGAGCAGACATTGATTTTATCTTGTGGGAACTCAGGAAGCAGCGGTGGACTGTGGTTTCCTTTACATACAACCAATACTCTTCTAGTGCGATATCATAAACTAATCTCTCTTCCTCCTCCTTTGATGTCTATTATGGATGTGTGAATCAATCTTTAGTTCATCAGCATGTTGGCAAGAATACTCTGAGTGTTTCCAGTAGAGTAAATGTGTGAGAGATTGTGTGGATTGGATTTTGATTGGTGTTACTGACATTTAAGTTGCTGCGCACCTCATTAAAAAACATGTTACCTCACTTGGGACTACAGGAAACTAAACTGAAAAACACCTGTTCAGGTAAAAAGAGGTCAAATATCACTTTTCACTAAAAAACTCCAACAAACACTCTTGGCTCCACAAACATGTCTGCAAGCAATTTAAGCCACACACAAAACTGAAGTGCACACATTATGCAAGCACCTGCACTGAAAACACAGCACAGCACTTCCAGGAAGTTGAGAGCTGCAGGGATGTTGAGTTTTTGTAGGCCAACCCTGAAGTCTGCCAACCCCAAAAATCTTTTTCCATCGGCTTTTGGATTATGGCAGAAAATAAACTCTGGGCCAAACAAAACTTTGTGATAATTACATCTTTAGTTCAGCAGGATAATCTTCACGAATAAACACCCCTTTTATTATTTTTGGAGCCTTAATAAAATCGCCATGAGTAAAAAGTTAATGTCAGGCGTTAAAGAAAACTACACCATCAACGCATGAGTTCTACGTCATTTGCCTCAGCATACTTACCTCATCTGCAAAAGCCTTTCCTCTTAGAAAGTCAGTAATAGTTTGCAAGAGCATGAGTGTGAACACACAGCGACCGGCCTTTTTGAAAACATGTAAAAGCTTTAAAAAAAATCACGTCTGGGGTATTAACTGATGGTGTGGAGTCAGAGAGAAGCGAGGTCATCACGCCTCTGTAGTCGCCGCTCGTCTCTGCTCGAGGCGACGTCAGCTGCCACGAGCACAACAACAACAACAACACCTGAATCTGAACAGCTGAGTGACACAAAGGTCTTCACTACTTATATCACATGAGTCTGGACAGAGGTGGTTGGCGGAGGCAAACAAGCATGAGGTGGTACTTCTACTTAACTTTGCTTGCTCCAGCCACATCTGGCAGCAGGTCATGGACTTTGTGAGAGTTTTACGAATAAATTAAGAGACGACAAACAATCACAGAACGATGTAATAGAACAGAAGATGTGAGGTCATCTTGCAAAAAAAAAAGGAAGAAACTGAGTTAGCGAGACAAAATACTGTTGTTCATTTCAAACCCAGTTCAGTGACTGTCGAGTCCACGTCAAACTCATCAGCTCACGTAAATTAAACTCATAATATGGATGTAGTAGTCGGCTCTGGACAGAATAATCAGAGCACAGGTAGAGTTCAGAAAAAGAGCGAGATTGAAGAATTATATGACTGCTCAGCAGGAAGCCCCAAGCCAAGACTGCCATCTCTGTGTGGGGCCATTAAAGTGTAATGGCACCCAGCCACCGCACTACTGCTCCCCCACACTATTGATTTATTCTATTTTGGGAAGTTGCTGTATTGCAAAGATACTAGACCCACAGTGTTATTTTTTCCTGATTAGCCACACTCACAGTTCAGTGGAAACAAGATGCTCCAGGTGATGTCCAGGAGTGTAAACGATGCTCCTGCAACATGCTGCTGCACTGTGTGTTTTCTCTCCTCTCACAACATTTCCTGTTGTTTCTTCACCATTACATGAAGGCAGATATGAGAAAAATCTGTTTGTCTGTATGTGGATACAAATCTAATCCACGTGACATTAAATGCTTCCAATTTAGAGGCAGAAAAACAAAAGGGAAATATAAACTAATTTGCAACTTTATGACACACAACTGCTCATTAAACAGCGAGATACACATCTCATATGTGACCGTGTGTTGAAAGCATGCAGACATGATTAAGAGCTTCATTTAGAGTTTGAATCAACAGATCTTGCAAGATGCATGATCTAAATAATGCTGAACATGGTTCGGTCACTGGTGCTTGGAGCTGCACCACAGTTTCCAGACTGTGGAGTAATAAGCAAAGAAACAGGGAACCAATCAAACAGATCTTTCCTACTGGTACTCTTGAGTCCAGTAGCAGGTTTTCATTGGTGCATTCTGCCTCCAGCAAATAGCAACATGTTCACACTCGCTGTCAGACGCTTGACAGAAGCTTTCATCTCCTCATTTTAACGTGTTACCAAACTAACTGTCAGCCGTATAAATGGAAGCACGACGACCTTAAATAGTGTTAGAAGTTCAAGTATGAAAAACCTTTTTTATCTCAAACTCTGTGGACGTCAAACGGCCGAGCGACGTAACAATAAGAAGAACATACAGTTTATTTGACGGGAGGAGGACTGTGAAATATATATATATAATAATATATGTGAAAGATAAACCTAAACAGATCGGATGAGGGGTTCAAAACAATTCTGATTCGATTAGCCGACGTGATGTCGGGCTCAGATTACAGTGTTTTTAGCCCCTAACCCTAGGCATGAGAGAACATCCAGACCTCTTCAAGTGACAGATAAATACATGTAAATAGCTTATCTTACTTCAACACTCACATTAAGAAGGACACACCACTCTCCTCTCTTCTGATTGGCTCACCCACCTGTGGTTACTAGAGCTCCGGAGAGAAGCCTGAGGGAGGAGATGTAAAAGTACACTGAGATGATTTTAGGTTCTTAAAACCACAAATATATCTTCTTATAGATCAAGACTTCAGATAAAACACAGAAGAAGAAGAAAATATGGAGCTTTTAACAGCATGAAACCTTGGACTCCTCCTGCCTTGAGTCAACAGTCGAGCCTTGTTGAGGCTTGGCTCGCAGCGGACCCTTCAGTTAGTATAATGCATGTGCAGCGTAATATGTACGACACGTTCTCCGGATAACGACTCACACGTCCAAACCATCTCTCATCAGAGGCGGTGAAAAATGTTTGCACTCATTTGTGCTTGTGAAAATAGCTTTGAGGAAAAATGGAGTGACAGCCCAAAAGAGAAGTTCAAACCCGCTACTTTTTATTTTTCCTCGTTCCCCGCACAGCTGGCCAGCTGCTGCGCTTGTTAAATTGTGGGGTTTTGGAAAGTTACCAAAATAAATAAATAAAAAATTGTCAAGCGCAGCCTCCCACTTCCAGTGTCAGAGAGGCGTGGAGGAGTGGAGGCGTGGAGGAGTGGAGGCGTGGAGGAGTGGGCTTTACAGGCTGTTTGATGATCCGACACGCACCTTGTTGGAGGCACAGAGACGCCACCAGCACCATGTCTTTTGTAACTGTCTGTGTATTAAACTTTGTGTGTGTGTGTGTGTGTGTGTGTGTGTGTGTGTGTGTGTGTGTGTGTGTGTGTGTGTGTGTGTACGTGCACCAAAACTATGAGGAAGAGTCCCCTCAGGAGACAATAGCCGAAGCAAACCAGGCATCTATTTGTGTGAACAGAGCAGGAATCAGCAGTTGGCAGCTCGCAGCAGCTCTTCAGAGATTAATATTCATAGACCTCCTCTACAGTTATCATTAACATTAAGTTTAGCGTTAAAAATAAGAGCAATTCTGACAGCGAGAGCCGATCGCGACCCCAGATTCAGTCATTGTGGCAGCTTATATCTGTATTCATTCATTATTTTTTTCTATCCTTACTTACACGAGTCTCTTCAGCTCTGCTGTGATTCTCTTTTGGAGCACTACGTATGAGTGCACTCTTATTCCCACTTGTCGTAGTGTGACGTGACATAAGTTGCATTGTTAAATGTCTCAATAAGTGTGTGTAAGCATCTTAACCTCTGTGTCCTCGCCTGCTTTGAAAAGCCTGGCTGAGTGTTGGCTGGAAGTGAAGGATAAGGATGCTAAACAATCATAACCTTTGGCGCTGCCGTGCAAACAGCGAGCCGGCAGAGAACACTCCTGCTCTCGGAGAGGAACGTGGAGAGATTGAATGAAGGGTGAGGGAAGGAGGGAGAAGTGTTATTTGAGTAAACAGAAGTCACGCAGCCGCCAGTGGAGAATGAAAGCAGTGTCGACTGTTTTGGATGAGTAATGCCGTTGCTCCCGTGGACTCGGAGTGTGTTCACAGCGCAGCTCAGTTAGGTGTCCTGCGTGGAGACCGGCGAGCTTATAAACTGTTGCTGCAACACAACCCTCCAGTCTTTCTGCCACAGGCTGCTGTACGCCACCCCTTGAAATTATAGCAGCCAAGCAGAGTCCGCTTGTTTGGGGTGAAGCTGCTTAAATATGTCCCTGCTAACAGCGAAATAATTACACACAGTCAGTGTTGGATTTCAAAGCGAGGCACAGATGGACGACGGTTACTCACAGCCTTTAGAAAGATGCTGCAATGGGAGGAGTTAGAGCTGCAAATTTATGGCTGATTTATATTGTCCTCACCACATTACCGTCTATCACGCTGCATATGTTGCTACAGAGAAGTAAAAATTAGTAGACTGTAAGATGTATAGGCCTCCTGGTCTGAACTGATAAATGTGGAAGTGTTTCATGTCCAGCTCAAGTGAGTGGGAGAATATCCAAACGTGTTCCTGGCTTCTCTTCGTCCGAGCAGATGGAATCTTTAAAACGCTGGTTGAAGGAAAAGACAACAGATATCAAGTGAGTGGTTGTTATGGGGATAATTATAAAAGGGGCAGATGGCTCAGGGGGATATCGGAGGCTGGCAGGTTATTTTTAGACTTACTGCAGCACACCTCAACCTTTTAAAGCACATCCTCTGGCTCCATCGGAGCATTCATCAATGACCCTGCCTGGCTATCGGCCGCTGGCGGGGTAGAGCTGTTAAACCCTGATAACCTGGTCATCTGGGCCAGAGCACAACTCTTCACTAATGTTCATCCTGGAGGAGAAAGACACTGACACTTCTTTTTAACCAATTCCTGGTTGTAAGGGGTTTTGTTATATTTAAATGCATCAGTACAATGTCTCCACATGTGGGACACGTTGTTTATTATAAGTTGTGCTCTGTAAGCTGGCATTTGGTATATTTCTATTTATCAAGCCAATCCGGTCAAACTGCCATCACATCTCTGTAAATTTATTCCGCAGAGTTCAACATGTAATCATTATCTCAAATCACATGACACATATCTGTATATCTGCCCCTAATGGACGGACACACGGGGCGAAAAGCCTTCACGTCTTCTGTTCCAGCCACTGAGGCTGTATCCGCACGCGTCTCTGTTGCTACGTTGACACCTGTTTGTCTTCACTACTGCGTCTTCCAGCGGCTAAAACAGAGACTTTTGGAAAACGCTGTTGTCCCCGTTTTAGTTTTGGAAACTCCAGGGTCCGGTTGTAGTCTGGACGGACAGAAACGGATGACCTTTGGAGACAGTAGACACCCACAGCCGCTCCCTGATTTGGTCTCACCGGTCATGACCACCAGTGGTGAATGCAACGTGGACGACAAATTACAAGTGTTACTGACCTTGTCGTCTTTGGCTGCCATCTCTGCAACGTCTCCCTTCAAGAACTGTTCTTCAACCTCAGTTTGATGTAGCTGGTTTAATGAAGCTTCAGTGGAAATAAACAAATAGAATATCTCTTTTTCAGATTACGCTCATTATTATAGAATTTAAAGGATAACTTTTTATTTTCTCTGTGTTTTTGGGTTGTAAATGATTGATAGGGACGAATGTCTTTGCAATCGGTCCACTACTGAGAGCAGCTGCAACCTAAACAACGGGACGTTTAATCCACCACATCCACTAAAAGAGCTTGTTTTTGCCACTGACAGGTTCGTATTGTCATTATAAGCGTCTGACAACATTATGGATGGGTTTCCTACACAGGCAGACGCTTCTGTGAAAGAATAAGATCCTTTTTTGTTTAACCACAAACAGCAGTTAAATCACTCTGTTCAGAGCCACCAGACTCCATTGACAAAATCAGTCACTTTACCTTTCAGAACACGGGAGCTGCTCGTCTCCCGCTGCCTCGATTGGTTAGAAAGTTAGTTAGTTTATTATTTATTTCTTTTTCTTTTATTACTTTAATTTTCAGGGCAAAATAAATGTTTTTTTTTTTTTTTTAGACATCCTTAAAATGTAATTGACAATTGGTGACAAATAACTATAATTATTTGAAACGTACTTTATATTTTCTTTTATTATATAATCACTTCATTCAGCTCCTGATGTGCCACAGTAAGTTACGCAACAGCATGCCTTTTTCAAAAACTTGCCAAAAACCCTTTACTTCTCCTCTTTATACTGTTGCTTCTCCTTCACCACACACACACACACACACACACACACACACACACGTGCGCCCCTATCGTAGCATATTTCTGACGTAATCAGTTTTGCAGCAGAGTAACTCCCCCTTTGTTTAATAAGCATCTTCCTATACACACTTCAGAGATGTCACTTCATACAGTGTGAGGTGTGATGAACATGACATCTGTATTTGTGAGGACCCCCCACCCACAATGATATTTGTGAGTGAATCTTAATGAGCTGAAAAGACACCCGGTGTGACGCACAGCATAATCTCGTAAACACTGGCAAATCTGCAAGTGTCGGTCGTCATCTTTATCTTCACCTGCGCTCGCACTTCACGGGTGAAAGCGGAGCGGCGAGGGGCGGAGAGGCTTGTTTAATCTCCGAGTAGTAGTTTGATCTGTGGCTTTCATATTCATCCAGGAGGGAGGTTTCATCCCTCTCTCTGTTTCTCTCCTGGTTGCTGTGGCGACGCCTGCCGCAGCGCTTTGCCTCTGCAGACTCCAGCAGCAGCATCTGGGCAGAGCTGTGTGTGTGTGTGTGTGTGTGTGTTGTGTGTGTGTGTGTGTGTGTGTGTGTGTGCTAACATAAAAGCCCATCCAAGCTCACGGGTTATGTAACATGTTGTAAGTAATGTAGCTGCCCGTCAGCATGGGCAGCAAATTAATAAACAGATCAATTCCTCTTATTTCTCAGAATTTATTAATGAACCCGTCGCAACACAGCAAACCAGCGTATGAAAAATGAGCCTCCTGAGTCATTTCTTAACGAACACCATTATGTTAAGACTACCACACACTCCGTTACACACACACACACACACACACACTCACCCTGTGATGTACCTGTTGCTTGCGCAGCGCTTGTTGGAGCAGTGTTTTGTCGCAGTGATATTTCTCCCTCCAAATCCTCCATCCTCCTTCCTGCTGACATTTACCTATTCTGTGTTTAGTGGCCTGTTTTATTAGGACAATTCCTCTAACGGGCCAAAACTGTGCTCCTCTGCAGCTCACTCACCTCTTCATTTTCTATTCTCCTCTTCAGCTCGTCCTCCTTTCCTTCCCCCCCTCCAGCTAATATCATCACCAGGCTGGGAAGAAACTGACTTTCATGTCTTTGTTAAAGCCTCTGAAAAAAAGTGTGTCTTTAAAAAAGTGCAGCAAGGATCTGAACTATTTGCAGAGCTGAACAAGTGATTGTTTTTCATTGCTACTTTCGAATTTGGAGTTGCATAATCAGCAGTGTAACAAGTGTCATTTAACAGCTTTAATGACAGCTGTCAGCAGCAGTGTTGCCAACTTCGAGACTTAGTCGCTAGATTTAGCAACTTTTCACACCCCTCTAACTTTTTTTCAAAAGCACCTTGTGACAAATCTAGTGACTTTTTGGATAAACCTGAGCTACAGTCCCCAGTACTGCCTCGTGAGTGACTGGCACACCTCTCTCAGTCTTCTCTGAGAGGCAGAGAGCAGCAGTAACATATTCAGTCCGCTCGGCATCAGAAATGGACCTGAATGAGCTGCGCATGCGCATCCTGTGCTTCTTTGTCTCTGAGTGATTTCTACATGTACATGTACATGTAGAAATCACAGCACATTTGTTGTCTTTAACTCATGTGTTTGGTGATTTTGTCAGACGACGTCACGGGTTACTAAATCAGGATTTTAGCGGCAGCAGAGCAGTAGCTTGGAAGTGACTGCTGGTTAGCATGTAGCCTTAAGGCACCGCATTATTTCGTACTCATCCTGTTGTCTGACAAAAGAAACTGAAAAAATATGTAAATGAGAACAGCTGTATTGGGAATTTGGCTTAAAATACTCTATATGCCCAGATAACAGGGGCAAACAGATGTAAAGGGCTGAAACCAGCTTACACTAAGCAGAATACAACGTGATGAATCTGAGTAGCTAGCAGGAAGCTAACGAGTAGCTCAGCAGTTTTAGAATATAAATAACAAACATCTGGTAAACAGAGTTGTCAGAAACTTATTTAAACTTTACAGCACATCATACTGTATCACTGTTTTTTTAACATTTTGACCTTAAAATCTCTGAGTCGAGACCTTTCAGGATTCAGGGCTACGAACTAGCTTGTGCAGACAATCTGAGAAGCTAACGTTAGCTTAAGCACAGCTACAGGGCGGAGCTGCTAACGGTAGCGCTACAGGTTGTACCACTACTTTGTCATTATCATAACTGGACTGTGAAAATCAATAAATATTTATCCTCTGAATGTTATAATTATATTTAAACATTACTGTAGTACATGATATACTTTGATAAATACAAGACAAACTGTTTTTTTGTACTTTGTAGGCCATAAATACAGAGGTCCATTTGATTGCATGACAATTTCAACTTCAATTTTTATCAGAAAAATCACAATTAGATATTTTCCTCAGATTATATTATATATACATTATATATAATTTCCCTCTATAAGCCTGAGGGATGGAACCTATGCATATTCAGCCTCTGGGAAAGCGGCATTCCTCGACATACCTACTTAACAGAGGGCTGCGTAGGTAAAGAGCATTGGTACAGTGGCACTACAGCACTCAGCTCTGCTTTTAAAAAGCAGTGTTTTGTTGTGACCTTCCGAGTCTTCTCTGGGGAGATGCAAAGATGTTTGCTGAGAGCCCCCAGAGAACCAGGACCAGGAGCCTTTATCTCCTGGTTATTTGTTTTGAAGGTTAAGCAAAGGATGATCAGTCTAAATATGTGGATATTTTACTTAGTGTCGTCTCATCTCATCAGCACTAATTTTCCACAATTGTAAGGAAATCTTTTTTTTTATTTTTGATATACTAGCAAGTAATTTTTGAGCACAGTTGCAGTGGGCCACCTTCTCTTCCCTCTGCTCCCACTGCTTGTTTTCCTGTGTACGTGTCGGTTATCTAAATCAGCTGATTGCCTCTGTGCTGATACACAATCCAGGGTAGCAGCGTAGAGAAAGTCTTAAGCAAGTGTACAGGCTGTAGGTGTGTGTGACTGAGCTGCATGTGTGTGGGAGTACAGACTAACCATCCTCTTTTGTTCACTTTTAATGTGAAAGAATTTATTTCCAGTTTTAGAGCCGATGTAGGCTACCTATAATTTGCACATCTCCTAGCAACAAGACTTTGAACAAACTAAATATAACTACTTGCTAAGGTGTCACTATAGGCTCAGCGCTACCAGCTATGAAAAGATTCTGTTATACATGTATGTGCACGTATGTGTGTGTGCACTGGTGTTTAATGCACCATCACTAGAGGTTATACAGGGAAAAGCAAAAATCCACAAGTGTCCATAAGCACTTTACAGCTGCAGGAGGTGATTGAAATGATGTTTCAACTACAACAACTACATTTACAGTTGTAATGTCGTTCACATCACCTACACTTAAAGGGAAACCTGAAACTTTCTTTACTCTTCCGCGTGATGTAAAAATAGACTTGCAGGTAAAAGGAGTGTCTTAAAACGACGACTTTCAAGCTTCTGTTGAGTGATCTCATGTAAGTGACTAACAACTATGTAATCCAAACACAATGTTTGTGATACAGTGTGTGGCCAAGCAAGTTATGAGACCTCCTTTACACACTTCCCATGTGATCTGTATCTGGATATTTTATCTGCATAAGGAAAAACCCGTGTTGTTGCCAGGCGTAAACTCCCACAGATTTCATTGCAGTGGAGGTGATCAGACTGTGATTGTGATTGGATCTTAGACAGGTGTAAATCCAGTATTAGCTTTGCCAATAATCTGCTTGCTAAATTACTGAATATCTTCTTGTTCTTTACCTGCTCAAAAGAAGAAACTTCTGAGGGTTACAGCACGTGATATTATATGGATATCAGCTGAATGTTTTTTTTATACCAGCATCAATACAATCTCTTTGTAAGAAAACAAAACTAAAACAATGCTTACAACACACAACTTTTATTTTTTTAACCTCACTTTTAGCAACGTAATCATCAGAAGAAGCCAAACCTCCAGTGGCATCAATCCACAAGCAGCAACTATTTTATTTAGTTCAATTAAATTAGGAACTTTCAAGTATTGAGACTTCATATCTAACCCTGCTCTATACATCAGGGTCCTGACCTCAAGTGGATGACACCAACATCAATAATATTATCTAGTATGAGCAAACTGAGAGACACTTTATTTATTTATTTTTCTATTTTCGTGCCAAAAACAAAAAAGCTCGTCTCCTGAGCCCTTTCGTGAGAGCTGCTGGTTGTCTGCGTTGAGTGAAGTGTGTTTTTAATACAGACGTGGAGCTGAATGTCACCCTCCTGTAGCTCCAGCCTCCCCGGGGCTCCTTCACTGACTGTGACAGTACGGCTTCAGCCTCCCACACCCACCCTAACCCCATCATCTCCCTCCCTCCCACTGGATCATCTGTCTATCTTCATACCCCCCACCCCCCCACCCCCCCACCCCACCCCCCCCGCCATCGACCCTCACCCCCCTCTCTGTAAGCAACAGATCAGCACACTTGCGGCAGCGAACGCAGCTCGGCTCTTTCATCAGGCTGTCACGCAGGCTCAGCCGCTCTGACTCACAGTGTTTATCACAGCCGCGGGCGTGACACTAGAAAGCGTATGACAAGTGTTTGTGTGTGTGTGTGTGTGTGTGTGTGTGTGTGTGTGTGTGTGTATGCCACTGTTATTCTCGGAGGAGTCATTACTCGGGCGATGTCTTCGGGTGCCCCTGAATCCCCCATGTTTGGAGTCAGTCTCCTCCTCGGTCTGCCAGGAGCGGACGGGAGCCCAGTTCACTGAGCTCGTTGTTCAAAACAAATCATTGTGTCTCCCTCTGCACCTTCGCCAAATAGGGGCCACATCAGGAGTGACTGGCAACACATTAGCGGAATTGAATTGAACTCACTCAGTGTTTCGTTGTAGGTTGTGACAGGAAGGGGGGGGTAAAGCCAAGTGTACATCAGGAAGTTGTGTGTGTGTGTGTGTGTGTGTGTCGGGCACACGGTGGGATTGTTCCAACAATCTCATTCGCCCCTTTCTCGACAGAAATTAGTCATGCATGAGATTAACAGGAGGGAATTCAGTTTAATACCCACAGCTCCAGAACTCTGCGCTGATGTCAATAAAATGTATTTTAGGACAAACAAAGCCTATTGATCCTCCACCAGAAACAGTATGATAGGCCATTAATGGCCGGCTCCAGTTTTGATGAATACAAATGAAGTGGAGATTGGGTGGGAATCCTGTGAATGGACCGTGCACCAGATCTGAGTGTTGGTTTGAAAGATCTTAATTCTTGTTTCTGCCAGAATCCTCCACAGTTCCACTTTAGTACAAAATGTTAGACAAAAGGAAACCCCCCCCCCCCCCCCCCCACCTCCTCCCTCCAGTCCTGCTAATCCCCTCCTTGTCTTTTTTTCCAGATGTGTTAGTGAATGGGAAGCCATGTGACTGCGACATCATTGCCGACTGTAAAGTGGGCGAGGCCGTGGCTCTGGAGGTAAAACTGACCAATCTGAGCAAGAACTCGGTGGGACCCCTGGCTCTGACCGTGGTGCCGTATCAGGACTTCCAGAACGGAGTCCAAAACTACGACCTGGAGGACGCTGTCACCTTCATCGGCTCCAACACCTTCTACATTGATACGGTCAGTAGAGGCTGGAATACTGACATAAATATTGTTTCCCACCAAGAAGTAGAGGCATACATTTCACACAGTTACGTCACATTATGTAACTACAACGCTTCAGGTTGTCACGGGATTAGACTTAAGAAGTAAAGTTGTTTATGCTGGCAGTTCACAGCAGTGGAGGTCACACTGAACGCACTAATAATGAAGGGAAATGAGCTAAGTGCTAGTTTTAACATGGACGTATCACAGCTGTTTTAACCAGAATGCTTCATGTTGTCATGGACACATTTCTGCTCGCAGCTTTATACTAACGTCCAGTTTTCCACGAGTTTGAACTCAAAAGTTTCCAGCACTGGTTATTAAACATTTAGTATGTGCAATAATTAATATACAACTGACCCGACATTTTACTTTAAGTCCCACGTTCAGCGTTTATAAGCGTATATAAACATATATATGTTTACAACACATTACAGGGAAGTTGTATGCAGCTATAAGAACATATCTTTATTGAAGTTTCTCACTTACAAATACAACATGTTTCATGTACATTTAAGAATTTAGAAACGCATATCCTAAATACAAGTTACATAATCATGCTCACTCATTAGTTGCAGTTAGTTTTAGTTTTCTGATCTGCAGTGCACGCTGTAACATATGCATTAACATACTGTCCCTTTTGGGAACAGCAGAGACAGACAACATGACTTTTGCTCTGATTGTTACATAACTCAAGCAGGTTTTCTATTCGCTGAGAATCGTGATGTGAAATAAAAAGAAAACCAGTTGCTTTCTGGCAAAACCAGAAAAACATCTCAAAAGCTGCACCAGAGCGTTGCTCAGCAGAATAGGCTTAAACCATGGACGGTTCCTTTAAAGGTCATGGCAGAAATCTTTATACGAAAAAGAACCTGAGCAGAGAAAGGATCCTAGACAGGAGCCTTTATATGTATAAAAAAAAAAAAAAACTCACTCCTGAATGTTGAACAAGCTGGAGGCGATTTAAAAAAAAAAAAAAATTGGACGATGCCAGAACAAAGAGCTGATAGTGTAAAATTCAGATGAAAGCATGAATGAACTCCCTATATTTCTTAATGTTAAAACTGCACAAGCCTGGTAATTGTCCCTCAGTGAAAGAGGAAAAGCTGCATTTGTCTGGACCTTTTCATCAAAGCCGCAGTCGGCCTCAAACTTACTCCCCTGCTGGCTCCACTCTGGCTGACCGTGCGCCGGCTTCATTATGAAACTATAGAGAGGTGGCCGCTAATGATTCTGTCTGCTCTGTCTCTTTTCCGTCACCAGGTTAAAGCCAAAGAAAACGCAGTCTGTGTGGGCGCTCTGCTCTTCCTCTACACCGGAGATTTCTACCTTAATATCAAGTTCCAGGACGACAGTGCTGGACGGGAGCTTCCTTTAGCCTGGTTCACTCTGCCCAGTGTCCACATCAAAGCTCTGGATGCTCCGCTACAGGCCGGGGCCTAGGTCCCAAGAGACTTCACCATTATAGGAAAGGTGTCTGTAAATACGATAGCCTTATGAATTGAATCACTTGTAAATATCATCTTGTTCAGTTTGTGTACAGCAGAGTGCAATCTATTCATCTAAAATCTTATCTTCAGAACGTTTGAATTCTTTGTTTACAGGTTAGACGTAGTTTACAGGTGTTGGTCAGAAAAATGCTAAAACAAGTTTTAGATAATGCGTGATTGCGTGCAGAGCCAACGGGAAGATGCACGACTGTCCAAGGCTTTATAGCTCTACTTCATAAATGTAGAGAGAGAGACTGAAGGAAACTGATGTTCTGATATTTAAAACTGACAACAAACTCAAGCAAACAAACTTCCACAGCAACTTTGCTTCGTATGTTGCAAGCTAGCTCAAGTTACTACTAATGTCTGTACAGTTGGCACATTCGGCTGTTTGTTTCTGTCTGACAACTCCGTATCATAATGATTTATCACAGTGAAATCAGTTCATTTCAGAGGAATCACCACAGTCAGTGAACTCACGCATACAAGAGATACAGATACCAGTGTGTTCTCTTGAATTAACCGTGGTTTCTTATTGTCCCGGGGCTAGCAACCAAGCCAGTTAGCTTTTTAAACGCTAGCAAGCAAGCTATTTTGGTTGGAGCCTCTTACCAGATAGCTAAACTAGCCGCAACAAAAAGATAGCTACGGCGCGACTCCACGGCTAGCCGCTACATCGCTAAGCTTCCAGTAGCACCTTTTTTCGCAAGGACTATGCGGTGTAGCCAGGCGCTAACGCCATTGTCACACTTGGTCTTCTTTTCTCTTTTTGACTTCCAGTCCATCGATTCAGTTGATTCTTTTATATCAAAATGTAATATATAATATCAGTGTAAAGAGAATCAGAAGAAGATGTTAGTATACGTGTGCTAAAGACCTCAGAGTTGGTATCGATGGCTGAGACGAGCTTCACAGAAACACTGGGAGTGTGATCGGCCAGATTTCTATCTACGTTTTTTCCCGCCTCTGTGCCATTACACTGGAATACTTATGAATTTGACTGTCTTAGATTAGCCTATCATTACGTGTGACGTATAATTGTTATAAATAAACGTTAAAAGAAGGCCACCCTTGTTCATTTTGACTTTATTTCAACTCCTTGCATTTGTCCTTTCCAGCCATAATAGCTCTACGATTATCTTCATTTTCTGCCTGCGGAGGTGACGTTTACCACCTCAGCATTTTGGGAACCTCCAGTCACCAGACATTCACATACTTCAAAATCCATAATCAATGATTATTATGGAAAACAGTGCAGACTAATAATGCTTTTTATTTTATTTATACGGGGTAAGAGTGACTGAGCAACACGTTGCCGTCCACTGATACCTTTCAATTCATTGTTACAGCTGGAAATATTAACATCTGGTTCACCACTGATTGAATGTCACAGCAAATTTAAAGTTGGCCCTTTGACCTCACCATTGTTCATAGGTTCTGTGTTTCCAGACCTCTGTGGATGTCTGTTTTAGTGCCTGTGGATGAACTGGGAGTGAACCAGTGCACCCACAGCAGTACTGTGGAAAACGCATTACTCATACCGAAAACCTGGGAGTCTTGTTGAACGGATAAAATGTCTTTGTGTCGGGGCTTTGTGCGAAATGACAGTTTGAGTGTTTAATAATAACAGGATCAGAGCCCGAATGCCTCTTATTCACACTGCTTGACACGTAGAATGAGTTTGCATTTAGTGTATGTAAAGTGACGGCATAAACTGTGGCATACAAATTCATTTTGTTGGTAGCTGCAGCTCTGAATTCTCCCCGAAATGTCAGCAATTTCTGAAATGTGAAGGATCTTTGTTTCCAGGGAACGCATGAGAAATTACAATCATCTTTTCTTTCTTTTTTTTCTTCTCAATCCCAGTTGCTGTTTGCTCATGAAGGTCACATCTGAAGTTCGGCGACGAGCAGCTTTTCTGGTCGTAGTAAATGTGTTAGTTTACATAAGTGAATAATACATTCAGTTCATCAGTAATGCACACAACACAAACAATTCCAAAGTCATGCCCTCCGTGCTTATTAGTCTCTTTATCTATTTGTTTATTTGATTAAGAATAGAGCGTCTGTGTGTAGATGTGTGTGTGTGTGTGTAGATGTGTGTGTGTGTTTAAGTGTGTGTGTTCTAGCTTCGAAAAGTCATTCACTTCTTAAAAAATTAACATCAACTCTTAAGTGGGTAGACTCATGCATGCGACAATTAAGCTGGATTGTCTTAAGTGTTTCTGAGTGAGAGTGTGGACCCTGTGCTGCTGCTGCTGCTGCTGGTTCAGACCGGCAGACAGCACGGCACAGTCTGTTCAAACTCACTTCTCAAATGCAAATTCCATCTCCTGCATATTGTTTTCTGACCCTTACAGCGTCCTCTTTCAGTAAAGGTAACTCCCATCTTATCGGCCCGAAGTACAAAGCGGAGCTGCAAATAAGAGTGTCCTATCCTCACTTATCAGAGCGTAGATTCATCTTATTCACTCTAATTAAATTCTGGGCTCGGGCACGGACGCCTCGGTGCAGAGGAAGTGAGGAATCGAGACTTCAGAGCAAAAAAAAAAAAAAACAAGAAAGCACTCCATCCAGGGATTCATCATCAGCCTTAGATGTTTTTACTTTCTCAGTATTTCCGTTGGTCTCGAGCATCGCAGACTGACCCGGTTGACAACCAGAATAAACATTAGATTTACTTTAATACTGTTTACTGTTTACAGTTCACACTTTCCTCCCACTGACATTTATATCCACCAACAGACGTGCCGTCAGGATGAAGGGGAACATATGTTTTACTCAGTTACTGTATTTGTACAAAGTAGAACTTCACCTGAAAACTTTTGTTTCACTAGATTAGATAATCTGAAGGCTGATATCAGTGTTGGGGACCGTGTGCAGGAGGACACCGACTCCTCCGGTCCGTATTTCAAAGTGTCCTTGGGCAAGATACTGAACCCCAAATCGTGTGTGATAGAAAAGTGCTGTATGAATGTGTGGGTGAATGCGTGAATGTGACTACGATCGATAAGACCAGAAAAGTGCTATAAAAGTGCAGTCCACTTTACCATTTTAAGTCAGTGACAGACTGGGGGACATACACTCGTGTAGACTGTCTGGTCAGAGCTGATCAAGAGACACCATCAGCTTTATGTTTTATATTTATTTACTCTAACTTCCCTGGTGTGGGTCAGGCTCTGAAAACACGGCATCCTACGTTTCCCATAATGTAAATGGATGATGCCTTTTTCATTAGAAAAATAGCCACCGTTAGCATAAACAGCTGTTTACTTACCAGTCTAGAAGAAATCTAAGTTAAGCATCAAGCTTCATTCCTTCACTCACCAAGAGCTGCGGCTTTTCTTCTACTGAGGTTAGCATGCTAACCAGCTAGCCGCGGCCCGTCTTGTCACTTTCCGATAGCGACTCACTGTAGCCTCCGATCTGCCCCTGAAGACACAGCGCTGCTCAGAGGACGTATTATGATGTATTATATTATCACGTTATTTCCCGTTGACCACCATTATGAAAGAGACGTCTGCAGAACTAATGAAAGCACGACTGCAACTACAAAAGAACATTTTGAATTATATTATTTTGAACCACTGAAGGTTCAATATTTGTTAAACTTTTCCAGAGCCATAGTGTGATATCTTTCCAATGTAATGGAAACCTTGTGTCCACATTGTCCTCACTGAGCAGCTCTCATTGGAATAAGTGGTGAACCTTTTTGGGAGTCCAGTTCCTGAAATGTAAATGTCCTCGTCTTTAGAGGTCCACACCCACAGTTTGTAATAATCAGGGGTTAATGTAACTGACTCTTGACAAAGCTCCTCCACAGCCACAGAAGACATTACCCATGAGTCAGCTGATCTTCATCTTCAAGTCAAGGTAAGGCCGGTATTTCAGTTTCATCCTTTATAGTATTAAAAGCTTTTGAGTGCTTCTGCTACCGCCATAAATTAGCTTGTGAGCAGCTTTAAAATGTGTTCATCATTAGGAATACAGGACGACACAAAGAGCGGTAACAACAATAAGGCCGACCTCGCCACAGCTGAGGACATCCAGAACGCTTTAAATGAGGTTTCTTATCAAAATACCGTCACCGCCTTATTATCTCGCTGCATATTGTACTTGTGCTCCTGATTGGGATCTGCCCGACAATCATCCATCAATCTGTGCTGTTGCACTTCCTCCCTGCTCTGGATAGTTACAACAGTGAGTTCATTCAGTAGCAAAGAAATTCCCCGGAGCTCAGCTGAAGACAGTGCAGTGTCACTCTGCGTGAAAAACATTCATGCAAATGAGTCTCCGAGACGCCAAAGTTCAATTAGGTCCCTTTCCCCTCGCTTTCAGCGTGGACTGGTAAGTCACGTCCACTCCTCTATATCTGCAACCTTGATATGTAAATGATCTCTGTAGTGGAGTGATGGAGAGGTTGCTCGGGGATTAGGATGTGTGCTGAAGAAAGACGAGCGGTTTGACACCTGCACTGCTCTTTCACTCTCACGCCTGCAGCACTGCAGAGAGGAAAAGCTGGCAGAGAGGAAACGCACAGGAATCCTCCATCGCCGCATGTTTACTGATCCACTGTGACTGTCTGACTTAATTAATAAGCTATCTGCCGCGCCACACAGGCTGCCAAATATGAAATAAGTCCAACCTGAACCTTAAAATGTGGCCATGTGACTGCAGCTTATGTAAGAACTTCCTTCCAGTTAAAGTCCCCATGAAATGAAAAACGACGTCTTCACCTTGTTCACTAACCGTCCATGTCAGAATGTGCAGCTTCGTTACAGCGGAGCCTTGAAAATGGACAAAGTGTGTTTTCAACTTTAAATTAACCCCAAACTGCTGAACTGAAACTGGAGGATGTGCTGTGCTCTTTGTTATTTAAAGTAACCAGAATTTTTGTCTCGTTTGACAAGATAATCATTGCTGTACTTGGACCTAGTCTATGAAGTCGGGGAATGGCACACGCGGCTTGCATTGCACCCCGCACTCAGCGCCTGTCCCCGCAGCTGGTGGGCCCGCAGGGAACTGGCGCCATGTCATTTCTTTGGGCTCCTTTTCGTGTCAGTATCTAGCCAGCCGAGGAGGTTTTTGGCATCTGTTTAGGAAACCTACTGAGCGCCATCCATTGGAGGCTTTCCAGGCACGTCCGACCGGTAGGAGTCCTCGCCGTGGATCCAGAACACGCTGGAGAGATTATATATCTCATCTGGTCTGGGAACGCCTCGGAAACCCCCCCCAGGAGGAGCTGGAAAACGTTGCTGAGGAGACGGACGTCCGGACTCCTTTGCGTGACCTGCTGCTCGACCTTGGATAAGAGGCAGAAAATGAATTGACGGATGGACGGACAACATCTTAACACAAAGTCAAGTTGGTTCAGTTGTCATGGAGATCTCAGGGCTCAGCTGTCATCACGTGATAGCAGGAGGTCGCAGATGGAGGGACGGTCTGTGATGACAACTGAGCGACATCCGCTCCACTGATGAAGACCAGAAGACGCACATGAAAGCTTAGTAAACGAATAAGCGTCAAGATTTTCACACAAATTTAAATGATTTTGAGAAATAATGAGTCAATCTTTGTAGGACACCAGTTGTTCTATTTTTTTGCAACTTTCACCTGCAAAACATGGTTTTCCTCAGCGGATGGAGTTAACTCAGCTGTCATCACGTGGCCCACGTCTGGGCCAAGTGTGGCCACGTGACGACAGCTGCCCATTAGAAAGTGTCACAGTGACTGAACAGGAGCCAGTGGAGGCGTCTGTAACCACTTATTAGCAAGTTCCATCCTCACACAGGTCACATGATGACAACTCGCCTATTTCCATGTGACAACTGAGCAAAATCCATCCACTGATGATGACCACAAGATGCAGTTGAAAGCTTCAGAAAAAGCAAATACAAATATTTAGTCAAATGAAACAAGTTTTAACAGAATACAGTCACTTTCTGCTCTTATTTCACTTTGCAGTTACATTTTCTACGTTTCATTTTCTCCCCATTTCCACGACTGTAACTGTGGAGAGAGAGTTTGAATCCGTCTTTTGCAGTTTATTTGTTTTTTACTTTCTATTCGGTAACACAATAATAGAATAGTAATAAAAAGATGTAATATATGAATAGATAAACATCAAATCCTCAGCATATCAGAACAGAGGGACCATTAGTTCTGCTTCTGTTTTTGTTAGTGACTGTTTCGCCGCTTTCCAAAGAAACTGACTGAAAACTGGTGTCTTTATTTTACTACTAAAGCTGAGGGTCAAAGTTCATTCTTGAATGAATCTCACCACAAGGTCCATTTAGTAGATGTTCCGGAGCTTTTGGTCATATCACATGATCCTCAGGGGCCCCTCAGAAATGACAGAACAATGGCAGCAGAGACCAGGAGGAAGCTGGTAGAAATAAATGTAGAGGTGCATTTTTCTAATCAATAATGTCGTCTGAAGACACTGATTACTGTTCAATAACGAAAGCGTCTGAATAACAGATTCAAATTTGAGCTTACAAAGGAGTTCATGTCATATTTATTGGAATAATGAAAGTTAATTTTACTAAACTGTGTGTCTATTGATGTTATTGATTGTTTGTTGTGAGGAAATCTGTGATAAACACCTTGTCTGTGTCGCCGTTATCAACGTGCGGATGATTTACGACACCTTTCCACACAACGCGCTGTGCAGATCAGCCGAAAGACAAGCAGTTAGTTCCAGTACTGTTGAGTTTGGGAATCCAAACTCTCAGGCGTCAGTCAGTTAATCCTCCGCAACTTCTCTCACTCATCACGTCTGGTTCCTCTGCTGCCACTTCAGATCGCATGTCGAGAGACGGCGCCGTCATGCAGCCTTCAGAGAAGATTTGTCAGTGTCTGTGCGAGGCCCGTATGATGCTGTAAGTTCACTGTCATTACCATGGAGACTAATATAAGCAGTTGCCATTATTAAACTTTTTTTTTTTTCTTTTCCTTCCCTGAGCTTCTCCAGAAAATGCATCAGGAGTTCTTGTAGGTGGGCTGAGCAGAGACGTGAGATGTGAGAACTGTGGAGCTAAATATAGAGCGACCACAGATCCAGACGCTGTTGATTAGTGGAGCTGTTTAGACTCTTAAACGGCTGCATTTATGAAAATGCTGTGGTGGATGTCTTGGTATTCAGCTCCTCACTGTGATGAGCTTCTTTTCTTGTGTGTTCACGTCTGTTCTGGTTTTGCAGTGTTTCATTTCAGACAGGAAAAAAAAAAATAAAAATCCCTCTCAAGTCCTCTGTGGCGAAGCTTTAAAAGCCTGACAGGAGAGGAAATGACATCAGTGCATTTAAAAACATGAACACGCAAAACACAAAACAACATTAATGATTCAGAAGTTGATAAAAGCTTTCACATTTTCTTTTTTAATCACTCACCTCTCTCTGGAGAAGGAGTCGGTTTTAGTCCACCGATATTCCAGAAATTCTGGAAATAAAACAAAAAATGTTGTTAAGATTTATTTTTTTTAATAACAATGAAAAAGCAAATAATTTATCTGTAATTTAGCAGAGACCAAACCTCACTTACATAACCCAATGAAAATAACATGAGTTTTTTCTCATGTCAACCTGAGATATCACCAACTGTTTCTCATTTCCTTAAAAATCCCTTCATCAGACTGGAGGACCGGTGGCCGAGTTCCAGGCAATGATATAAAAAGTGCAGGATATACACTCTGCCGGGTGGATGTTATTCCCACTTTCACTGCTACTTTATATAATGAGTATATGGACTTTTCTGGAGGCTTACTCAGTTATTTCCCTTGTTTCTTCCACAGTGTGTTGCTCTTCCATCTGTAAGGATGGAGGCGCAGGAAGATTTCCTCAACTCATCAACGTGTTTTCAGTTAATTTGCATCTAAAAACATTAACTATGAAAAGTATTAACTTCTAATTGTGGGTCAGTTAAGAAGTTCTCCTCGTGTAATAGCTCTGGAGCTTTCAGTCGTATCACATGATCTTCATCAGCGCAGCTTCAGATTCTCTAAAGAGGCAGCAAAATCATTCAGATGAAACCAGGGTGAGTAAAAGCAAAATCTATATAGGTGAAACACAAATAGTGGATGTATTTAAAACATATGATCAGGTAAATAAACTGCATGACTAATTATCGCCTTTAGGTTTGTCAGACACGACGTGTAATTTCAAATATTTATTGAAAAGCTTTCATGGTGACACCGTCCTCTGCTGATGCCAGGAGATAAATTCAGCTGTCACGATCATGTGTCAGTTACATAACAACCGTCCTGCAGCTGCAGGGGATTAACTGCCTTGCTCAAGAGCACTCTGAGGTTTAAGACGGGTTGTGGAACAGGCTCTTCATATTTGGCACACTATCCTGTTGTCCACAAACATGATAAGAGCTGGGGGGGGGGGGGGTTCCGCCTTGTTCTTTATCTTTCTGTAGGATCTGGATTAACCTCCTGGGGGGCCGCAGGGCTGAGATGAGCTGTAGGCCCCCACTGACCCGCTTGTCCCCCATTTCTCTTACTCTCTGTACTTTTTGTATTGATGAGGTAGGACTAATTAATTTAGGAAGATGCACCAATTAAGCACAAGTCAAGGCAAAGTTCTTAACGTGTTGTAAACTGTAATAGATCGTTTCCTGTTGGTCACATATATGATATAAGAGTGTGATTTAAAGTGAAACCCCCAAAATACTTTAAAGGACAAAAACATGAGCAGAGTTTCATCACCAAGTCACACATCATCACCAGTGATGAAATAGTATTTAATTTAAAGGTCCCATATTATATAAAGCTAGATGTCCATGTTTTATTTGATTATAAAGCAGGTCGAGGTTCTATATTAATACTGTGAAAGTATCGAAGCCTGTATTCAGAAACTGAGCCTTAAAACGAGCCACCAGGACTTCCTGTAACTTTGTGATGTCACAACAAGGCAGTCACCGCTCTCAGCCACGCCCCAAGCCCCACCCACCTGGACCCACCATCCAAACCTTGCAGGATTTGGTGTTTTACTGGAAATCTGCTTTATTTTTATTCTGTCACACAGAAAACAGTCAGCCAATCAGAAGAGAGGCTCAGAACCTCCTCCCTTCTGATTGGCTCACAGACCTGTTGTTACTAGAGCTCCAGAGAGAAGCCTGAGAGAGGAGATGTAAAACTATTTGGAGACGGTTTTTGATTCTTAAAAACCACAAATATATCTTCTTAAGGATCAACACTTCAAATAAAACATGAAAAGTGTAAAATATGGACCTATAAAACCGACTGCATAAAACACAACAACAGAAACAGAAGAATACTGTCTGTTGCCCTGGTGCATGCTGGGAGATTCCTTTCGGGCCTACATTGGGATTCTGCAATCTAAACTCATAGATTTCAGTTTGACTCCAGTATCAGTGTTTGTAATGTGATCCAACTAAGAAATAAAACTAAAATCCAAATTCTTACACAAGAATAAAGACAATGTTTTAAAAGTGTTGGACATTGAATAAAGAGGAGCATTGCCGTATGTTTTTCAGTGTGAACTGAAACATTTTAAATTTGATTTGAACTCAGGGTCCTTATAAGATAGGGCCCTGGTTTGGTCAGAATGGAGGGGTCACTTTAAGGTCCCTATCTCCAGATTACATTGTGCTCCAGACAGGATCAGAGCTTCATTTTCAACTGTTGGTGTTCCAGTCTTTTTTTCTTTTTTTTTCTCCAGACTGGATTATCTATAAATCCACTTTATTTTATTGCCTCCTGTTACATGTGATGTGAGTTGGTGATTCTGCAAAGTGCGTGTACAGTAACTTGACTTGCACCGTGCGCAGCACCATGGACAGCGCAGCGACATGTGCAGCCGAGTCCGCACTGGAGCGCAGATCTCCCGCTGCTGCTGCTGCTGCTGCCGGGATGCACAAACACTGATGTGCCCATCCGAGTCCAAGTCAACCCTCTGTGTCCATACAGTGAGTAGGAGTGGTCACTGTGGGAGGGGTCGCGTGGTGAGAGGAGGAGGAAGGGGAGGAGGTGGGGGTGGTTGGGGTGATGCAGTCACTTTGTGCCCCAGCAGATATTCACCCGCGGAGGTAAAAGCTTGCAGGCGCGTGGAGATGCTCAGGCCTGAACTCGGATGAATCGTGACACTTGGAAAAAGAGGAAAAACACAGAGACAGAAGGAGCAACGCCCACCGATTAGAGTCTGGAGTGTGTGGAGACATAAAAATGTGGAGCCTTCAAAATACGAGCAGTTCGTGACACGCATGGTTAACTCAGAGGCCCCCTGCACCACGAGGGAAAACACACACAAGCATTATCGTTTTCTTTTTCTTTTCTTTTTTTGTTTTTGTTTTTTTCTCCACATCAGCTCAGAGCGAGCGGCGGACAGTGGAGCTGTGGAGTGCGCTTTGGATGTGCGCAACGGAGCATGAGTGCCACTGCGGACGCGGAGCGCGCTCTGAGCTTTTATAAATCTTGAAGTGTCTCATTTCTCTTCGGCTCCAACTTCTGCATATCTGAAAAAAAAAACAAAACGCATATATATTGAATGTGAGGAAACTCTTCGTCGCGATGGAACCTGTTGTCGTCGATGGTTTGTTTCGTGCTTGGAATATTTTTTTGTTTTTGCTCTTCTAACAAGTGATCTGATCCAGGAGTAAAGCAGCTGGGAAGCGGGAATAAGCCTGTGAATGTTGTATGGTGCGATGATCTGCGCATCGTGTGAGTTACAGTTCCTAACTTCATCCCCGTGACTCTGAGACTCTCCTGTCTTCCCGACGACTCAGCACATTTGTGATGAGGATGATGAGCGCCGTTCGCGGGGAAGATGTGAGGATTTCACGGACAGTAAACTGATGTCTTCTTGTCTCCGTGTGGAGAATGGCTGCTAAAAATAGCCTGGCTGCTGATGAGGTTACAATGAACAGGTTGGTGTTCAGCTGAAACTTAGAGACATGTGGAAAGATGCTCAGTTCTAGGACATTGTAATTCACATCACAGACAAAGTGAGAGTGGAGCATCAAAGGGAAGAAAGGAAAGCATCGTTTATTTGGCTGGGAGCGTTTATTCACATCAGAGTAGTTCACTTGAGGAGAACAGAGACCAACAGGCGATCTTGGGAGCAGCTTGTTGATGGCACTGCGCACCGGGAGGACTTGGTTTGGGCAGGTCTTGCGCAGGGTCTCTCGGCTGCAAGGCTCCTGGTCCAGGCGATCGAGCAGTCTCTTGTGTCTCTCCGCGAACCAGGAACAGGATCTTGGGGTCTGTCACCGGGATCACCACAAGGCGGGGGACTTCCACCGCTGCTCCGTCTCCGGCGTCCACCGCGGCCACCGTCACCACCGGAGCGCACCTTTCTGCGCCTCCGCCTCCAGGCGCTGTCCACACGGCTTCCCTCACGCTTGCTGCGCCTTCCCGGGGAATCCGAGGGGACATGAGCCCCTCGGTCGCCGGTTCCTGTTGGCCATGAAGCGGCAAAACGTGCGGACCTTGTCCCTGATCATTTGCACGTTTACATACCTGCTCGTCGGGGCCGCCGTCTTTGACGCCCTGGAGTCCGACTTCGAGATGCGGGAAAAAGAGCAGCTGGAAGCGGAGGAGAAGCGTCTCCAGGGGAAATATAACATCAGCGAGGATGATTACCGCAAACTGGAGACCATCATCATGGAGGCAGAGCCCCACAGAGCCGGGGTGCAGTGGAAATTTGCAGGGTCATTTTACTTTGCCATCACGGTTATAACCACCATAGGTAAGTGTCAGTCTCCATTAACGAGTCCCAGTCTCTAACACTGGAGCCTCCATAATCATTACAGGTGCCTCTCGGGGTCTCTTCACTGTTGCGCAACAGGACAGGGTTTATTATGAGCACAGTTACATGTTGAAGGCAGTGAAGCGGTCTGTGGGCAGCAGGTGCGCGGGAGCACATGTTCATATTCAGAGCCGCCGACCTGATCACCAACAGTCACACTGAGCCACAAGTCTTTAAAGTTTTTAAGCAACATGTTGCAGCTCTCTCTCTCTCTCTCTCTCTCATCTGTGTGTGTGTGTGTGCGTGTGTATGTGTGTGTGTGTGTGTGTGTGTGTGTGTGTGTGTGTGTATGTGTGTCTCTCTCTGGGGGGAGGAGGGGGGGGGTGTTTAACTACGAGGACTGATCTTTGTGTCAAAACACGACAACATCTGGATTTATATACTTCTGACAAGCACCACTGTGAAACGGAAGAGTGACGTATAATAGCGTGGCGCGCCCGGGTGCTACCCAGACGACATCAGAGCACACATCGCTTCCTGTGGTGCAGCTTCCACCGTGTGTGATTCAACTTGTGGCGTTTTTTTTTTTTGACTGTGCGTCACCGGGATGCAGCTGGAAGGTCTGACACGGTGCAGCGAGCCGAGGGAGTCAGACACGCACAGTGTTGCGTGTATCCGTGCGGGAGCAGCAGCAGCAGTGTTGTGTTGTGTTGTGGTGCTGAAAGGACAGCTCCTCTGAGTTCAGCCGCAGGCAGGACCTAAACGTGACGTCACTTCTACTGATCCACTCCACAGCTAATGTTTATTCCCCATTTGTGAAGCACCTCTTTACTACTAGTGATAGTAAACGCAAACAGACGAGTGAACTGTCATTATAGAAAAACTTAAAAGCCTGTTGCCACAAACACATCCGCTTCTCATTCGTGCATTTGTTCTATAGGATTCTTCTCTCTAAGAGGAAACGTTAATTACATCTGGTGGACGCTTCTCGCGATGATGCATTTGCGTCGCATAGTTTTGTTCCACGCTGTGAAGGGGAAGGATGAACTGAGTTCCCTCTTTGTTTACGCTCCGCAATCAAACCACGTCTCTTTCTGCAATATTTCAATCACCATCACGCTGAATGGAGCTTTTGCTGAATTGATGTGGAGTTAATTGAATTAATTCTAATGCGCGTGGCGCTATTAAAAAAAACAAAACAAAAATAAAAAAACAAAAAGTTTAAATTCAGCCTTTCAATTAAGAGTTAGATAATGTGCCAGGCAGAGGTCACCACACACACAGCGCTTTTCTCCATTATGGAAGTCAGACACTGTTGTTCCAGATGAGGACCGTTAGCCAGGGGGAGGAGGAGGTGGGGTGGTGATGGTGATGGTTGGGGGGGGGGGGCTAATGCACCGGGCCTGTCCTCCAGTTTTGCCGGGCAACACTCAACAGGGACGGCTGTTAGAGAGCAGTGAAGGTGGCTCCGCTGTTGTTTCCAGGCTACAGCGACGAGAGCCATTGTAATATTCATGTTCTGTGAAGTGGTTTACATTCACTGCGGCGGCCTGGTGTCTCCTCTACGGGGGGGGGGGGGGGGGGCAGGACCCTCTCTTCAGCTGCTATCACACCCTCAACTGTGTAACAGCAGCTCAGGACACAATGTGACAGGAATGACTCTTTACATCTGACTCCTGGAGACTCTGGGGGGAATAATAAAAAAAAGGCGACTCAGCTCTCAGCTGTTTAGATTCAAGTTGGGAATGGACAGAGGATTTGTCTCATGGTGACAGTGATGAGATAAATCTGCTTATGTGTCTGCAGCAGTCTGCGATAAAGGAAAGGAAGATGGGAGATGTTTTCGATTCATTTCGAGAGTTTAATTTCATTGTTGGATGTGGATTCAATCCCAAACACACCGCTCTGCTGTTGTAAAAAAAAAAAAAAAAACCCACTGCAGAGCAACAAATGTGTGGTAATCTGCAGCTGAGAAAATCCACTAATTACTCCTGTTTGAGTAACGTTTGCTAAAAGCTGTTAAAGGAGGCTATCCTAAAAAATCAAAGTCGGTCTTTGTGACCCATTGTGAAAGATTTACGTCTTCAGTGAGAAATAATGAGCTTGGGGCTGAGAGAGGGGACGTGGGGAGATACTGGGAGATGGACTAATGCACTGCTGGTTGTGGAAGAGCTCCAGTATGAAATGGTCAACGCTGTATTTAGAGCCAACAGTGTGTCTTAACTGTAGTTTATTGAAAAACAAAGAGGCAACTTTCTATAAAACTCAAGGGGATTTTTATACAAAAAAAAATAGAGGCCAAGAATGAACAAAAAGTATTACCATCGTAATGGAGCAGAAAGCAACATCAGATGATACTTAAGGGAGCATGAGGAGCTTGTCAGTGATATTTCAGGCTTGACAGATGAATGGTAAATGGATTTACTTACATCACATCCATACTGGACAGACGTCAGGGGCAGTTTGGGGTTCAGGTTCTTGCCCAAGGACACTTCCACATGCGGATCGAACCACGACCTTCTGATTAGCTCAAGCCCCCTTAGCCACAACCGCCCCAGATGTCATGTGACATCTTGACGTCAGTTTCATATCTGTCATTGCTGGTCTGTCTGACTGTGCAGACTTCATAAAGCTTCATGTGGCCCTCTTAATCTCATATCTGAGAATTATTCGCAGGCAGACTTTGACCCGGCTCTCAGGGTCCTGCTTTGATTTGCTGAGTTCACTCCATGATTGGACGGCCCTCCTAAAGCTGACAGTCTGAGCTCTGTCACCTGTTAATTCCTTAGAGAGACATTTTTTCCCCTCAGAAATAATGAAACTAGATTTGCTCTTCTGCTCTGTATCGGTAGATTTTCAAATAATTATTTCGGCCTCTGAAAGTGAAAGAAGTGAAAGTAGCTTTGTGCAAAATGAAACAGCAAAGATAAGGAAACAATTTGGACTGTGTCAACTATGAGCTGTTTGTGGAAACTCATTAAATTTAGTGTCATCATGTGGGACTGTAAAAATAAGATACAAAGATGTCTATTAAGATATGTGTTGCCACGCGCTCGCTGCCGGATGTGTACGTTCACAACAGAATAAATCACCACAGACAAAACACCACAGGAGAAACGTAACAACACGGTTCACCTGCTGTAAAAGCCTCGTGTGCACGTGCACAGAAAAACATTTATCATCCGGTCATTACAAAGCTGAGAGCTGTGCTTTACTCTCCATCCTTGTAATTAACCGGACATCCCGATGGATTAAGATACGTACGGTATCAAGGACGAGGCGACAAATTAAAGGTGAAAATGTGGTGAATCATCTGCTGCTGCCTTTGTAATCACCACATCTTAACCCTCAATGCAACACTTTATAGGAGTGACAGTGCTCCCATCATCATCATCATCATCATCATCATCACCACTACCAGATTGGAGAATGTGCTTTGGAGCAACAGTGTTCACCCCCCCCCCCCCCGGTTGTCTCAGAGACTTAGAGAGTTTATTGGGAGTTGCATTGAAGCCTGTAGGCGGAGACCTCAGTGAGACACTTTATGTTTGCTCTCTGTCACCCATGCGTACACTATCACTGTATGCACATGCAGATTTGTTGGCTTCACATCAACAGCAGTCTCCACTTCCTCCTGCGTCATCCTCTTGTTGTCATTATTCTGAAAAATAACAAAAGTAAAAGGGTAAAAATACAATGTAAATCAAACAAATATCAGTGTGAAGTCAAACAAACAAAAGCAAAGAAAGACTGAGAGAAAACAAACTGTTCAAAGTCTCGGGAGCAGCAGGAAGAGTCGTGGTAATATTTGTGTTTCAGTACACACTGTGTAGTAGAAATACAGCTACACAGTCGAAGTAGTGGCTTCTGTAGCAGCCACAGTATCATAGCAGCAGTACAGACAGTGGGAGTAGAGTCATATATTTGTGGTGGCAGTAGCAGCTGGAATAGTAGAAGTATTGGCAGTAGTAGTGGTAGTAAAAGCAGTAGGGTGATAGTAGTACTATTGGCAGAAATAATAGTAATAGTAGAAATATCAGTCTTGGCAGTAGCACTAGTAATAATAGTAGTTGTATTGGAAGTAGCATGTGTAACAATAGCAGTGAAAGCAGTAAAAATAGTTTTAGTAGCAGCAGTAATAGTGCTCGAGGTAGAAGTATGAGTCTTGGCAGTATAGCAGTAATAATAGTAGCAGTTGTACTCGTAGTATTATGAGCAGTACTGGCAGTAGTAATAGTCTTTCTGTGTCTGCGTGGCTTCACAAGACAAAACAAAACTACACACAGTGAATAAATGAAAAGAAAAAGATTTTTACAATCAGATTTTCAGACATGTGAAGTGAAGTTATTAGAGAACTAATACTAATTAAAGATCCAAACTGCCCGGAGACATGTTGTTATCTCTCCTAACTTGAGCCACAGTAAATAAGCTTAAACACATCAATTAAAAAAAAAATGTCAGTCCAAATTTTCCTCATTGTTCAACAGAGAATTTCATTTTCTGTTGAACAATTTAATGGAAAATTGACTCTTAAATCTCTTAAATCCCACAGGTAACTGTCTCAATACCACAACAACTTAACTACTTAACTGAGTAACTCTAGATTAGCCAGATATAATGTGTGGTTCTGTTTAAATGTATTAACATACAGTGTAATGATATCATTTAATAGTAGATGTGAAAGCAGCAGTAGTAGTTCTGGAAACAACAGTTGTAGCTCAGTATGGAAAAGGCCGACCTTTGAACTGAGGATTCACTCATGGATGAAGCGTTTCTAACCTGCAGCCTGAGGCCTGGCACCTCTCTGTGCTTCACCGACAACAGACCAAACAAAGTGAAATCTTCACTTCCAGGGAACTTCTGGTGATAATCCATCATCCTCATTTTCATCACAGCTCCGAAAAACTGTGTGAGCGTGAAGAAACAAAAAAAAAAAACAGGGTCTGAGACTGGAGCCCAGCTGTGATACTGTTAGCACATGTCAGAGCAGCTGTCTTCAGGGGCCCGTCTCAGCTGCCGTGATGAGGTCGTAAGCTCGCCCCTCCTGCACCCCTCCATCCAGACTGACCTGCGAGTTGACTCTATTTATTCCTGTGACTAATGCGACACTTAGTGATGACAGCATGTGGTGAGGCGTTCTCACCCAAACTGCTTAGACGAAGGAAAGCAGCTCCAGCGTGCAGCAGTGTGTGTGTATACACACCTACCCTCCTCATAGTGGCGAGTCACTGGTTGTTGCTGGGAGACTGAAGACAGCTTAAAAGGCGAAAGTCATCTCTGTTAAATGTCTGGAAACATCAACATGTGTATGTACAGTGGATACGCAGCATCAGGTATGACTGAGACTGTAACATGTCGCTGCTGCGGCAGAAACTCTTCCTGAAACACAAAGTTTATTCAGGGTGAGCAGCGCTGTGAGGTCATGTTAAATTGCAGACGAAAACATAATTGCTTATTAATGAAAAATATATTTGCTACAAACAATAATTAAATGCAAATGCATGTGTTCAGAGTTTTGGAATTAATTGGAGATTTTACAGGCTGGTTGTTGCCGTTGGAACTTGCAACAACTTTGTTCATGAAACGGACGAATATGACATATTTAGGAAAAAGGCGAATGTAATTGTAGATAATACCAGGCAAACAGAAGCAGAACAGTATGCGCCTGATGCCACTGAAAAATAATGATTCAGTCAGAGACATATTCACATGGCAGTGTTTCATTAGCATGAGCAGGAAGAGAGGAGAAGAGAGCACCATCTACAGGAAGGCAAAATCAGATAAAGTGTCAGACTTCTGAACGATGTGTTTAACATGTGATTTAAAAGAAAATGTATAATTATAATAATTATGGATCAACCTGAGAGACAAGTAAAAGTAGCATTTAGGTTTTTAATTTTGACATGAATTGAAAATATGTAAATGCAAGTATTAAAATTGTATAAAAATGTAACCAGAGCGCATTAAAGCTGCAGTAGTAGATTCTTTTTTTTAGCAGGAAAAGCTGAGAAAAACAATTAGTCTGTTTACACATCTGATCATCATCGCTCAAAATTATGAGCTAAAGATGCTAAAAATGCTAAAAAAAAAAAAAAAAAGAAAACATGCTAATAGTGTGTTTGTGTATTCGGTTGTGTTGTGTGTATGTGCAGCGCACATGTCAAATTGATGAAGGTGTTTTCTATCTGTTTGCATGTGTTTTCTTAAGAGGCAGTACATTAAATTCTCCTTTAACATTAGATTTTATTTATATGATCTGTTGTTGATGGAAAAATACTGATGAGTGCAGCTTTAATGTCAGACACAGCAACATGTTAACCTGGACATTGGACATAAAAACCCTGAACGTTGTCTCACACACCGGCACAAGAAAACAACTTACGGAAATCCCGTATAAATGTTCCAAATGTCAACTTTTAACATGAGTCACTGCTTTGAAATCCTGTGTGATTATTTACATAATAGAGTCAAATGCTGCTTTTGTAGTGCTGTACAAGTGGGTACCGTGCGCAGGTATAAATGCATCACCACCCGTCCGTCTTTTAATGAAAACGCTTTGTGGAGATGAGTCAGATGCCGTGTCTTTGTACCTCATTGTGCCACTCACAGTTTCCATTACGCTGCGCAGCGACCCCCCCCCCCCCCCCCCCCCCCCTTCGCAGCTCGTCTACCTGCAGGATTTCTTCACTCGTGGTCACGCGTTAACATCCAGTTTTATGTGCCAGTGGGACGAGTCCACTCAAAGGGAGTGCATTATGAATCAACCTATTCAAAAGAAAAAGGCCATTACAGAGAGTACGGCTTGTTGTGATATTTATATAAGACACAGAGGTGGACAGAAAGGTCAGTCTGTCACTGTAGATCATATTCATATCATGTTATTTATCATGTTGCATGTGGTTTTTATTTCTGTATTCTACAACATAAATAGATGTTTAGCCGCTCTAGTTAGCATTTTGGACATCACTTAGATGCAACATGAGAAGCATATTTCGGTCGAGCAAGGAAATAATATGGCGCCTGTAAGGTTTAGGGCATTTAAATGTTTTCAGGGGTCCATTTGCATCCAGTAGACGTGCTGTGTGATTTCTCTGATACCCCACACAGGCCAAAGGCCGCTAAAAGCTGCACTTTGCCGTCACTCAGCTGTCATCCTCTGGTTGATAATACACTGTCATCGTAACAGGGATTGTTTGGCGGAGCATGTGATGAATGTGGACAGTGATTGCCATGTGTTTATAAATATATATATATATATATATATATGTGTGTGTGTGTGTATGTGTGTGTGTGTGTGTGTGTGTGTGTGTGTGTGTGTGTGATAAAGGTAGGGTGGAGGAAAACACAGACTCTTTCTTTACTGATTCATGACAAGAGCTGATTGGAGATCTGGACGTACATTATCACTATTGAGGGTCATCGTCACCCTTTGCTTTTCCCAGCAGGCACCAGGCTTCATTCGCCCCCCCCCCCCCTCCAAAGAGAACCTGTTAATGGTTCTCCAGTTGAGTTGGTTCCTTTATTCAACATCAAAAAAGCAGCACCACCGCCGCCACCAGGAAGGCCAAGAAGCCCGCTTGCTTGTCTGAATTTTCCTGATGACATATGGGCTGTAATACCTCGGGTTTCCCATTACTTAGTATGGATTATGTAAATCTCCAACACTTCACGGACACAGGATGTCATCTTTTTCTAAAGCAGCATTTCATAAAATGATTGAGTAATTTTAAAAACACAGGTGATTTACTGAGTTTCATAACAGGTGTTTTTTTTTATGGTCTGGTTAAAGCCGCTCCAGCCTCCAATTCCATGTAGGTGTTTCTCACCGGTTTGGCATGAATTTGGCATCTTAGCAAAACAAATGAATAAGTGCAGTGATTGGACAGAAAACACATTAATGACATAACGGGCAATAAAACACAAACACGGCAGCAGCCTGTTCTGTCAAAGTGAACCACAACTCTCTGTGGATGTTTCTGAGACATTTGTGGCGACTGTGTGTTTATACCAAACCAGACCATTTACTTCAAGTGTTGTCTAGTATTTGATTTGTTTTTTTCATCACCATGTTTTGAGATAGCGAGCAGCGTGTGATGGATGTTAATTTCAGATGGACATGATGCTGGTTACTTGTTTTTTTTGTTGTCGGCCATGTCGGACTGTCGATCCATCACTTTGGTCCGGACTGAAATATCTCAACAGCTACTTGATGGATTGGCACAAAATTATGTTCGGACACACCTGGTTCCCAGTGGGTGAATCCTAATGACTTTGGTGATCCGCTCTGGCGCCACCATGAGGTTGACATCTGTGGTTTTGAGTGAAACTTTGAGAAAACTGAATTGATTGTAACGTAAACGCACATACACACAATACAACAACTTAGTTGATTCTCTGATGTTTCATCTAGTGCCTTTATCAGGTCAGATTTTAATTAGTCAAATACGTTTGTTTATGACCTGACACCTGTGAAACTCATGACGTTCCCATCAGCCTCAGCTGTGGCCGTTTTTATTGTTCGTTCGTTGTTCGCAGCGTGTTCATCAGTGAGTTTTAGTGCTGCTGGTATGTGGATTTTTTCATATGTGTGCAGCGCCAGTGCCTTCTGTCTCCCCATTTTTTTGTCTTTATGCTAAGCTAAGCTAAGCTACGCTAATTACTGTACAGACATTAGTGTGGTATCAAACTTCTCATCTACCTCTCAGCAACAGTATGAATCACCATATTTTCCCAAAATGTAAAACTTTTTCTTTAACTTGTTATTTCATACACAACCTGAAAAAGCATTTATTTGCCTAAGTTTAAATTCAATTACAATACTTTGCAGTAATATTTGTTTTAATGAATTTAACCGACCATAAGCTCAGGGTGGTTAATGAACGTTACAATATTACACCACTTTCATTTAAAGACTTATTTGTTTACATGAGTTTTCACATGTGGAACTTTAACTAATAGAGTTTTGAACTTGTTTTCTGTTTAATTTAGTGATTTAATGATTAAAACGACAAGTGGGACCATTTCCTGATTAAGTGAATATTCCTCTGTTGTTATCGCCTATGGTGTTATATCAAATACTATCAATGATTAATAGGGTGATTCTGAAGTGTTTAGTGGTTTTGTTCACTCGAGATTCTATTTCCATGTCTCCACTTTGTGAGACCAAATCTCTTCTGTAAATGAGCAACTTGCTGTTTTGGCAGCCGGCTGTAATTTCAACTAATGTCAGATGAATTTGTATTTGTCTTTCTTCCTGAAATAAGAGAGTTGTTAATATACTGTCTGACTGCTGCTTATTGAAAAATGATTTGAGGCGCTCACTCTAGTTGCACTTTGTAGCCAGTAGATTATTTTCACTTTGCCGGAGCGTCCTGCCGAGAGCTTGATGGAGGTCTCCACACAGATCGATGGCAATGTGCTCCTGTGGTGCTGATGCTCTCTGTGGGAGTCACTTCTCTGGAGCTGGCTGGTCTGTTTTCACTGCTCAGAGGGTAAACTGTGCACACAAGGTCCCTCGGTGCAGCACAGTTTGGCCCTGGAGCTTTATCCTGAAAAAACAAATGACATGAGATATTATTAGTCCAAACGAGAGACACAAAGGACTGTATGTCTAAACTATCCTCACGCTGAAGATGCACATGTTAATGTGAGGTTACTTGTCAGAGGTAGTGATACTCTGGTTTGGTTTTATCTTTATCTTTGTCACTTGGACACGTGTTCAGACACTTATCCACATAAAGACTGACTCTGCAGAGAGTTTACTTTTTTTTTTCTGTGGTTTTAAATGAATATTTTACTCTTTAAAAAAATTGGTAGAAATATTGACGTGATACATTTTCAAGAAAATGTTACAAGAAAATAAATGTATAAAATCCTGTAGGTGGTGAGCTCCAATACCTGTTGAGTCATGTTCCCGTCTCACCTGAGATTCTGGTGTAGGGCGAGAGAGATCCACAGTGATTCCCAGTCTCTCCTTTCAATTATATCAGTAACTTTATTGTGTTATTCTTATTCGGCCACTGAAATTATGGCAAAATCTATCTGTCACTAGGACATCGGAGCTCACCTGAGAGGCTGCAGTTCACCTGTCTGTGTGTCTGTGTTGCTCAGGCTGCTGCTGGCAGGACTTTCAGAATAAAATGAGTTGTGGCGAATTTACTTTGTAAATTATGTCCATGTCTTAATGACCTAACATGATGAGGAACAAGGGATGGAGGCATCAAGTAGTAAATATTCCTCCAACTATTTTCAAATAAGATCCATGTTGATGCATCGATTACAGAATATTCTTATTAGCTGAGCTGTTACTTACATTTTAGTTCTTCTTTAAAAGGGACCTGATGTCTTAATTCACTTTAGGAGGCACTTTCACCAGATTAACACGTAACCAGTGAAATTTAAATATAATATCAGCTGATGTTAATTTCCTCCAGCGAAGACGTTTTCAATTCTGTGATATTTGAAACCTTCAACTATAAATATTCACCTCACCTCTCATCACCAGCCCAGCTGCTGCTACTGCCGGGCTGCAGCTGGTCAACAATGTGTAATACAGTTTGAAGTTCAGAGTTGCCGGATCATAGTCAAGTGTCCCTCATATCCCAGTCTTTCACTCTTCATGGTAATAACCAATGTTTTGCAGCAAACACACAAACCTGGCAACAGCTGCTGCAAAGATCTTCGTGGTAACAGCGAGGGAGAGATAGTTATAGTTCCCAAATCTACGCCCGTGCTGCTCAGCTTCTGAAGACACTTATATAATGTTGTCTGTGGCTCTGAAGGCAGCGTTTTGAAGTCTGAGAAAATGAACCTGATTATGTCATCATTGGTTTTATTTTCTGATGACATCATCAGGGGTTATCTCAGTTTAGGATTGGAAGCAACAGATTTATAACAAAGCCTTTTTTTTTTTTTTTTTTTTTACATGAAAGATAGGGGCACTGTCTGACCATGGACACTGTCGGGGTGCATTATGGGAAATGAAGGATCCAGAGTTTTTGGAGCTTGACCAGCTCAAGAGACTAAAGGTCAGGATGTCGTTTGTTCTGCTGCTAATGACTAATGACCCAAACTTGTAAACACACACGTCACTGGCATCATGGTTCAACAGTGACCATAGTACAGCTGTGCACACAGTTTTCCTGTCACATGAGGGACTGTCACCTTTCAGGTGCATTTACTTTATCTAGAAGTTTATACGCCCATGGTGACATTTTCTCAAGGTTGTGCTAAAATGACCAGTGTGCGTTATGAATAAGAATTAATAGCTAAAAAATAAAGGATAACTTTCAAAAGTTCAAATGATAAATATAAAAGTATTAAAATGCTTAAAATGTGTATTGGACATATAATTGCACAGGTAGGGGGCTATTTAATTATACCTCCAAATAAAGTGCTTGAGATGATTGGGGTTTTTTTTTTTTTTTTACAACATGTCTGACTTCATTATTGATGTGATAAGTCACAGAAATTATGACCAAAACTATTCAAAATTAAAACCCAAACTGTAATAAAACAGAAATGTACTTGAAACTCCACACCAAGGCTTAGGCTGCAAAAAGAGTTCAGCATTTCCTCTCCTGATTCAAGTCAGGTACTCCGACCTGACTGTGCCGAGAAGTCTGAATGGCATGTGAAAATGTTCATCCGCTGCAGCCGAGATAAGCCACACATCTCACCCGCAGCTAGGACCTTCAAAGCTACAGTATCTACCTCTTCACCTCTAGGCAGAACACGCATTTGTAAATCTTGCTGTACTCTCCTAAAGCCGGTCTAATTCGTGGCTCATCACTTGTCAGTCATCTTGAAGGAGGTATCTACTTCGAAACAGCAGCTTTCCCGAGGCTGGGGTGAGCAACAGGAGCGAGGCTATAACAAAGAGGCGAACAAGCAGCTCGCAGACGTAGGTAAAATGAAACAAACAGGCAGAGAGTCTGTAGAGTCAGCAGCATATTTAGCTTCACTGGCCTGTGCTGTTGTTACTGCTCCCCTCCATCATTGTTAGCACCACTTCTCTGCACTGTGCCACTGGTTTTATCCATCACAACAACGTCGATGGCTTGTGACCAGCATTTTGTGCGTCTTCTCATGTGTGTGAAGAGAGGGGCCTCTAGCATAGAAATAAATGTGTTAACATGCTCAGAGGCCAGAAAGAAGCTTCCTCTCACACTCAGAGTTTCTTCGTGGATTCGAGTGGTGGCGACCGGCTGTTCCACTCCAGCACAGGCGAAGCCGAGTAGAGCGACGAGCACTGTGGGCTCATCCAGGCTCGAGTGGGCCAGCGTGAGTGGAGAGCGGGGTTGCTGAGCTGTTGCTTGATGAACCATAATGCCTCTTTGTAGCTGGGGGGCCGTGGGTCCAGGTGGTGTCCGTGTTGAGCATCTTGCAGACAAAAGCCATGTTGGCTAAACAATGTGGAAGAAAATGGAGGTACAACGTTGCAGAAGAGAAGAAGGTAGAGGGAGAAATCCTTGATAAATAATGTAAATAAATAATAATAATAATAATAATAATACTCAGTATCAAATGCTTTCACAAAGATAAAAGTTTTAAGAAAGTATTTCAAAGAAGCATTACGGTCTGAGTTCATAAGGGAAGTTGCATAGTGTGCAGCTCTTATAGCAAAAGCCTGGTCACCCTTAGTAACAAGGCCAGTTAAGACCTTAAAGGTGAGCAATAAAATTTTAAAATCAATACGAAATCAATCAGGGAGCCAGCGTAGAGAGGCATGTACAGGGGTGATGTGGTCATGCCTCTTCGTCTGGTCAATAAGCCGAGCAGCACTGGAGGGAACTCTGACTGATATGCGGGTAAAGTGCGTTGCGATAGTCAAGCAAAGAAGAGTTTTGTTTTGTATATCAGAAGTTGCTAAATGATGATGATAATTTTAGAGATCATCTTGAGCTGAACATTTTTGACTTGTTCATCAAAACAGAAGATTACCCCTGGATTCCCTACAGCCTGGAACGAGGAGTTGCCTCAGACTCATTGTTGTTAAATTTAAGCAAATTATGGGACATCCAGGATTTAACATAGGAGAGGCAAGATGGGAGATAAGCTAGGCTGCTAGGATCTGTGGGCTTTAATGGTGTAAAACTGATAGAAACCATTGTGACTTTGAATGACCTGGCTGAGAGGCAGCATGTGTATGGAAAACAGAAGGGGGCCGAGAACCGAGCCTTGAGGGACACCACATTTCAACTGGGCCGTCGTGGAAGTGCACTTTCACAAGGTGACCGAAAATGTTCTGTAAGAGAGGTGTGAACGAATTAAACTGAGAGCCCCGTGCCCTTGATTCCTACCCAAGTCTGTAAGTGGTGTAAGAGGATACTATGATCGACAGTAATGAAGGCGGCACTTAAAAGAACTGAAATCAGGCAGTCACTTCTGTCTGCAGTTAGCAGTAGGTCATTATTAACAAGTGCTGTCTCTGTTCTATGAAGTGCTCTGAAACCAGACTTGAAACTGTTAAAAAATGCTATTAGTGTTTATAAAATAAATCAACTGGGATTAAAGTTCTTTCTTCAGAACCTTAGATGAAAAAGACAGTTTGGAGATTGATCTGTAGTTACTTAAGGAAAGTGGGTCCAAATTAGGGTTCTTAGGCAATAGGTGAAAAATGGTATGTTTAAAACGGTCTGGAAAAGAACCAGAGGCCAGCAACTTGTTAGAAATATGACAGTTAACAGTGGAAAATACCTCTTTGAGCAGCTTAGTGGGGATTTTATTTTGGTTGAAGGAGTTCATGTGTAAGACTGCACTCTCTCTAACCACTAATAAAATGAAAACATCAACTCAAAGAGAAATTTATGATTGTGATTATTTCTAGAAATCTGATAAATTAACATTTACAGGTGTAATATGTGTTATTATATGCTATTGTTGACCTTCCATTGTCACTTATATTTTCTGCAGCATCTTTAAGGGCTTGAGTGTGATTGTTCAGCCATCGGAGGTGGTTTGAGTTTTGTTTTCTAGCTTTGATTTGGTGGAGGATGGATAGGCACTGAATGAATTTAACAGAGCACCTGGATTGAGAGGAGATATAATTGAATTAAAGGATGAGGAATTAAATTAAGAGATGCTGTGATTAAGGATAACAAGCATGCCTTCTTATTATATATCTATGAGGGGCTATCATTGTGTCTAAGCAGCTCAAATGTCTTGTTTTCAGAACCGATGGAAATTTCTTTTTGCCAGAAAGGTCAAAATAGAAGAAACGTTATGTTATTCATAGAACCTGTTTCACCGGCTCTGGCAACTTCTGCACTTTGCAGTTAATAAAACAAGCACACCTTTTACCATCCTGGCACGATGTCACTAAGCCTAGTGTAGGACCTTTATTTGTTTCATATCTGACATGACTCTCGTGGCTTTTCATGAAAATAAAAATAGCATGGACGCCTACTGCAACAGGCTCTGCTTATTAATTATGCAAAGATATTGATGCAGTAAAAATACTGATATGAGATTTTTAATACATGCATGTTGGGCTGCATTATATATGTGACAAAACTGTATCAGAGTTGAGTTTTTAATCTCAGCTTTTAACACGACTGTATCAAATATTGAGATGAGCAGGACGTTTAAATTAATCGCCCAAATGCTGTTGAATATATGAGGACAGAAGCTTTATAGATAATTATTGTTTATGACAACTTGAGATGTCCTCTCTCTTGGGGACTTATTCGTACCCAAGACAGAGAGAGAGAGATAAAGGACTCTGGTATAAGTCTGCATTTTAGGGCTTCACTTTAAGGGAAATTAAACTTTTATAACTTGGGCCCTATTTTTTTGCAGTTAGGCCATCATTATTATGGGTTGTAATAAGATTGTATGACAAAGTTAATTGCTGGGATTTGGGAAAGCTGCAATATCGCTTAAACAAGTCATGTGGGGAAAGAAACCTGAGCAGCAGGATGATCAGACAAACAAACCCCAGGTTAGCTAAACTCATTTGTAGAGAGAAAACTAATAATAAACAATTATTGCTCTAACTGTTTGTTTAACCTGTTTAATCTATTGATCATAACCAAGATTTTAAAGTGGTTCAGGATATCTGACTTTGTTGTAATGATGTTGCAGTGATGGCAAACACATTATTTTGAGTCAATCCCCGGTTTATTGTCCTGATGCTGTAAATATTCACTAGAGCACCAAACATGTTTTAGCTAGTTCCCAGTAAATGCACTCGCTGGCGTCAGATTGATACAACTCTCATGTCTGTGCGCTATAGAACTGGAAGCCAGGAGGTGGCTAGCGTAGCTTAGCATCGTGGCTGGAAGCAGAGGGAAACAGTTATCCTTGGATGGTTGCCTGGCAACACCAAGGTGACAACAACAGGTGTCACTACCTGAAAACATATAGGCTAAACTGGTCAGTTGTTTCTGTCCTGATGTTAGTTAAAACATGTCTGAACTGAACATTTTGTCACATTTAGCCACTGAAGAACAAGGGCTTATGGGAAATGGTGTTCATTAATTAATACTGAATAAACAATGATATTAAGATTTTTTTTTCTATCAAGATATATGAAGTGATGAATATGATTTTTTTTTTAGTTAATTGCATTATTGCAAGTGTCATTAGGATTCTGAAAGAGGTTTTCTTACTTCTGAAGTTCCAGTTTCACTCTGACTCTCTGAGGTTCGGCAACATCATGTAATGCTCCTTAAATCACCATCTTTTAGTTCGCGTACAAATGAAACAAACAAGATTCAAAATGTTATTTATGAGTTTCAGAGGAGCTGCAAGACGTATTTGTTTGCTTTGGCAGTCTTCATTGTGAAGCTAAGGTAATCGTCTGCTGGCTCTCGCTCTATACTTAAAAGAAATGAGAGTAATATCCATCATGTCATCTCTTTGGCAAGAATGCAAATAAGCATATTAACCAAAACATCAAAACTACTCCTTTATTTTAAATCTAAGTAGCAGCAAATGAGTATTCATGGGGAGTCGGAAGTCATTTGTTCTTTTTATGGATTTTCTGACAAATAAATAAAAAATAAAGTAACACCAAAGGATCTTCTTTCATTATCAAAACTAAACACCTTTGAGCTCCATCACCTGAATAAAACAGCTATTTCCCAGCGGTCTGGGAACCAGGTGGGCACCGCAACACAACACAAGTTCTCATGCCTTCCTTTGGCTTCTCGTTGCATTTTGATGGTCCATGGCCGCCCCAGGCTGTGAGTCAGCATGACACAGTGCCCAGCTGCCAAGCTGCCGGGTGTTCCTCCTTGCAGCTCAGGCACAAGAAGGATTTGCATTTCATCTCACTGTTATGTTCATATACTTTGTTTCCTACAGTCACACATTCTGCTCATTTTCCTTTCTGACTTTTCCTTTAAATCACCTGCACATAAAAACTCCTGGGTGTCTTATGTAATTTGTCAGCAGGTGTAGTGAGAGTGCAGATGACCGCTGCTACTCCAGCTACTACCACCTGCTGTTGATTCTCTCTCGCTGGACCCTGACAGTCATCCTCCCTCCCCTGTATCACTGCACTGTAGTGCACTCCCACACGGTCTTATCACAGCCACTTTATTCCATCTGTAGAAAGAGTGGGAGTGTGTGGTCTCCTGTATGAGTTATTGCCACGGAACAGCAGCATGAAATCAGCGTCGGCGGCTTGTGCACAGTGTGTGGTCCGCTAGCATTTTTGATACATGAGTAGTGTCTCTGATACTAAATGCGGTAGCACCGGAGGCTGGAAAACAAATACAGTGTGATAGCACAGTGACAGTAGAATTACATAGGTTGGAAGAAAAAAAACAAAAAAACAACCAAATAAACCAGTGGGATGAGAGCTGCAATTCTCAGAGCATCACCTACAGTTTGTATTATTAAATGGCGCTGCTGTGCTTGCATGCAAACATAGTTCGCTCTTAATAGCATGATAATCAATGCATGATAAATACAAGGAATATAATGTGCAGCTGAATTATTATTATGAAACATGATATGCAACATGTTCTCCTTGAGGCTGCTCAGTTGTGAGATTGCTGCAACATTATGCAAGCAGGTGTGCAGTTTGTGCAAAGTAATTGTGATATATATGATAATTTATTCTTGTGTATTACAAAGGCTGATGTGCTGCAGGAGTAATTGCCATTAAAAAGAGATGTGAACAAAACTAAAGGCGGAAAATAGGAAAAAGCCAGTTTGCAGCCCGTTGTGCTTCTTCAGCCTTGAGCGGCAACGTGACAAACAAGCTGAAGGATGGAGCCAAGAGGTGACTGGCTGACTATCAGTGAGGCTGCCCGGCTGCTGTGGTTCCACATAATCACAGACCTGCTGGGACTAACATCGCATGTCTCCATCTTGTAAAAAAAAAACACAACACCAGAAACATCAGTTTGAGATGACCTTCCGACTACAGCAAAACAGATCCCTGTTACAAGTCTGCTGGTGGAGAGGCAGCAGGGCACACCAGGCCAAGTGGTGTCAGTTTCTCTGGGGAGGTGATTTTAGTGAGAGCAGTGCCAGTGCCTGTTGCTTAGCAGCACTCAATGGCCGTGTTTCCCGATGCCGGGCAATGAGCTTCATTAGGTGAAGCCTAACAGGGGATATAGGGTGACACCTGGGACAGCTCAAGAGTCCTGCCGGCACCAGGCTGCAGGATGTGAACGCAACCTGTCTTTAAATATCTGAAGAAAATGTAATGACTCTGCGCTGGGAGGATCGTGATGACCGCGCCGGGCTACAGCCGCTGTAGGATGCTTTCAGCGTAATGTCCTCTACAGAGGTTTAATTGACATCTTATAGGAAGTGCAAGGAGATTAAGCTTTGAAGTTAATGACAGTTATCAACACTGAGCAAAACTGATGCTTTTATTGTGCTGCAGGTTTCCCCTGATTCTCTCCTTCAGCTGGTTCAACATAACGCCACAACTGCCTGAAGCCTATTTAGAGGGGTTTGTATCTCTGTCAGCAGAGCTGGAGAGAAACAAGCATCTTGGGGTCCTGAAATATTATAATAATATATTATCTATCATTTGTTTTTAACAGATGTAAAAAAAAATGTGACACCAGAGGTCACACCACACACACACACACACCTTAAAACCTTAGATTTAAAATGCTCTGTTAACATCTGCTAAATGTGAGATGTTGATATTCTTGTTAATATCTTAACTGTGTACACGTATACAGTTTGTACTGAGCAGGATGGTTTCTGTGACAGAAATAACCACAAATTATGTTTCAAGCTGTTAAATCTCAGACAGTTTGGCGTGGCACGGCGCAGAACCTCGCTCTTCAGTGATGAAGAAGAAATCCATGCAGCTCTGGGACCATAATTCTCAGCAAAGAACAAGTAAACCTCCCTGCTCAGCACTAATTACTGGCCTTTACATTATTGACAGTCCATCGACATTTCCTTGACTGTTTATTGGTGAAGTAACTTCAAAGTTTGAGTATCTGTTTCAGGAAATCGTTTTCCCTTTCAATTGCTTCTCTCTGACTAATCTGGCAGCTCTCTCTCTCTGCTAAATGTCGTTTAAGGGGGTAAAGCGTTTGGCTATAAATTTAAAGGACCCAACAGGAAAGTGGACTGAGGATCGTTAATGACACGAAGCACAGAACCCGGCCTGGTCTCACAGAATGGCACATGAATAACACACCAATTTCCTCAAGTCATTTCATATGTTGTCACTACGCATTTTTTGCTTTTCACGTGTCATTTATAAAACTTCGACAGTGCGGAGTGCATGCAAAACATCCCAGAAAGTGGCTTGCTATTTAAACGCAGGACCCATATTGTCAGTGTAGCACATTCTCAACACTGTTGGACTGAAGGACTTAAAGGATAATTAATAGTAATTTATTACAACTTGGAGATTATCCTCATAGTTTTTGACTGTCATTTGTATCCATTATGATTCACTGTCAGAGAACATCGCAAAATAGCATTCATATTGCCAATCACTTACTTTGTAATGTTTTCCTATTACAAAGTAAAACTGTATTAATAATGTGTTACAACACTGGTAAGGATTACCAAAAAATTATGCATATAAGACACAAGTTGTAATAAACTGAAATGATCCTTTAAAGCTGTCTTGGGGAACTTTGCAAGTTGGCAGCAAGCTAAGAAAGATTTTATATTTTGAACGCTCAGCACACAGCACATTTCATTTTCACCAACCAGGCTTGTCTGTGATTATTTTCAAAGCACAGGATTCATTTTTTATTGGAGGTGAGAAGCTTTTTGTTGCACAGTAAATGTCACATGCTGTGGATTTATTTATCATGAGGACTAATGTAGTGCACGAAAGAGTCCTGACACAAAATGTCAGTCTAGAAAGGGCTCACACTGTGTGCGTTGTGTGTGTTCAGCTCCCTCAGGTTTAATCCAGGTTTCACTCATTAATTCACACATCAAAACAAACCATACGTTTTTTTACGACCCGAGCGTTCTCCCTAAACCGATCCTTTGCGTTCGGTCGCCCGCTGTGATATTCACATGATCACTGCGGTGTGCCGCTGACAAGCTCAACGTCTCATAGTAAACTCCTCTGGTTGTGTTTATCACCGGAGCCGCTGTAGTAGCTCCCTCACAGTCTGAGATCACTGGCAGAGGACAGACACAAACAGTCTTCAGAGGGGAGACTTCAAAGACAGCTCACAGCGTGTATTTAAAAAGGAGAAAATTAGTGCAACATCCTTTCAAATGAAATATGGAATTATGATTTGCCTTGAAGGTTGCAGAAGCATGAGTCACCTTTGTTAATACTCATCTCCCCCATGGCGTTTTATCACTGAAATTGCTCCCAGGCAGCGTAGTGCTGGGAGCTGAAGTGAAAAACAGAAGATTGAAGAGTGGTGCTACAATGACTATCTGATAAGGTGTTGGGTGACTCATTGTTGATTAGTAGTTTTCAGGCGATAGGTGGGCCTCTAAGTCCCCTTTGTGAGCGTGTGTGTGTGTGTGTGTGTGTGTGTGAGATTGAATGCATATGAGAGAGGGTCTGGAAGATAAACAGAGACATGCAGGTGTGAATGTTAGAAAGCAGCAGCATCACGGTTTTAAATCGTTGTCATTTACCTCAGATGCTTTATATCTATCTATATTCTATCATGTACAACAGTTCATGCGTGATGGAATAATCTCCCTGCTGCATGTGTCTGTTATAATAACAATAAGTCACATTATACCACACACATACCTGTGGCATATTTTTGGCGTCTGCAGCAGTTTGGCTGAGTCATTATGCGCACAGAGAACAACAAAACACAACAAAGGAAAGAACGATAAATAATTCAGCCGGCACTTCACGTCATAACTGAATTGTTCTTTGAGCAAAAAATGGGGTATTATTTTTGCTATTGTTTCCCCGTGGATACGGGTTACATCCCTCAACCGAACCACAAGCCAAAACCCCCGTGAGTCTGTGTCGGTCTGCTGGTAATCACTCTGCTGTAATGTCATGGTCATAATATTCAGACAAGTTCAGGCTGACCTGGACCAGATGCTGCGGGGGGGGAGTGATGTTGTATATTTTGTGGGAAATGTCATTGGCCCGCACACAAATATGTTATTTAGCAGTGGACAGTGATCAACGAGACAAGTGCAATCCACCATTCCATCCAGTGTTTCTCAATAACAGAATATATATATTCCAGTCCAAGCAAAATGTACTGTTTCTAGTCTTTCACTGCACTTCCTCATACAGGTAGATGCATTAATACATTCTTGGGAAAGTGGTCTCAAACTTTTCGGACCTCACTGTATATTTTGGGTTTGAATCAGCCAACTGAAAGTGTGAGTCCCAGCAGATCCTCAGTCATCCGTCGTAGACTCACAGTCTATAATATACAGGCTCAGCCAGTGTGGGAGAAGTGTTCAGAACATATATTTACATAAAAATGAGAATACCACAGTGCAACAGTACTCCAGGTATACGTGGTATTTCCAAGAAAGGCCTTGGTGTTAATTATAAGGGAAACTGAGAAAGTTTTGAATAAAAAACTAAGAAGTTATGTAGGTAAGTGGAAAAATCTCCATCAGAAATTCCTTTAAAGACGAGCCAAAAGGATTGTCGGTCTTGCAACTACAGATGTTCGAACAATGATCAAACTGAATTGTGACGTCCATAGAATGAGCTCTCTGCTGCCTTTTAAACCAGCGACCACCTGTGCTTTACCTGCATGACACCTACACTCACTGTACCCACCAAATGTCTGGTCTGCACTGCTGTGTATTAGCAGACAACTAACTGGGCTGAATTTGGTTAAAGTGATAGTTGGGGTTATTTGATGTGGGGGTTGTGTGTAGTAGTTTTCTGTAGTCAGTATTAGTAGTATTACCTGCAGTAGATCCAGAGCAGCGCGCCGCCAGTTTAGAGACGCAGCAGGAGCATCGGCACAGAAGCTGAGTGCTGAGCTGCTGTGGACGGGGTCAGCAGGAAAAAAAATATGTTTTAGCCTCTTTAAAAAATGATCAGTTTAAGTGTTCTATCTTGCCATTAAACAGTCCTTTCCTTTGGAAGAAATTTTTTTTCAACCGTTGAACCACCGTATTCCTACACACAAGTGCACCTACGCTCAGCTCTGTCGGACTCAAACAGCTGATCTGCAGGTAGTTGTGCTTGTGCTTAGTAATATTGTAGTTCAACGGTTCACAAACCGGAATTCCAAAGTAAAGGGCAGTTTTATGGCAAGAGAAAGTGGTGAAAATATTCAAAATAAAGCGTGAGATTTTACTGATATTTGTTTTTTCTGTGGACATTTCTTAAAGTCATCACTCAGCTCCTGCACCGGCACCTGCTGATCTGAATCTACAGCAGGTGATACACTGAGAATAGATCAGTACCTCACACAACCCCACGTCAAATAACACTAACACTTTAAAAAGAGTACGTTTTCCAGCTGTTTCGGCTGCAATTCTGTGACTAAGTTTTATTGAAAAGAAGCAAATTCCCATTGAAATGAATATGTGCTAAGCTCATGTGGCTAAATTTGAATGTTGTTTGAATGCTACTCAGACAATGAAATGTTTTTTTTAAATATGACAGTCTGTCACTGTCACTCATGATGCCACTGATGCTTGTTAGGCCTGACTTTTGCTTGTTACTCCTGCCTGGTGCATACACACTGTTCTGAGGACTGATTCTCGCAGCTTCGTCTTCTCTACTCTCTCATTACCATACTTGGCGATGGCATCTCTTGCCGTGTGCATTCTGTGTATCCCATATCTCAGTGACGTGAGTCTGTTGGCGTCTGTTCTCTGCAGCCTTAGGGGGTTGTTTGTCGCGCTTCCCGCTGAATCCTGCACGGATTCATCAGGGAGCACGCTCACGAGATGAGCCTGTTTCACAAAATAAGACTATAACCATTCATGGAATAAATGGATCTCCAGCCTTCTGATGCAATTGTCATTGAGAGAGGTACAGTGGGGATAGACATAACAGGACTTGCTCATGAGATGGATCATATACTTCGCATACATTGGCTCTACCCCAAGATTTAAGGAAACTCAAATTCTCTGTGGAGCTGCAGCACCCAACTTCCACAGGCTACACTGAGGATTACCAGCTTCTCTGTTCAGGCTGCACAGCTTCTGGCTCAGACTCAGTTTTTTTTTTTTTTTATCACTGTCTACCCTGTCTCCTCAAGAAAAATCGAGCTCTCCAGAGCAAACAGGGCAACCGGGGGACTACAAATTCCAGGCAGGACTAACCTTATTGCAAGGTGACTGTGCAAAGGTCCACTCATCTTTTAATCCCGCTGCTCTCACATTTTCCTCTGGGCACACAAAAACAAAATGACAGTCCACGTACAGAATCCACTCTTGTTTATTTAGTCTTAATTGCCGGTGCATGGAGATCCAGCACTGCTTATGCACTGACCTTGAGAACTTCACTCCCTGACAGGAAATGTGTAAATATGAATTCAATCAATGCGAGCTTTTGATGTGCTGGAGCACAGCAGCAGTTTGGCGAGTAATACAGTATTATCCTGTTAAATCCCCTTATTGCACACTGTCATAATCATGGAGTCTGTCTTTTCTGGTGTTTGACTTGCATACCTGCAACGACTCTGATCTGTCAGCTGTTTTGAAGCTTGTATTTGGCTGTACCACACACTGTTATCTTTATCGGTTCTTGGGGAAAGCAAATCCAAAACGGAGAAAAACAAAGTAGAGAGTTAGTCTCGCAACAGTCCTCCAACCTGAACAACCATATAGGTTGTTTTTTTCAACCCTCTGATTTGTTGTCATGGTTACAATAAAACAAACACAAGAGCAGCGTACGTACTTTTGTCGCCATGGTCACTGTTATAACGGTCACGCCTTGGTAAGGTTTAGGCACAAAATGTTTAGGTTTATAAAAAGGTTAGGTTAGACTTAATGTCAAAATATGTACTTCCTTAACATTAGACGATCTTTGTTGTCATGGTTACAACAATAACAACGTGGTTTAACTTTGCGGAGCGGTCACTGATAAAAGAAAAACAACATAAACTGCTACTTCCACATGGGAATCGAACGTTGCTCTCCTGTGTCATATTCTTACGTCACCTCACGTTTCCCTTTGCTCGCGTCATAATTTACTACGGCCACTTGATGTCGCCTAGCAACAAAACGTAAATGCGTGTCATAATAACCTGCTGCACAGACGAAATATGGGCACATCAGAGAGGGAGAGGTGGGATCAGCAAATAAAAATTATATGATGATCATGATTATTTTCTATATCTAGAAAGCAACATGACAGTAGTAGCAGTAGGAGTTTTGCAGAAAGTCTGAGGGTGGAGGTCAGGATGGCTGTGTCAGCAAAAAGTGTGACACATCAGACTGCAGTGCGCACCAATAAACAATATTGGTTTCTTTAAATACTGACAACAATGTTTTTCAAACCTTACAGCTGCTCAAATCAATAGTTTTACGTTAAAAATGTATAAAATGCCTTCATCTCCATGTTTCCATCTGCCTGTTTCAGTTCGTTCATAGAAAACTATGTCCCAAGAAAAATGTGTCTATGCTTGGCTGAGGTGGAAACGTTGGTGTATCGATAAAAGCAAAAAATGTGACAAATTGCAATGGGAACAGACCTGGAGGATAAATCATGGTGGACATGAAGGATGTGACTTAAATGTTCCACTAAAGCTCCATTTAAAAGACTGAAAATGCTGGCAGACAAAAACAGTGCGGAGCGATGAGGAGACTGTAACCTTCCTCAAATTAATACATAACAAAAATGTCATATTTCCATCAGGTTTTGGATCATTTGAGGTTTGAGTGGCGCTCTTTTAATGATGTCATCTTCTGTTTATTTCAATGACAAATCTTAACATTTGCAAACAACAGTGGATTGAAACGTGTTAATTCACGTTTTCTTCTGCCATTTTTCTTGAAATCGGTTAAAATTTGCATTAAATTTGAATGGAAACTTGACCTATGTGTAATGTGAAAGGTGGTTCTTATCACCCAGCTCTCAGGTCCCCTCAGCTCTATGTGTTTTCTGTCACATCACTGTTATTGTGGCCTATAACAGTTTTTTATTGTTTTGGTTCACTCACTAAATCTCTCCTGTTTTCAGCTGCAGCTGTTTTCATTGAAAAACCTCTGATAAATCCACTGCACACAACCTGCCCCGCACCGGATGGCAAACAGACAAAGTTAGCAATTAGCTGCTGAACATAGTGGAGCATTTAGCAGCTAAAGTGGCAGAAATTCCCCCTCAGGAGTTGGTGAGGACCAGAATTTTTCAAACTCTGACGCTGTGGGTCCTCCCCTCAGATAAAATCAAGACAACTATCTAACTTTTTTTGGCAGCGATGCTCTTGGTATCAGAAGCCACTTAATTTACTTTAAGTACTTTAATTTCATCAATGAGCTGCTGCTGCTGCAGCTGGACCTGCTCACTGTGTTGGCCAAATCAGCAGCTACAGCAAACTACACTAAGTATAACTTCCACTGAGCACCAAGCATGCACCTGTCCCTGTCACCTCAGGCCCATCCACACCCGACTCCTGCAACTCAACGCGACTCAGAATGAACACTAATGTTGTTTTGTGTCTGGTGGATGTGTGAATATGTAACTGCTGGCCAAAAACTTTTAAACGTGATAGTATATCAGTGTGGTGTAGCTTGCTTTTAGATTTTGCGCTCCAGACTTGTAGAATACAAAACTAGACATTGGGACAGTTTAGAAATATGCTTTTACATCTTTTAAATCATAATGTGCCTGAATGTAATTGCTTTTATTATGAACTTCTATTAGGAACCGATTTTTGTTTGTTTGCTTTTGTAATCTTGGCATCATTGAAAATGAATGTCACCCCTCAATGTATGAAAATAAATAAATAAAGGTTGATAAAAGATCAGAACATGCCACCATGTATTGTATTTTGTTGTATTAATATGAGGAGTCCAATTTGCAGCCCATGACTGAGTGTGACTGAGACACCTGACCTTTCCTACTTGTGTTAGTCCTAATAATAATAATAATAATAATAATAATTTTCTTAACACATTACAAATCAGGAGCTTTTGAGAACTGAACAAACTATGGAGTTGTAAGGTTTGACTAAAAGTTTTCTTGGAGTCAGCAGCCATTAGAGAAATGATATCTTCTTAATGAAACCTACGTGGCTGTCGTGTTCTCCAAACCTATATTGAAGAAAACTCCTTTCCTCCACCACGGCTTCGTTTCCTGTTGATAAAGTTTGGCTTTCTGTAGCCTACTGTATGTGGTACTTTTTCTGTCCTTTGTGGCAAATTCTCATAAGCTGCTTGCTCTTTCTTCTGCTTATTCCAAATAAACTGACGGCTTTAAAGACATCTCTTCCTGAGCTTCTCTGTAGCTCAACATAAATGGAAAAGCTGTAGCTTGAGTTATTTTTGTGTTAAGTAAGCTGGTCATAAAAACGTTAATTTATAAGACTGTTGGATGATTACTTTAAGGTGAATCTGCTTTTTGTCTGTAATTATGTTACTCTGTGCGATCCTGCACTCATTTTAAGTCCTCTGAGAAACAGCATTGGACGAAACACTTAAAATGTAAATGTGATCTTTCTAAGCTGCAGGCAGACATCTCTGATATCACTGGAATTGCCTCTTTGTCAACATAGAATTTCATGTTTGACATTTTTCTCTTGACAATAGAGTTAAGACGACTAGCAGCTGTAAGACCATAACCATTATGGCACCATAACAAAGTGGAATTGTTGGAAGACTTAATGTTTCAAAAAAAGCACTGATAGTGAAAAGCCTCCCCGCCTGTAGCACGTAACCATGGCGCTCCCACTTCTCAGACACATTAAGCTCTTGTCGGTGACGTGGTGGAGACTCAGGCAGAGAGCTGAACAAGGTGTTCTCACCTCTTTGCTCCCTGCTCTTCTTGACCTTCATTAAAATGCCATGGCCTGTAGCAATTAATACCACCGGGGCACCTGAAGTAAAACGTGGCAGATTAACCTGTGGATCAAACAAGCAAAAGGCGCTGGTTTAAGCAACTGCTCGACACTTGTAGAGTAACTACCCAGACTGTGTGTGGGTGCTAATGAGGGTCTACCTTGATAGTGTAATGAATAATGGATGATATGCTTTCTATAACCAGTGGTGTGTAAAAAATAAATGAACACCAAACAGAGGTGTCCATTAGTCTGGTGTACTCTCTAACAAGTGTTTAGAGGAGCAAATGTTAAGGAGACATCAACTATGTTTCTATTTTAATTTAGTATGAATATTGTATACTGTTGTCTTCATTAATAATCTACACACTAAACACAATTATAAATAGATATGATGCAGCAGTTTTTTGTTTTGATGGGTTTTGTTGAAAAATTAAAGTGTAGTTACAGTACTTAAAGTAATAGCTACATTTGGTGTCTAATGAAGAATACAAATAACATGAAATTGAAACTTAAACAGCCCCTTCAAAGCCTTTGCAAAGTTTAATATTGTTAACATGTCCGTATGATGTTTTTTATGAAACGTTCTCTCTGTGAGGCGACAGTTCTGAACACTTCCCCATTGATGAATTGTCGTATAATTATCTAAAAAAAAACATCATGGTACAGTAAGGCATAAAAATTTCATAATGTATTGAGTAATGAAAGCATCATAGTAGTAAGGCAAAAAAGTCAGTGTATAGTAAAGGCAAAAAAGCTCATAGTAGGGTAAAAAAAAAAATTCATAGTATAGTAAGGCAAAAAAACTTATTAGTATAGGAAGGCATAAGAAAAGTCATACTATAGTAAGGAATAAAAACATGGTATAGCAAGTGATAAATATGTTATAGTATAGTAAGGCATAATAATGATATGGTATAGGAAGGCATTAAAAGTCATAATATATTGAGGCATAAAAATGGCATACGATAGTAAGTCATAAACACATCATAGAATAGTGAGGCATAAAAGGTCATACTCTAGTAAAGCAAAAACGTGATAGTATACTAAGGCAAAAAAAAGGCATGGTATAATAAAGCAAAAAAACATCATAGTATAGTAAGGTGAAATCGCCATAGTATACTGAGGCAAAAAAAACGGCTTAGTATAATGAAGCATAAAAACGTCATACTATAGTGGGGTGTAAAAAAGTCATAGTATTGTAAGTCATAAAAAGAATCATAGCATAGTATAGCACAAAAATGTCATAGTAAAGTAAAGGAAGGCATAAAAAAGGCAAGGTATAGTAAGGCATTAAACGTCATAGTGCAGTTAGGCAAAAAAATGTCAAAGAATGTCATAGTATAGTAAGGCATAAAAATGTGAAAAAACGTCATAGTATAATAAGGCATAAATCGTAAAAAAACATCATGGTATAGTAAGGCATAAATTGTCAAAAAAGTCATAGTATAAAAAGGCATAAAAATGTCAAAAAAAGTTTATAGTATAGTAAGGCATGAAAACAGGAAAAATATTTACTATTATATGGCAAAAAAAATTTAAAAAACATCATGGTATAGAAAGGCATAAAACGTCATAGTATAGTAAGGCATAAAAATGTGATAAAACATCATAGTATAATAAGGCATAAAAATGTGAAAAAACTACATAGTATAATAAGGCATAAAAATGTCAAAATACGTCATAGTATAGTAAGGCGTAAAAATTAAAAATAAAATCGTCATAGTATAGTAAGGCATAAAAATGTCAAAAAACGTCAGTATAGTAAGGCATAAAAATTTAAAAAGGCATAAAGAACCAAAACATTCAAAATCCAAACAAGAAGATTCCATGACTGGACATGAATTCACAACCTTATGAAGGTAAGGCAAGGCATTAAACTCCTGCACCACCACAACACCCCATTCTCACTAAGAGTAAGGTATAAAAAGATCAAAGTATAGTAAGGCATAAAAATTTCAAAAAAACGTCATAGTATAGCAAGGCATGAAAATATGAAAGGTATATTTATTATTATATGGCATAAGAATTTCGAAAAACGTCATAGTATAGTAAGGTATGAATCGTCAAAAAAAGTCATAGTATAGTAAGGCATAAAAATGTGAAAAAACATCATGGTATAGAAATGCATAAAACGTCATAGTATAGTAAGGCATAAAAATGTGAAAAAACGTCATAGTATAGTAAGGCATAAAAATGTGAAAAAAGTTCATAGTATAGCAAGGCATGAAAACATGAAAAATATTTACTATTATATGGCAAAAAAAATTTTAAAAATGTCATGGTATAGAAAGGCATAAAACGTCATAGTATAGTAAGGCATAAAAATGTCAAAAGAACGTCATAGTATAGTAAAGGATAAAAATGTCAAAAAACGTCATAGTATAGTAAGGGATAAAATGTCAAAAAATGTCATGGTATAGAAAGGCATAAAAATAAAAAATAAAAAACGTCATAGCTTAGCAAGGCATGAAAACATGTAAAGTATTTTGTGTAATATGGCATAAGAATGTCAAAATACGTCATATTATAGAAAGGCATTAATCATCAAAAAACGTCATACTATAGTAAGGCATAAAAAAAAAAAACACGTCATAGCATAGTAAGGCATAAAAATGTCAAAAAATGGTCATAGTATAGTAAGGCATAAAAATGTCAAAAAACGTCATATTATAGTAAGGAATAAAATTTAAAAAAAAAAAAAAGTCATAGTATAGTAGACATAAAAAGGTTAAAAAAAGTTCATAGCATAGCAAGGCATGAAAACATGAAAAATATTTACTATTATATGGCAAAAAAATTTTTAAAAACGTCATAGTATGGTAAGGCATAAATCGTAGAAAAAGTCATAGTATAGTAAGGCATAAAAATGTCAAAGAATGTCATAGTATAATAAGGCATAAAAATGTGAAAAAACGTCATAGTATAATAAGGCATAAAAATTTAAAAAACGTCATAGTATATTAAGGCATAAATTGTAAAAAAAAAGTCATAGTATAGTAAGGCATAAAAATTTAAAAAGGCATAAAGAACCAAAACATTCAAAATCCAAACAAGAAGATTCCATGACTGGACATGAATTCACAACCTTATGAAGGTAAGGCAAGGCATTAAACTCCTGCACCACCACAACACCCCATTCTCACTAAGAGTAAGGTATAAAAAGATCAAAGTATAGTAAGGCATAAAAATTTCAAAAAAACGTCATAGTATAGCAAGGCATGAAAATATGAAAGGTATATTTATTATTATATGGCATAAGAATTTCGAAAAACGTCATAGTATAGTAAGGTATGAATCGTCAAAAAAAGTCATAGTATAGTAAGGCATAAAAATGTGAAAAAACATCATGGTATAGAAATGCATAAAACGTCATAGTATAGTAAGGCATAAAAATGTGAAAAAACGTCATAGTATAGTAAGGCATAAAAATGTCAAAAAAGTTCATAGTATAGCGAGGCATGAAAACATGAAAAATATTTACTATTATATGGCAAAAAAAAATTTAAAAAATGTCATGGTATAGAAAGGCATAAAACGTCATAGTATAGTAAGGCATAAAAATGTCAAAAGAACGTCATAGTATAGTAAAGGATAAAAATGTCAAAAAACGTCATAGTATAGTAAGGGATAAAATGTCAAAAAATGTCATGGTATAGAAAGGCATAAAAATAAAAAATAAAAAACGTCATAGCTTAGCAAGGCATGAAAACATGTAAAGTATTTTGTGTAATATGGCATAAGAATGTCAAAATACGTCATATTATAGAAAGGCATTAATCGTCAAAAAACGTCATAGTATAGTAAGGCATAAAAAAAAAAAAAACACGTCATAGCATAGTAAGGCATAAAAATGTAAAAAAAATGGTCATAGTATAGTAAGGCATAAAAATGTCAAAAAATGTCATATTATAGTAGGAATAAAATTTAAAAAAAAAAAGTGATAGTATAGTAGACATAAAAAGGTCAAAAAAAGGTCATAGCATAGCAAGTCATGAAAACATGAAAAATATTTACTATTATATGGCAAAAAAAAATTTAAAAAACGTCATAGTATAGTAAGGCATAAAAATGTCAAAGAATGTCATAGTATAGTAAGGCATAAATCGTAAAAAAAAAGTCATAGTATAGTAAGGCATAAAAATGTCAAAGAATGTCATAGTATAATAAGGCATAAAAATGTGAAAAAACGTCATATTATAATAAGGCATAAATCGTAAAAAAAAAGTCGTAGTATAGTAAGGCAAAAAAATGTCAAAAAAAGGTCATATTATTGTAAGGCATAAAAATTAAAAAAAAAAACGTCATAGTATAGTAAAGGATAAAAATTTCAAAAAATGTCATAGTATAGCAAGGCATGAAAACATGCAAAATATTTAGTGTAATATGGCATAAAAATGTCAAAATACATCATATTATAGAAAGGCATAAATCGTCAAAAAACATTACAGTAAGGCATAAATCGTAAAAAAAAAGTCATAGTATAGTAAGGCATAAAAATGTCAAAAAAAGTTCATAGCATAGCAAGGCATGAAAACATGAAAAATATTTACTATTATATGGCAAAAAAAATTTAAAAAACGTCATAGTATGGTAAGGCATAAATCGTAGAAAAAGTCATAGTATAGTAAGGCATAAAAATGTCAAAGAATGTCATAGTATAATAAGGCATAAAAATGTGAAAAAACGTCATATTATAGTAATGCATAAAAATGTGAAAAAACGTCATAGTATAGTAAGGCATAGAAATGTCAAAAAACATCATATTAAAGTAAGGCATGAATCGTCAAAAAACGTCATAATATATTAAGGCATAAAAATGTGAAAAAACGTCATAGTATAGTAAGGCATAAAAATGTCAAAAAAGTTCATAGTATAGCAAGGCATGAAAACATGAAAAATATTTACTATTATATGGCAAAAATTTTTTTAAAAACGTCATGGTATAGAAAGGCATAAAAATAAAATTTAAAAAACGTCATAGTATGGTAAGGCATAAATCGTAGAAAAAGTCATAGTATAGTAAGGCATAAAAATGTCAAAAAACGTTATATTATAGAAAGGCATAAATCGTAAAAAAAAAACGTCATATTATAGTAAGGCATAAAAATGTCAAAAAAAGTTCATAGCATAGCAAGGCATGAAAATTTTTTTAAAAACGTCATGGTATAAAAAGGCATAAAAATAAAATTTAAAAAACGTCATAGTATGGTAAGGCATAAATCGTAGAAAAAGTCATAGTATAGTAAGGCATAAAAATGTCAAAAAACGTCATAGTATAGTAAGGCATAAAAATGTGAAAAAATGTCATAGTATAGTAAGGCATAAAAATGTCAAAAAAGTTCATAGTATAGTAAAGGATAAAAATGTCAAAAAAAGTCACAGTATAGTAAGGGATAAAATGTCAAAAAATGTCATGGTATAGAAAGGCATAAAAATAAAAAATAAAAAACGTCATAGTATAGTAAAGGATAAAAATGTCAAAAAACGTCATAGCTTAGCAAGGCATGAAAACATGCAAAGTATTTCGTGTAATATGGCATAAGAATGTCAAAATATGTCATATTATAGAAAGGCATTAATCGTCAATAGACGTCATAGTAAAGTAAGGCATAAAAAAAAAAAAAAACACGTTATAGCATAGTAAGGCATAAAAATGTAAAAAAAATGTCATATTATAGTAGGAATAAAATTTTAAAAAAAAAAGTGATAGTATAGTAGACATAAAAAGGTCAAAAAAAGGTCATAGCATAGCAAGTCATGAAAACATGAAAAATATTTACTATTAGATGGCAAAAAAAAATTTAAAAAACGTCATAGTATAGTAAGGCATAAAAATGTCAAAGAATGTCATAGTATAGTAAGGCATAAATCGTAAAAAAAAGTCATAGTATAGTAAGGCATAAAAATGTCAAAGAATGTCATAGTATAATAAGGCATAAAAATGTGAAAAAACGTCATATTATAATAAGGCATAAATCGTAAAAAAAAAAGTCGTAGTATAGTAAGGCAAAAAAATGTCAAAAAAAGGTCATATTATTGTAAGGCATAAAAATTAAAAAAAAAAACGTCATAGTATAGTAAAGGATAAAAATTTCAAAAAATGTCATAGTATAGCAAGGCATGAAAACATGCAAAATATTTAGTGTAATATGGCATAAAAATGTCAAAATACATCATATTATAGAAAGGCATAAATCGTCAAAAAACATTACAGTAAGGCATAAAAATGTCAAAAAATGTCACAGCATAGTAGGACATAAAAATGTAAAAAAAAAAAAAGGTCATAGTATAATGAGGCATAAAAGTGTCAAAAAATGGTTATAACATAGCCATGCATGAAAACACAAAAAATATTTATTATTATATGGCGTAAAAATTTCAAAAAACGTCATAGTATATAGTAAGGCATAAATCGTAAAAAAAAGTCATTGTGTAGTAAGGCATAAAAATGTCAAAAAATGTCATGTTATAGAAAGGCATAAAATGTCATAGTATAGTAAGGCATGAAAACATGAAAGACATATTTATTATTATATGGCATAAAAATTTCGAAAAACGTAACAGTATAGTAAGGCATGAATCGTCAAAAAAAGTCATAGTATAGTAAGAGATAAAAATGTCAAAAAATGCCATGGTATAGAAAGGCATAAAACGTCATAGTATAGTAAGGCATAAAAATGTGTAAAAACGTCATAGTATAGTAAGTCATAAAAATGTGGAAAAAAGTCATCGTATAGTCAGGAAATTTTTTTTTTAAAATCCAAACAACACAGTTCCAAGAAGTGACTTGAACTCACAACCTGATGAATGCAAGGTAAACCTTTAAACCCCTGTTCCACCACAACACATGGCTTATTCAAGTTTTAAGTATAAAAAGATCATAGTAAGGAGCAAAACAATTTAAAATCCCAAAAAAAGGTTCTGTGATGGGACTTGAATTAACAACTTTACGAATTTCAGGTAACACCATAAACCCCTGCACCAGAAATACACTCCGACAACATACTCATTAAGAGTAGGTATGAAAAGATTAAAGAATCGTGAGGAACAAAATGGTCATAGTACAGTAAGGCATAAATTGTCAAAAAATGTCATGGTATAATAAGGCATAAAAATGTGAAAAAAAGTCATCGTATAGTCAGGAAAAAAAAATCTACAAAAACAGCTCCAAGACGGGACTTGAACTGACAACCTCATGAATGCAAGGTAAGACCATAAACCCCTACACCACTACAACAAATCGTGAATGTGTCATAGTATAGTAAGGTCTAAATATGTCAAAAAAGTTCATAGTAAAGCAAGGCATGGAAACATGAAAAATATTTAGTATAAAATGGCATAAAAATGTCAAAACCGTCATAGTATAGTGAGGCATGAATCGTCAAAAAATGTCATAGTATAGTAAGGGATAAAAATGTCAAAAAAACGTCATAGTATAGTAAGGCATAAAAATGTCAAAAAACGTCATAGTATAGTAAGGCAAAAATCGTGAAAAAACGTCATAGTATAGTAAGGCAAAAATCGTGAAATAACGTCATAGTATAGTAGGGAATAAAAATGTCAAAAAATGTCTTAGTATAATATGACATGAAAATGTCAAAAACATCATTGCATAGATCGGAAAAAAAATTAAAAGTGCAAACTATACAGTTTCAAGGCAGGATTTGAACTCACAACTTCATAAACGCAAGGCAAGACCTTAAGCCCCTGCACCACCACAATACATGGGCCATTTAAGTTTTAGATATAAAAGGATCAAAGTATAGAAAGGCATGAACGTGTCATAGTATAGTAAGGCACATAAACGTCAAAAAACTTCATTGTACTGTAAGGAGCATAAAAATTTAAAATCCAAAAAAAAAGGTTCTATTACAGGACTTGAACTCACAACCTTATGACTGTAAGGCAACAACATAAACCCCTCCACCATAGCAACACCTAAATACATATACACATTAAAAGTAGGTTTGAAGATTAAAGAATAGTGAGGCACAAAAGGGTCATAGTATAGTAAGGCATGAATTGTCAAAAAATGTCATGGTATAATAAGGCATAAAAATGTGAAAAAACGTCATAGCATAGTCAGGAAAAAAAAAAAATCCAAACAACACAGTTCCAAGAACAGACTTGAACTCACATCCTCATGAATGCAAGGCAAGACCTTAAAGCCCTACACCAACAGAACTACACGACACATTGTTCTGTCAAGTTTTAGTTATAAAAATATAAAAATATAGTAAGACATAAACGCATTATAGTATAACAAGGCATGAAAACATGAAAAATATTTTGTATAAAATGGCATAAAAATTTCAAAAACGTCATAGTATAGTAAGGCATAAAAATGTCAAAAAAACGTCATAGTATAGCAAGGCATGAATCGTCAAAAAACATCATAGTATAGTAAGGGATAAACGTGTCATAGTATAGTAAGGCATAAAAATGTGAAAAAACATCATAGTATAGTCAGGAAAAAAATTTTTTTTAAATCCAAACAACACAGTTCCAAGACGGGACTTGAACTCACAAACTAATGAATGCAAGGTAAAACCTTAAACCCCTGCACCACTAAAGCACGTAATTTGTTCAAGTTTTAGGTATAAAGAGATCAAAGTATAGTAAGGCATAAACATATCATAGTATAGTAAGGCACACAAATGTCAAAAAACATCATCATATTGTAAGGAGCAAAAAAAATTTAAATCCAAAAAAAAAGTTCCTTGATGGTACTTGAATTCACAACCTTACAAATTTGACATACATACACACATACACACACACACTCATTAAGAGTAGGTATGAAAAGATTAAAGAATCGTCAGGAACAAAATGGTCATAGTATAGTAAGGCATAAATTGTCAAAAAATATCATGGTATAATAAGGCATAAAAATGTGAAAAAAAGTCACAGTATAGTCAGGAAAAAAAAAAAAAAAAATCCAAAAAACACAGTTCCAAGACGGGACTTGAACTTACAACCTCTTGAATGCAAGGCAAGACCGTAAACCCCCACACCACCACAACAAAAAACAGCTTCAACTCTTAAGTATATAAAGATAAAGTGTCATAGTATAGTAAGGCATAAAAATGTCAAAAAATGTCAAAAAACATCATAGTATAGTGAGGCATGAATCGTCAAAAAATGTCATAATATAGTGAGGCATAAAACATCATAGTATAGTTGGCATAAATATGTCAAAAAACGTCATAGTATAGTAAGGCATGAAAATGTCAAAAAATATCATAGTATAGTAAGGCATAAATGGTTCATAGTATAGTGAGGCATGAAAATGTCAAAAAAACGTCATTGTATAGGAAGGCTAAAAATGTCAAAAAATGTCATAGTATAGTAAGGCATAAAACGTCATAGAATAGTAGGGCAAAAAAATGTCAAAAAATGTCATAGTATAGTAAGGTATAAAAATGCCATGGTATAGTAAGGCAAAAAAATGTCAAAAAATGTCATAGTATAGTAAGGCATAAATATGTCAGAAAACATCATAGTACTGTAAAGCATGAAAATTTTTTTAAAAAAAGTCATCGTATAATAAGGCAGGAAAACATAAAAAATATTTAGTATAAAATAGCATAAAAATGTCAAAAACATCATAGTATAGTAAGGCATTTATCGTCAAAAAACATCATAGTATAGTATGGCATAAAATGTCATAGTATAGTAAGGCATAAATCGTCAAAAAAAGTCACAGTATAGTAAGGCATAAAAATGTCGGAAAAACTTCATAGTATAGTGAGGCATAAATGTGTCATAGTATAGTAAGGCATAAAAATGTCCAAAAAAACGTCATAGTATAGTAAGGCATAAAAATGTCAAAAAAACGTCATAGTATAGTAAGTCATAAATGTGTCATAGTATAGTAAAGCATAAAAATGTCAAAATATGTCATAGAATAGTAATGCATGAAAACATTAAAAACATTTAGTATGAAATGGCATAAAAATGTAAATAAACGTCATAATATAGTAAGGCATAAAAAGTCATAGTATAGTAGGCATAAAAAGTCAAAAAAACGTCATAGTATAGTAAGGCATGAAAATGTCAAAAAATATCATAGTATAGTAAGGCATAAATGGTTCATAGTATAGTAAGGCATGAAAATGTCAAAAAAACGTCATTGTATAGGAAGGCTAAAAATGTCAAAAAATGTCATAGTATAGTAAGGCATAAAACGTCATAGAATAGTAGGGCAAAAAAATGTCAAAAAACATCATAGTATAGTAAGGGATAAACGTGTCATAGTATAGTAAGGCATAAAAATGTGAAAAAACATCATAGTATAGTCAGGAAAAAAATTTTTTTTAAATCCAAACAACACAGTTCCAAGACGGGACTTGAACTCACAAACTAATGAATGCAAGGTAAAACCTTAAACCCCCGCACCACTAAAGCACGTAATTTGTTCAAGTTTTAGGTATAAAGAGATCAAAGTATAGTAAGGCATAAACATATCATAGTATAGTAAGGCACACAAATGTCAAAAAACATCATCATATTGTAAGGAGCAAAAAAAATTTAAATCCAAAAAAAAAGTTCCATGATGGTACTTGAATTCACAACCTTACAAATTTGACATACATACACACATACACACACATACTCATTAAGAGTAGGTATGAAAAGATTAAAGAATCGTCAGGAACAAAATGGTCATAGTATAGTAAGGCATAAATTGTCAAAAAATATCATGGTATAATAAGGCATAAAAATGTGAAAAAAAGTCACAGTATAGTCAGGAAAAAAAAAAAATCCAAAAAACACAGTTCCAAGATGGGACTTGAACTTACAACCTCTTGAATGCAAGGCAAGACCGTAAACCCCCACACCACCACAACAAAAAACAGCTTCAACTCTTAGGTATATAAAGATAAAGTGTCATAGTATAGTAAGGCATAAAAATTTGAAAAACATCATAGTATAGTGAGGCATGAATCGTCAAAAAATGTCATAATATAGTGAGGCATAAAACATCATAGTATAGTTGGCATAAACATGTCAAAAAACGTCATACTATAGTAAGGCATGAAAATGTCAAAAAATATCATAGTATAGTAAGGCATAAATGGTACATAGTATAGTGAGGTATGAAAAAGTCAAAAAAACGTCATTGTATAGGAAGGCTAAAAATGTCAAAAAATGTAATAGTATAGTAAGGTATAAAAATGCCATGGTATAGTAAGGCAAAAAAATGTCAAAAAATGTCATAGTATAGT